>NC_090929.1:326313821-326616851 GCF_040938575.1 Ambystoma mexicanum
GTTGACCCCTTCCATCTATATCTGTTTCATTGATCCTTGTAGAGTGTATGTCTGCAGTCTTTGATTTGCCATATTCATCAAATTACTTTGTTTGATGCTTTCCAAGGACCCCCCATCCAGGTGATGCTCCCTCACTTGTCTACCCCCAGGAACTGGATCCAATAGCGATGGCCCTGTCCTGGTCACCTGGATGACAGATTCCCTGAGACGACCTAGGGAGACACCTTCAGGTTTCTCACAACTTTTATAGACCTGTGTTCTCTCTCCCCAGGCTTGGCTCTTTGTGAGGGTCTGTTCCTATGTCCTGAAATTGGTGAGAGGCTGGGACTGGGTGCCACTCATAGCTGTTTCTGTGCTAACTCTGGGTTGTATGGGCTGGACGAAGCATTTTGGCTGTCCGCCATCTTGGGATCCACCTCCCTTTCCCGGTTCCTGTAGCACAGTGATCGGGAAGGAAACAGCTCCCAGCTTGCCTGATGCTGATAAATGCTCTGAATTTCATATTTAGTTCCTCCTAGTGTGAAAGGAATGCTTACTTTGCAATTTTGTATCCTGCAAGGTACAACTCTGTCGGTGGAGCATAGATTGGTATGCTTCTGTTATTTGTGTGTGAAAATGCTGCCGAAAACTACAAACTGGAAACATTAGTGCCATGGGCTTTTGAAGTGAGTAATTCCCTACCACATGAACTCTGGCAACAGTAACAGTGTGAGTTTTGAAAGTATCTTGTGTACAAAGCTGAACGACAATTAATTGGTCTGTTTATTTTTCCTCTCAGGGACTTTCAGTATGGAAGGTGACCATAGTCTGTATAATCTGCAAAGGGGTTCATATAGATTTGCGCAGTACCTGTCCTCTGCCACAAGTGGCCAGAGTCTCCTGCCCATACTGACCACAGGCCTATCATCCACCGGCTTGAGGAGGTACCCGGCGCTGTTTGACACACACATTGGGCTCCCCAGATTCAGACTTGGGACCTACATCACGGTAATATGAAGGTTCTGAGTTCTTACCCCACACCTCCTTTAGTACATGTATCAGAGTCCTGTCAAGAGGGGATGAAGAGTGCCCTGAACTTGCGGCAGGAGGCCTACCAGGGTACTTGACAAAGCCAATCCTGCTCCAGAGGTGGGGTGAGGGAGTTTGGAGGGCCCCAGTCTCTATCCCTTCTTCATGTGCCTGTCTAAATATAGGAAGTATGACATCTTCTTGTCCCATACCAGCAGTGCAACATGCTGGCCAGCATTTCTCTTTTTCGTCCCCTAGGGCTTCAGCTACCAGAAACCTTTGCAGCAGACACCAGACAACACAGCTCATTGGTGAGAGAGGCGGCATGCGGGAAAGCATTGGAGCGCCATGTGAGTTAGACCAGCAATCCCAATGCTTCATCCAATGGAAACACAATCTTTAAAATTGACAGAAATTGTAGGGGGCCGCCATTGCAGAGACCCGGTGGACATGCTCATGAAAACGGGTTGGTGCATAAAGCCTGTTTTATGCTCTCTGATGCCTGCAGCCCGGTCCGTAGGGAAAGGGAAGGCAGCAATTGGCCTAGGGAACCAGCTGACTCAGAGGGCGAATCAAGAAGGAAGGGGACGGGACACAAAAGAGGGCATCAAGGACATGGCAATGTGGATTGTTTGGATGAGGTTAAGGGAGGAGAAGGCAAGCCAAGGGACGAGGCGGAGAGGAGGAAGGACAATGCAGAGAATTGCTGGAGGCGTGTGGAAGTCGGATATTGGTTGGCGAGAGAAAGTGGTACTTGGGTGTGAAAGTGTGTGTAAGTTGAGTGAGTCCAAGTGAGAACTGGGTTGGGCGAGATTGAGTGGGAGAGTGAAATGAGTGTGGGAGTCGGTGTGGGTGAAGTGAAGAATAGTGAGAGGGGAGAGTGGTGGAGAGGGGAGTAGTAGAGTGGAGAGGGTAGAGTAGATGAGTGAGAGTGGAGACTACTGGAGTGGAGTGTGGAGAGTAGTGGAGTGGAGAGCATAGTAGAGAGCGAGGGAGAGTAGTGTTAAGCAGAAGACCATTGGAGGGCCAGCACGAGGAAGAGGAAGGGGGGGGAAGAGAAGGGGAGAGTAGGAGGAAGAGAAAGGAAGGTTAGAACATCAGGGGAGAATACAAGAGCATGAGAGTTAAAGACTAATTGGGGCCTGGGTAATTGAAAGGTGCCATTGTTTGTGATCTTTTCTTACTGTGTGGCCTAAGGGTAGGATCCACCTATAAAAGAGAGTAAGATAGATAAGGCAACTGCCTTTAGGCCCTCATCAGTAGTCAGTCAGATCGTAGACAGTAGGGGTACCAATCTCTAGTGACCAACTCAGGGTTTAGGGATGCCTAGGCTAGAGAGGGTCAAGCCCAAGGGAGACCAGGAGAGGGTCAGCCCTTTGTGAGCCCCTTCTTAAACATTCTAATAAAAACCATTAAACCTTCTTCAAGAGTTGGTGTGTTCTTGAGGTCATCTGTGACATATCTATAATATCTTTCTTATCTTTCATAACATGGGTGTACCTGTGTATGTGGTAATGAATTCTGAGTTAGATATGGTCAAATGGACTTCTACTGAAGTACCCCTTCATTATCACCCTTTTTCCTATGCTGTCCTAGGGCAGCCCATTTAGCACCTAGGACAGGGGTGCTTTCTGCACTAGGTTTATTGAATCACCCTACACTTGCAATGTGGAGTAGGCTGGTGTTAGTTGTAATTTAGTTTTGGCTTTGCCAAGTGTGCAGCCAATTTTACCACATTAGTTGCCCAATGCACCTTTATGTTAGCCGTTGGGGTACTAATGCATTTTTGAGGACCACTCTTGGGCATTTTCTTTTGGGTCATTCCTTTATATATGGGAACCATGAAGCAGACCTAAAATGGCTGTTTTGCGCACATGGGCTCACTCTACAGTGGTTCTGGACTGGTGTAGACTTGCCCCTCACAGCCCCAATGCACAAACTGTATGTGTAGACCTGAGTGCTTGTGGTTTATAGTGCAGCCTGTTTGGCTGGCTGTCAAAACATTTGTGTTTGTTTATGCCTGGTGTTTGATTAGAGCAGTGGCGTAAGCCAGCCTATTGGTGTATGTGTACATCTAGGGGATACCAAACCTGGGCATTCATCAATTCTGCAAATGTTTACCTGAATTGCTGCATGATTTGCCACAAAGCTGGGCTACTGAATTTTATGACCATCTTTTGACATACCGGCTGAGCACTGTGCCCTTTGATTCTTGCTACTGTTTCATCTTTTGGCTGCTGGATATCCTTCCTAAGCTGTCCCTCACCCACCTCTTGGTCCTTGTCACTGGCTCGGCTAGATGTTCCATGCTCTGGCTGTTTCTGAGCCATAGTACCATTGACTGCCAGTATTACCACTGCGGACCTTGCGCTTAACGAAAGAAAGCCTCCATTGTCCAGAAGGATGGTGGGACACCACTCTCCCCCCAAAATCTGTTCTTCAGCTGGGCTGTGTTGAGGAGCCTCCATTGGTACCCTCATTGTGTGACCATATCCCGCATGTTAACTTTCCCATTTTGCCTTCTGAGCAGTCCGTATCTGTTTTGTTGGCTTTCTACACCTTCCTGCTCCTGGCTGGTGACTCACCCTCCTGGAAATGCTGATGATTCTTGTTTTGGGTCATCATGTCTGTTGCTGGTCAGTAGTGCAAGACTCTGGGTACCAGATCCCAGAACTCACCCTGTGAAAAAAAGCTTTGAACTCGCCGAATTGTTTGACTGATTTTGCACGAAGCCCTTTGATTCTGGCACCCTCAGTACTTGCTCCTGAGTCCTACTTTTTCTTTGGATTTCCCCTCAGGGGTCTCCTGGGTCCTGGAGTGGTGGTATGTTGCAGGGGACTGACTTATATTGGTTGGAATCCTGCTCTCCACTCTTCCTTCGTGAGTCTTTTGGTTCTCAAACCTGGAAATGAGGCTCCCCTGATTTCCTCTGGGTATTCAATGCACCTTTGCTGCCCCTGTGGGGTAGGACAGGGACTTATCTGATTTTTACCAATAACCACAACACTGCCTATTAGATTTGTCCTGTTATTTCCTATGGGAAACATTTCTACAACTTTTGAACTCCTACAAAGTGACGTATGGGGTACTTGCTTGAATATTGGCATTTTTCTTGGGTCAAACCTGGGTCCCTACAGACTATAAACTTAGGTGATACCTGTGATGTATTGTTTATTTTTAAATCAATACATTACAACCCTTCCTGAGGAAAAGTATTACGCTACAATGTGTAACTGCTGGGTATTGTTTAGCTCTGCATTTGATATAATGAAACCACCTAAATCTTTGATTAGCAAACCATTCACCCATAACCACGTTAAGCTCAACAACTACCAAACCAATAAAGAAACAATTGCCGCTCCCAATGCTGCAAAAAATACTGCTACACATCTTAACCGCACACCTAAACTCAAAGGAGCCTTAATAAACGCTAGATCCTTAGTCGCCCACGCCATAGAAATATCGGAAATTATCCTGACAGAAGATTACGACTTCCTAGCCATTACAGAAACTTGGCTACATGAGGCATCAGGCCCAGCACTATCCCTAGCTGTGCCCAATAATTACACTATCCTCAGATCGGATAGGTGCGGAGCTCGAGGTGGAGGACTAGCCATCATCGTCAAAACTAAACTCCAGATGAGACTCACCCCCTCACCAACCATTGAATCTTGTGAGATAATGTCCACCAAGACACCTACAGCTAACTCACAAACCCTTAACATTCATTTGATATACAGACCTCCAGGTCCAATCAAGAATTTCATAGAAGACTTAACTACCATCCTATCAGAAAACCTTAAAGATACTACTCAATCAATATTACTAGGCGACCTCAATATTGGCTTCAATGATATCAACGACTTACAAGCCACAGCAGCCTCCAACACCCTATCAGAACTGGGCTACACACAAAGAGTGCTTGAGCCCACCCATATCAAAGGGAGAACCCTTGATTGGATTGCTGACCACAATTGCAATATAGCCACTCTCACCATCTCACCCCAAATCTGGTCAGATCACCATCTAATCTCATTCTCCTTGGACACTGCCACCCCCAAACTGCAACAACCATGTGCACCTCCTGCACTTACCAGAAATAAAAAAAACATGACACTAGACAAACTACTCCCCGGCATCATGCCCACTTTGGTCGCTCTACCTGACAACCTTAACCCTAACAGCCTAGTGGAAGAATTTAACAATATCATGAACAAAACTCTTGACAACATCGCACCACTCAAGCTCAGAAACAGCAAGCCAAAGAACCACCTGAACAACTGGTTCACCCCTCTCTTAAAAAATCTGAGATTAGAAAAAAGGAAATGGGAAAATACATGGAAAATTAACCCCAGCCCAGAAAATAAACTGAAACTAGCTAAAATCTCTTCTCATTACAAAAAAGAAATCATCTTAGCTAAACAAGAGACCTACAATAACAGAATCACACAAGCCAAATCAAGTACTAAAGAACTGTTCGCCATACTCAGAGAACTGGAAAACCCAATAACACCTCAAGACAACTGTCTTAAAGATAAAAAGTGGTGCTCCGAAATCCAGCAAGCCCTCTCTAACAAAGTCCGAAACCTCCAAAAGAAAATAGAACTAAAACGTGAGACCCTAGCACCCAACATATTACCGCCTAGCAAGACACTTCCTAACTCCAAACCCACTACGCAATTCCACTTCTCCAAAGTCTCCATACTAGAAGTAGAGAAAGTAATACTCGGTCTAAAACCGTCCAACTGCAAAGGAGACTTATGTCCAGCACAACTCATCAAAGATGCCGCACGAGATCTAGCACCATTTATCACCAAGTTAATTAATGCCTCCTTTACCACAGGCATTATCCCCAGTAACTTAAAAGAGTCCTGGGTGCTCCCACTCTTAAAAAAGGCTACTCTAGACCCCACCATACCCACTAACTATAGACCTATTACTACGGTACCATTCCTTCTGAAGATACTGGATAAGGTGGCATATATACAAATCCAGAGTTTCCTGGAACAAAACCAACTACTAGGCTCCCGACAATCTGGCTTCCGCCCTCTTCACGGCACAGAAACTGCATTGATTGACCTGAAAGCCCAAATAGACAAAGTAAGAGACTCTGGAAAACCAGCACTCCTCCTGCTACTAGACCTATCGGCCGCTTTTGATTTAGTGGACCATAAAGTCCTATGTAACCACCTAGACTCAGCAGCACACTTCTCCACTGAGGCTATAGCATGGATACAATCCTTCCTCAGTGACCGCACCATGAGGGTTTTCTCACCTATAGCAGCTGCAGACCCCATCCCTATTACCTGCGGCGTGCCACAGGGATCATGCGTTTCACCAACGCTATATAACATATTCACTAAGCCTCTGTTTGATGATTTGGACCTTCTGGGTATCACGTATACCAACTACGCTGATGATACCCAGATCCTCCTCCCACTCACAGGGGTTTACGAAAAAGATCTAGCAATGGTGAACAAAATATACAGCATCGTTCAGGCATGGATGGCAACCCATGGCCTATGCCTGAACGATGATAAAACTGAGCTTCTTATCCTAGGCACCGCACCCCTCATCAAAAAACTAAGCACAAACTACTCTTCCTTTATCATAGATGGGAACTGCATACAAGTTACCAAAGAAGTTAAAACATTAGGGATCTACCTTGATTCTACCCTATCATTTTCCAAACAGGTAAACTCCCTAGCTTCCTCGACAGCCTACACATGTAAGCTCATTAGAGCAGGAAAACAATTCCTTTCCCAGCACAGCTGTCTAACTTTAGCCAGAGCCCTTATCATCTCCAAACTAGATTATTGTAACGCACTGTACATAGGAGCCAATAAATCTATCATAAACAAAATCCAGATACAGCAAAACAAGGCCCTCCGAGCGGCATTGAACATCCCCAGGAGAGAACACATTACAGTAATAAGAAGGAAACACAAATGGCTCTCCACCCACGAGAAAATCAGACTCAAAACGGCATCTCTCACATACAAATCTTTACACAACAAAGCCCCCCAATACCTTAAGGACAGATTCACCAGAACACACCCCACAAGACAAACCAGACTTGCTTACACCAACCGCCTACAAGTACCACGCTTTAAACTGACCACCATAGGCGGAGCTAGTTTCCCAGTCAAAGCTGCTCAATTGTGGAACGAATTACCCATTACTGCGAGGCTAGAACATTCATTTTCCAAATTCAGGCAAATTGTAATTAACTGGCTAACGACAGCAACTGCTAATTGATAATGCTCACGCCTGTTTGCTACACAGTATCTGCATCATACGATTGTAAACCTGTATTGTAAACTTGCACCTGTAACTGGTAATTTCTGTAACTGGTAATGTCTGTAACTTGTAA
Source organism: Ambystoma mexicanum (assembly GCF_040938575.1). Classification (NCBI taxonomy): domain Eukaryota; kingdom Metazoa; phylum Chordata; class Amphibia; order Caudata; family Ambystomatidae; genus Ambystoma; species Ambystoma mexicanum. The sequence continues at coordinate 326,321,203 of NC_090929.1, forward strand.
CTGTAACCTGTAACCTATGCTCTAAGCTGTACATATTCTTACTGTTTGCGCCCTTATACTCCAGGGTCCGGTGCGCACAATAAATTCTAAACAAACAAACAAGTGTTATTCCCCATTCACCCACAGCTGAAGCAAGAACTGATGCCTTTGCTAGAAGGACTCTCTGGAATTCATTTACTTTAGGAAATCTTGGTAACCTAAAGGTGTTCAATATTAATCAAGGGGATCCATGAAACAATTAATATATTTGTGTTACATTTGTAAATAAATGTGAGGGGTCAGAAATGTGAGGTGGACAACTTGGTAAAGGTTTTCATAAGATGCCATTTTACTAACTCAAAAGGGTTTGATAACTGATTCACTATCCCTAACCTAATGATGATTTTCCCTGACTATCAAAGTAAAAAAAAAGGAATCTGTCCCTCACACGTATACATACATCAAACATAGATCTGATAACTGTATATCCTTGCAACCTGGTATGGCTCCACTACCCCAGATTCAAAGCAAGACGTTCAAATAAGCAAGTTCTGTTTTGTAGCCACGCTTTGATCATAAAGTTCTTCTTACTCCATAAGTCTTTCACTTGGACTTTAACCAACAGTTCAATTAAACAACAAGTCTTTGTGCCTACACTTATAGCAAATGTTCAAGACAGCGTCTTCCTCTTGGGAAACAAAGCACATTCACAATGCTTCTGTATCAACAGCAAAGTTTTGTCAGGATGATTCCACAACAATTCATGAAACACTTTAGTGGCTTTGCCACTTCTTCTTCTTCACAAGGATCAAAACACATTCAACCACAATGCAGAACTTCAATGATTTCTTCCTGGTCCACTAACTTGCCTGGACTATTTCCCTATCCTGGTATACTCGCCTGCCAGGGCAAAATAATTCCTAACACTACTACAAGTACTCCATGGTGAGGTCTTCTTTAAATCTTCAAAAAAGTATTTTCACTTTCAACAACATCGACATTCACAACTTCATTTAGGAAAACATGTTACACAGAGGTGCTATTTGTTCCACTCTTGGTTTTGCCACAGGCAATGCAGGTAATGCTCCGCTTTGAATACTCTATATAAAGGAGGGCCTCCTGCCACTTCTATTTTCCTACTTTCACATCAATGAACTACTGACAATATGTATTTCTTATGATTTCTTCAATTTGGCTCAGGCAATGTTTGTGGTTGTCTTGCTTAACTATTGCCTCTTCCTTATTCTGGCAACAACAGTTACAATCTTACTGTAACACTGTTCTCTTGCCATTTAGCAAACATGGATTATATGATCTGTAACACATTGTCCCCTCTTTACTTTGGCAACGGTGGCTATGATTAACTTGCTTCAGAATTGCCCCTTCTTTACTTTGGCAACAATGTTTGTACTTAGCTTGCTTCGGTATTGCTGCTTCTTTATTTTGGCAAAGGTGTTGACTTTTATAATAATAATAGTAATCTTTCTCGTCTTGCTTCTTTACAAAGATCTCATTTTGCCAAAATGCTTTCTTTATGTTAGTTCGGTATTCAAAATAACTGTCAGTGGTCAGCATACTGGGATTACCCTTCACTGATAAACTCACCGGCTTCAGCATATGTGTCTGTACAATCCGCTATCACTGCTCGCTCTGCTTCTTCTGCCTCTGGCTACACAGCAGGCTGCTTCGGGATTCCTGCGGCCTGCACCAAACAGGAAATGAGCTTCCCTCGCTCCCAGTGGTCGCCAGTACTTGCCAGCCACCGGGACACCATACCCCAACAGGAGAGCCTCTATCTCCAGGGAGAAAGCCTGCTACAGTGCTGTTTCCCACTGTGCGCCCTCTGCAATTCAGGTTATTAACCTGGGAGACCCTCTCATGACCAACATCTGCTTTATAAATAGCGGTGGCTCTGGCGTCCCCCTTCTTCTTCCACTTCTTCTCCTGCAACTGCAATGGGTGGTCTGTATAACTCCACCCTCTTGTTCTAATGGCCTGCACCTGAGGGGGCTTTACATATTCAAAGGTCCTGCTCAGGTGTTGTTCATTAGAACCACTAGTCTGCATCTTGCAGTTTAGTGTCTTTTAGTCTCCCTTCCTCGGACCGGTATTTAGGGCATTGTGGGACTTGAAGTCCCCAATGTTCTGATTACTTCTTTCTTTACATTGTTCAATTCTGCAACAGGACATTAAGATTGTAATGGTCCCAGTACGGGGTGTAAGGGGTCACTAATTGGCATTCACCAGTGAGTCATTTATGGGCACCACCGGTTCACGACGATATTCCTGATTGTCTAGATATCAGGAATGGTTTTAAGCTGTATTAGGGAGGGTGGGTCAGTTGTGGGTGAAGGGGAGATATATCTCAGTCCAAGAGTTGGAAGCTTCCTTGCATATTAGGAAGCTGTCAGTGTTTCATATTTACAGTTAAAGGGGGTGGTTAGGGCAGAAAAATTGAAGTTAGAAATACAAAGGGATCTTACAGCAACAGAGAAAATATTAGATAAACAAGAGGACACTGAAGGTTTGATATACAGGTTATGTGCCACATTGGTACTGGCAAGGGGGAAGGATACGGATGGCCTCAAAGCTAAATGGGAAAAAGAACTGGACTGGGAATTGGAAGGGTCATTATGGTGGAAATTGTGTATACTGTGATCGCCTGGCAATATAAATGACATGGGGTGAAGTGGTTTCACAGGTGGCAGTATAATCCAGTCCGGTTGTCCAAGATGTTCCAGCCGGTGAGTCCATATTGCTATCATAAATGTGGAGAACGAGCAACATACTGGCATATATGGTGCTCTTGTCAAAAGGTGAAGGGGTACTGGACTGAGGGTTTGGGGTGGATAAAGTGGGCCGAAGGTATAGAAAGACATTTTTGGACCCCATTTTGTTTTTTTCAGTTTGGATGCAGAGGAGAAGGACTGGAGGTCCCTCCCACACATAGTTAATTTCATGTTGTTGGCTGAGAGGGCTTGCTTGGCAATGCATTGAAAGAGAAAGTACCTACCATCAGAAAAGGAGTCGGCCTCTAAAGCCAAGGAGATGTACTTAAACGATAATATTCCCTCCTCAATACATGGTGGGAGATCTGCTTTGGAAGGGGAATGGTCCTCTTTTACAAAAATTTGATGTGAAATAGGATTACAATGTATCTGGGGTGAAGGGGCACCCGTTTTTTGCATCGGGTGGGCTAGGTCGGGGTGGTGTCTGTGTGATCCTCGCTTCTCATTAACTTATGTTTAAACAATATATTGTTGTCAGCGCTATTATGTTCCCCTGGCTTTCGATTAGGCCACCAAAGTTCTATGGGATCATTGTATGATGTATATTTCTCAGGGACATTTTCTGCATATGGGGTGGTTATTTTGGGTCTCTGCATCTTTTTGTTTTGGGGAAAGAAAAAGCTACAAAAACACATTTTAAAAAAATGCAATTATCATTTCCAGCACTGCCAAATCAGTCAGAACATCACTCGAGAAATCCTGTGAGGTGGGACTCTTTCCTATGATTGAAAAGAAAACTTCCAAAGCCTCCTTCCGGGATATATAAGTATAAAGGCTATGCATGTTATGGGTCAATAGCAAAAGTTTATTAGTGTTAGGGGGCGTGGCTACATGGCCATGGGCTAAATCATGTTCACTGAGGGCTTCCGAGATCCGTTAATGAACCGTTGAAATATGGGCGCCTAATGTATGCAGATATGGGAAAAACCGGAGCTGCAGCGAAATGAATAGGAGGTGCATGCAGCGCTACAACGTCTAAACTAATCAGAGCCTGGAGGTGGAAATGCGGCAGCCGAGAAGTTTGCTGGACAATATGGATGCATAGCAAAATGGCACCGGACTGTTAAAGGAACAAATACTGCACGCATGAGAGGCACTCTGAGGGACTTGAAGCCCTGACTTGCAAAGAAAACAGAACGAGCACGGAATAGGTAACGGAGCGATTACATTGAGACGCTGCACTGTATATTTGCAGAAGGACATAGTTGCAGTGAGAAGATTTGGTGAAGATATATTGTGGCACCCAGAGCGCCGAGTTGAGATAAACGACTTGGCAGAGACACATAACGAAACCTGGAGCGTGCTACGCAGTAGATTGGCGGGCGATTGCAAGAGACATGGCCAGCTGATCACTGCGGCCGCGGAACACCTCAGACCCATAACATTGGAGGTAGACGTGGCAGAGCGAACTGTGTATGTAAACAGGATGCACACACAGCACTAGCTGTGCCTGCAGCACGCCATGGCAGCTATGTGCCCATAAAGTGAAATGAGGGGGGCACATGGCCAGACCATAGCAGCTGCTTGAAAGAGTAAGGTGGTTGCAAATTTCTGTGGTCCCGGGGGGCGGGACCCAAAGATGGCACTCGTCTGATGGGGACACAAAGACCCCAAGCTACAAGAGGGCAACAGGAAGGAAGCAAGTGTTACTGATGGCAGAGCAGCTGTGCTACAGGCACATGAGATGGAGGAAAGTATGCCCGGCAAGAAGGTGAGAGGGATGTCGAAGGCTGTGAAATAGCCTGCACCAGCACAGAATGAGGATCACTGGACATCCTGTGGATTTGGTCCAGAAAAGGACTTTTGGACACAGACGGGTGCAGGAAGACCACCAGCGAGGCGACAGTGTAAACACAAGTTGGGAAGGGTGAACCGACATGTGACTGAGGCAGATCCCTGGACCTACACAACATTACCCGATGCCCATTGCATAGTGGAATTCATTGAGGGCAACCACCGGACACTGGAACAATAGTGGAGTGATGTAGGGAGGCCACTGATATGAAGTGCATACCTTGGCCCCTCACAGCTGCAGAGCAAGTGAACAGAATAGTGCACAGACAATGCCCAAAGTGCATTTTAACAGGCAAAGCATAATTGACAGTAGGTGGTAGGTGCGAGAAGCAGTACTACGCAGAGGCCCGATGGGATAGAGCTGGACATCAAATGCAACAGATAGGAGGATTAGAGATAATAATGGTCCCAGTACGGGGTGTAACTGAGTGAGGGAGCTGCCAGAATCTGGTGAATAGGCACACAACCAAATACCCATAGGGGTGCGGCTCCAGTTGCAGGGCAACTACCATCAGCAGGGGAGAAGCAAGGCAACGTGAAGTGACGGGCTCCGCGTCAGGAGGAGCCGAAACAAGTAAGGGCGAGTATACTAGAGCTCAAGTGAAATCGCGAGCGGAGGAGCTGCATTGCGGAGCGAGCACTACGAACTTCAACACTGAGTGTATGGAGATAGAAACAACTGGGTGACCTGACACAGGAAGCAAGGACTACGTACACCCAGGAGCAAGAATGGCAGCCAAGGGGAGCAAACCTAAAGGAAATCAACCGACAATGGAGGACTTTACCAAATTGTCTGCAGCAGGGGACGGGGCGAAACCAAAGCAACAGGACACGCGTGGGGAAGCGACCCAGACAAGCAATGATCAAAAGATCCTAGATGCCATACCAGAACTGAAGACGTTGTGGGAATGCAAGATCGACACAGCAATTGCAGAATTGAGAACCTCGTTGGAACAAAAAATTGACGCTGTCAGTGTGGATGCTAACCTCCTATGGCAGGATATCAGGAAGCTAGCAGAGCACACGGGTGTGCTGGAAAATGATGTGAAGGCTAACACAAGCACCTGCACTGCGAACGCTACAGAGGTCACGGTACTGGAACAGCAAGTACGCAACCTAGAAAACTGGGCAGAAGAAGAAGAAGGGCGGGCGCTCAGGAATAACATACGCATTCTGGGGCTCCCAGAAGGAGAAGAAGGCTTGCATTCGACCGACTTTGTCGAGAATATGCTGTTACAGGAGATAAGGGGAGGAGCACTCATTCAAGGATTCACTGTCAAGAGGGTGCATAGGGCCGTGACCAGGAGGCCGTGGCCAGTAGCACCTCCCAGACCGCTCATCACTAAAATGTTAAACTACAAAGACATGGAGAAGATCCTAGAACACTTCCGTAAAGGAGGGACTATAAACAGAGGATCAGCGACTGTCACGTCGTACCCAGAATATACCTTTTTGGTTCAGCGACAGCGTTTGAACTATGTGTCCGTCAAGAGGAGGCTGCGCGGGGCTGGATACAAATGCATGTTGTTGTACCCGGCGAAATTGAAAGTGATACACAATGGCAAGGCACATTTCTTTGTCACTCCGGGTGAAGCGACGACATGGCTTGACGCACGGAACATCCCGACAGGAGCAGAGGATCAGACAAAGAGCAGACCGGAGAAGTGAACGAGGGCTCCACATGAAAGTACTATTAAGTAATGGAAGGAGCCCATGGAATACAGGCGGGGCCTACGTCAACTGGAAGGTGGAGGCGGGAGGTACCATGAGAACATGTTAGCAACCCCAGTAGTTTGTTTAGTTGGGATACTGGTAGGGCGGTATCCCCCTGCATGGCTCCAAGTATCGGCTAGGTCCGAGAAAAGGTCTAGATGCGGGGTTCCAGGGATGGAACTGGGCAACAGTTTGGGAGGCGGAGGGTGGAGGGAGAGTGGATAGTTGGGGTGTTTAAAAGGGAGGGGGGGAGTTTGGAATATTCAGACAGAACAAGCCTACAATCACAAGCCACTGTGTAAGGAGGAGGGTAGGAGAGGAGGCGGGCGGAGTGGGGAATGGATGATATGAAAGACCTAAAGATGGTGACCTGGAATGTGAGAGGGCTGAATAATTATATTGAACAGAACAAGGTCATGATGTACCTCAGGAGGCAGAAAATAGATGTTGCCCTGTTGCAAGAGACTCACTTAACCAAAGACAAGCAAGAGGTGGTGGCGTGGAAATGGAAAGGGACCACCATAGGAGCTACATACTCAGCATAAGCCAGAGGGGTTATAACGTGGATAGCACCACATGTCCCGTTTAAGCTACTACAATCCACCATAGTGTCAGACGGGAGAATGGTGTTAATAAGAGGGATGGTACAAAAAGAGAAGTAAACATCATTAACACTTATGCTCCAAACCAAGACACCACTGTTTACTTCAGGAACTTATATGTCAAGATTAGCCTGTATATGGATGGAATGGTGATATGGGGGGGGGGACTTCAATTGCACATTGGACCCCAAGCTCGATAGATCTGATGAGAAGGTCGAGAGGCCTACCCCAGTGGCTAAAGCTCTAGGGGCCCTATTAATTGATTTTCGGGTAGTGGACATGTGGAGAATGCACCATCCACTGAATAGAGAATATTCTCACTATTCGGCCCCACAGAACCTGCACACCCGATTTAATTATATATTTATTGCATCAGAGCTAATGGGAGAAGTGAGGAGATCAGAATATAAAGTCGTGGTCCTCTCAGACCACACGACGCTGATAGTAGGGTGTGAATAGTTCCTAGGGTGAGAATCCCGACATGGAGACTCAGGGCCGACGCTCTAAAAGACGCAGTGTTCAGAGAAGACCTAAGGGAAAAAATATGGGAGTACTTTGAACACAACACTGGCAGTATAAGGTTGGCTGGTACATTGTGGGAGGCATTCAAGGTGGTGGTAAGGGGGGCGGCAATATCAAAGTCGAAAGGGCTACAAGGCGGTACAATACAGGAATTGCAGGAAACAGAGGAAAATAGAGGCCAAAATGCGGGAGGGCGGGTGTTCTCCAGAAGAAGCTGAGATCATACAACATCTACCACAAAGTTGCAGGGATCAATGGGATAGACTCTGCAATCTAAACTATAAAAAGTATGTAGAAAGGCAGCACGCGGAGGGAGACAAACCCGGAAGATTAATAGACTGGTTGTATAAAAGCGAGACCCCAAGACAAACAGTCAGGGCAATACAGGGGATGGATACAAGATACCCAGGAACGTGTGAACAAATGTTTCTTTGAGTACTATCAGCGATTGTATACAGACATAACCGAGGAGGAAGAAATTGATGTGCTGGAGACGTTGACAGGATTAATCTCCCCAAACTTGAGGCAGAGGAGAGAGAGAGAACTTGGAGGCTCCAATCACGTTTGAAGAACTAGTACAAGTTATAAAACCTTTACCCACTAATAAGGCCCCAGGGGGAATGGGCACCCAAGCGAATTCTACAAAACATACAGATCGGAATTGCTCCCCCCGATGCTGGATATGTTGAATGAGGCGTTTGATAGGGTACGTTGCCTGAGTACCTTAGGGAAGCGATTATCATCCTGCTCCTTAAACCCAACAAATCGCGCACAGACTGCGGATCATATAGACGGCTATCAATGCTTAACCAGGACAGGAAGATACTCACGGCACTGATGGCCAATAGGTTGAGACCTGTTATAAATAAGCTCATACATCCTGATAAGACGGGGTATGTCCCATGCAGGACTGACAACCTCAGAAGGCTCCATCACGTTATAGAGCAGACGAAGGAGGGCTCCCAAGAGGTGGCATTAATCTCATTAGATGCAGTGAAAGCCTTCGACTCGGTCAACTGGCCTTGGTTGATGCACATTTGAGGTGGGTTCAATTGCTATACAGTCAACCATTGGCTCGAGTCAAAACAGGGGCGACCATATCTGAGCAGTGGCAATTTATCAGAGGTACAAGACAGGGATGCCTGTGATCCCCAATGCTTTATATTCTAGCACTTGAGCCCCTAGCGATATACCTGAGACATCAATACGGAGAATTAGGGATCAGCATGAAGGGGGGGGCAACATCTGATATCGATGTATGCGGATGATATGTTACTGTACCTGAAGTATCCTGAGGAAAACCTACAGTATATTTTGGAGGTTATGGAAAGATACACGATGCTCTCTGGTATAAGAATTAACCCCACACAATCTAGCATATTCCCCCTCGGTAGATACGTGGGGATACCATGACATAAACAGCTGGTATTACAAATAAAGTGGGAAACTGATACGTTCAGATACCTGGGAATAGAGTTATAACACAATGTTGTAGATGAGCACAAGCAAAACACAGAGAGGGCGGTGTCAAAAATTGAAAATAGCATGACATTCTGGGCCACGCTTCCCTTAACTATGATGGGGAGAATGGCGCTGCTGAAGATGGTGGTGCTGCCCAGGCTTTTACATTACTTTGCGAATATTCCATATATGATGCCCAAACGTTTCTTTGCTAAAGTCCAGAGTATTTGCAGGGGGTTTATATGGCACGATTCCAGGAATAAAATAGCATTGTGGAAGCTAGATAACCCATACGGACAGGGGGGCATTAGACTGCCCAACTTTGAGGTATACTATCTGGCTAGACAACTTCAATATGTAGCAAGGTGGTTAACTAGGGATCCTACACCTGAGTCCAAACTGTTGAGAGCCAAATGCACTCCCTATTTCCTGAATAAATGGATATGGCTGTGCAAATCGCGGCAGGAAGAAAGGACAAGACTGCTGAATCTGGCGTGGAAAATGTGGCAAAGAGCCTGCCAGGTAATGGGGAACCCGTTCCTGTGCTCCCCACAGATACCGCTAGTGGCACTGGATAGGATGGATGAGCAAATGAGGAAAACTATTAGGAGGCAATGGGAGCCAACTGGTATAGCTACCCTTGGGGATGTGTGGCAAGATGGGAAGGCATTAGAGTATGACACACTGGCGGCAGATACAGGATTACACAGAGGGCAATACACCACATATGCTAGTCTGGTGAAGATGATAAAAGGTACATGGACAGAGAGAACTCTGACCCGACAGCCCAACGCTGCCATAGAAACCTTTTATGATGTGTCAGATGGAGGCCATGAGGTATCCCGAATATATGAACTGTTGATGTCCAAGGTAGGGAGGAAGGTGATCCAGATGAGACAAGACTGGGAGGAGGAGGCCCGGGAACCAATGGAAGATGGGCTGTGGATAAGGGTACAGAGATGCCACAAGAAGGTTTCACAGAATATGAGACTGCAACAGTTTTAGCTGTATGTTACCCATAGAGCAAACATGACCCCTAAGAAGATAGCCAAGTTTAGAAACGCTGGAACACAAGCATGTCCAAAATGTGGGGAGGTGAACCCAGGGATGGTACATATGTTCTGGGCATTCCCCGAAATAATGTCATTCTGGAGGGAGGTGGCCAACCTTATGCTGGAGAAGGGGATAAACTTAGATGTGGGCTCCCTGTGGGTGTGCATGCTACGGGGGTTCCACAGGCTGCACAAACCCAAACATGTGAGCAAACTCAAAGACCTGGCGTACATACTTGCCAAGCTCAGGATAGCAATGAGTTGGAAAGCGAGAAGAAGGCTGACAGCAGAAGCCTGGTGGCATGATCTCCAGAAATGGGCGAATGCTGAAACAGTGGTGTGGAATGATGCAGCAAACAGAGGCGCAGGGGTAGCCTGGAGGCAAATAGTGGCTACACTGTCTGGGTCTGACCAGGCAAGCCCGGAGGAAGACAGCCCATCAGAAAGGGAGGAGGGAGTTTTCCGTAGAAGAGGTTAAGAACGGCTGAGGTGTGTAGTAGGCTCAGAAATGGTGGTGGTATAAGGGGGGGGGAGGAATAACACAAAACTGTAAATGAGAATTGAAATGCACACTTGCGATTATACTGTATGAATTAATAAAACTAAAATTCAAAAAAAGTGTATTAGTGTTAAATGGGAGCTTTTCCACAAGGGATCTGGAGTGGAATGATACAAGTGCTGCCCACCAGAACTGCAACCTGCAGGCACTCTCTCAGGCTTAGGTGATCAGACAGTGGTAACAATATGGAACACAAAGCCCTCCCTATTCTTTCCTATTACCTTGAAAAGGTACACTCAACTCTGTGACCAGGCAGGTCCCAGGCCTAGGTGGACCCGCTCTAGCCAATCCAGAAGCTCCATTTGTGAGGTGGAATGTTGCACAGGGCAATGATTTTCCTGCGACCCTGCAACAGCGTAGTTTGTAACCTTCAGGGGTAGTGCAGGTAGAGCCACCTGATAAAGGGAGCCAATAAATATACTAATGTATAGTGTTTGTATATGTAGTTAGCCCAAACTGACAAATGAGGACGCCCCATAGGTTTTTGGGGTTGACACGATTTTTGTGATGTCAACCGTGTGACACATGCTCAGGAGCTGAGAATGCTGGAAAATAGTTTCTTAATGTGTGGTGCTTATCTGTATTGGATAATAAGGGCAGTATAGGTTTGCTCCATGGCTGAGTCTTCCGTTCTTGCAGTGGGGAGTCTTTGATGGGCCCACGTTTCTCTGCTAAGTATCTGGATGAATGCTGTGAGGTCAGCAGACTGAATTTATCATGGGGGATAGCTGCATTATTATGGCAAAGGTGATGTGCAGTCTCTCTTAGAGTAGTGGATGGCTGCTGGGAGGTAGACTGGAGAGTGTGTGAGAGCAGGAGAGTCATATATTATGGGGACTTGTTTACAAAAGAAATAATCGAAAAAAGTATAGTTAGAAAGGCTTCAACATTGATTTGATGCCTAAAGCAATGAGTCAACCAGGAGGATTTGTACTGTTCTTGTGAATTTTAGGCAATATATAAAAGTCTGTAATTAATGGTCTTGAATTTACTAGAAAATGTTAATTCTGCCTGATCCCACCATTCTCTCTCCCTGTCTTCACCATGCAAGGCACATGACCTCTGAAATATTAAGCAGATGATTATTCATGTTAACATTTTTGAGTGTTTTGAGAGCAGGAAAGACTAGCTCTTTATTCAGAAGGGATAGTGTTACCCTCTGAGGGTGGGAGAAGGGTGATTTCATTTGTCACACTTTTCTGTCTTGACGTTTCACAATAACCTGCTATAACAAGTGGTGATGTTCTCTACTTTGGGATGAAATTGGGGGGAGGGGAGGTGGAGCTTGTTCCACTCCACTGGCATAAAAGATGGCCATTACAGGGCACCTGGGAGCATTTCAACTTGTAGGAGTTTGACACCCAAATAATGATGGCAAATCTCACCAAATAACTTCAATGTGATTGGCCTTAACTTACCTAATAAAAGTGCATGCCTATTACACACGTTAAGGGATGTGATGAATCCAATGGAGTAATCACGAATTCCCTGGCAGCGACCTCCTCCCATGTGGCCAGGGGACGGCAGGCGCTAACTGATCCTGACCCTGGGGGCGGTTTAATTAGGGAGGATCACATGGGAGGATGCAACTACCGGGAGATGTCATGACTTAATTCGAGGAGTCAGTGGTCCCCCCTTCCCTATGAGGAAGACTCTCTGATACCCGGATTCTTAATGGCCTATTGTTATTCTAGAACACAACATTGTTTAACCAGGTCCAGGATTATGCGCAGTATAACAATACTTAAATGTCTTTGAAATGTTTATTAAATACGCAACCACATGTTTAAATTCATAATAGAAATAAACAACATCACAATCACAATGACATATAAGGATAATTAGAAATTAATATGTAATCCAAATAAAATAAATGCAAGCACCAAGTGAGTTGCAAAACACAACCAACCAGAACCCCACCAAAAGAGAGCAGAAGGAGCAATTGAAACATTTCTCCATCACCAATGTGCCAACAAAGTGTGTGCAATAAATAAACAGACTGAGAAAAGAAGCAGAAAGCGGAAAAAGCACAGAAAATGCCCAACAGAAAATACACCTTAGGCCACACGTGTGTTGACCCAGAACATAACAGGTGTCTAAAATTCATAATGGCACATCGGCAAACAAATAAAAACCAAGTCACAAAGTTAGCAGGATGTCAGATGCCAACTAGAATTTTGGCTAAAACCGGCCAAAATTATTTCAAAGGGCCAAGTCTTCCCCAGGGCAAAAAGAAGAGTTGATGAAAATGTAGACGGGTGCTTGACTCCTACCAAAATACAAAGGCAAATTTAATGTACACTAGTTAAAATCATGCACTAATATATTGACAATCAAAATCAAGTCTAGTTTAATATAAATATACCTAGCTGAATCTTTTCATAAGATTATTAGAAGAATATCAGAACAGTCATGCATCTGTACCACTATTGCTATTCCAGTCAGGTCTCCACCTTTTTACCCAAACACTCACGACTCACACATAACACCTTTTGTTCTTGATATCCTTTTTTGTGTAGAAACCATGAAAAAAAACACCCAGAAGTTAAAAGCCATAAAGAAGTTATGGGCTTCAACTCCCATAACCAATCTGATACTGTCATGATCACTAAGTCACTGCCAGGGCACTCCTCTCATTTAGACATTAAGGGTTCCCAGATCACTCATATGGGGGCTAGATGGGTCTTGGCCTGGCGCTCCTGGCACTCCTTACAGTCACAATCACATAACACTATTGAAGGATAAGGGCTTCCTTATTCTCTTAAAATGGGTGGGCAGCTGGCCGTAGGCTTTTTCTGGAGGTGTGCTAGTCTTTGAGCGTGGCTGCCTATTTAAGCTCCACCCGTGCTTCTTGTTGATCTGCAGACTGCAGCACAATGCTTACGGTGCTCCTGATCTGATCTCCAAAGAAAACGGCATATGTTAGACCAACACAAACAACCAAGGAAGGAGTTATCTGAATCAGCTCTTAGCAGTCATGACGCGTGAACTCCGGCACTCCTATTACAGCTGGGCTCGGCGTTTGGCATCTCTGCACTCCATGACTTCCGAACTTCCGACACTCGCTGCATCTTGGGAACTGTAGCTGCCGACCGCACACACCTGTGAGAAAGGAAGGAAAGGCAAGTTAGTTCACAAACTGCCATAAATCATGCTCTGCTTCAAACACGCGCATGCAACAGGCAAAACTCACCATTGTCCCATGAAGTAAAGCTAACGCCTGGCGCCTCAGAGCTTACGCGTGCATGCAAGAAACAAACACAGCCAAATCATCAAGTACAGCAAACGCCTGGCGCCACGGATCATACCCGCGCATTAAAGTAACTTACCTGCAAGCAGCAAACTCCCAGCCCCCCCCAACCACTCCCACTCTTGCCTACAGAAAGGGAAGAGGGAACAAACAATGCCTCAGGCTGCATTTCGCGCATAACCAATGCGCTTCCCTCAGAAGACAACACTTACCTCCAAAACAAGCTAACACTAAGCTCTCTACGCACCAGCAGAGTAGCGGCAAGGAAGTGGACAGTCATCTTGAACAACCCTCACCTAACAAGGCCGTTTCTCAAGCTACAGCAGGACTGGGCTTGAGCGCCAGTGAAGTAACTGGCAACTGCCTCCATCAGGAACATAGCGACCCTGCATGATAGCAGGATGGAGAGCTCATCTTATATAGCACACAGGTGAGCGAAGGCCTAGTTTCAGTCCTGGGAGTTTAAGAGGGTTGGACCATGGGGGGGTGTAGGTTTTTGGGATCCACTGGATAGTGTCTCTTGTTTTCTTGCTTGCAGAGGCCCCCACTGAACCCCAGCTAGGCTGCCCACAGCACCCGTTGAACGGAGGCTCCCAACGCTCCCGCACAGGTCAGGTAAGAGTATACTGAGGCGAGGAAGAGGACAATGGAGTTTGTACAGAGTGATAGGAGTTCAAACTGCAACATGCAGACTAGTTGTTTTTCCAAACCTGTAATGAGCGGGACATTTCAAAATGGCCACTGTTCTATGGCAAGCAGAGAGGCAGCAAGGGAGTGCAGAAGCAGACGTTTCTATTCACGCCAGGGCTCCTGAACGCAGATCATACCGATGGAGCAGGCAAAGCAGAAGATGGCATTGGGGAAGGAAGATGATGGCGGCGTGTGAGCAGAAAGGACTGTGGAGTTGCCAGGAACAGTGCTAAAGCTCCTGAAGGTACGGTCGTTCGACAAGGCAGCAGACTTCACCCTAGGTCAAGAAGGAGAGCTGGCACGCAAGGTGCTTGGGAAGCATCTGAACACTCCAAGCTGGAAAGCAGAGGAACAAGCTATACCGGAGGGGTGCGAGCAACGCTGAAGAAGACAGGTTGTTCTGCTCAAAGCAGCTGGGGACCCCAGGGCATTTTGACAACCATGCCAGCAAGTGATTGAAAGGTACAAGATTGCTAGCGCACAAAATATACAAAGGCAAAGTTTGTTTGACTACAGTCAAGGCAATGTACAGATTCAACACTCAATAAGAAGAATGTTTGATGCAGAAAATATACAAAGGCAAAGTTTGTTTAAATGCAATCAAGGCAAAGTACAAAGGCCAAGTTTGTTTGAATGCAGCCAAGGCAAAGTTTAGAGGCAAAGTTTGGTTGGATGCAGCCAAGGCATAGAACCAAGGCAATGTGCCTTGAGAAGACTGTTTGTATGAAGACAAGATAAAGTACACAAGTAAAAACCCAATCAAATACAGAAGCTTGAGATGCCAATGTGGGGAAGAGGTTTGAACAAGTACATTTGAGCAGAATATTTCCACATACAGATATACCAAGGGTCACATTATATATGCTATTGTGGTACTCTTGAGAACTGTGAAGTTGAACCTAAGAACTCTGAAATGCCTAATAACTCTGGCAGGTGAATATCCCAGACAGAAGAAGTTGAATCTGAGAACTGTGAAACACAGAGGAAGTCCTGGCAGGGAAGTATACCAGGCAGTTGAGATTGTACAAAGATTCCTGGCAGTAGAGTACACCAGGAAATATGAGAATACAGAAGAGAAGTCCTGGTAGGTGAATACACCAGGCAGTTGAAAGGTGTGCTAGTGGTAAGATTCCTGGCAGGGGAGTTTACCAGGTAATGTGCATAAATACAAGAACTTTATTGGAAAGACTGTTGCAGAACCTTTTGCTTAAACATAACTTTTTGGTTAAATAAGAACGTTGTGAGTCCTGTGAAGACACCAAGGATCTGTTAGCCAAAGAGACTTTTTTCATCCTGTATAAGAATCCAGGGAAAGGGGGTCATCCTCTGGATCCAAGGGTCTGAACCTTTTTTTTACATTTTTGTTGGAGTCATTCTTACCCTTTTGGTTTTGAACACTTTTCTCTAACATCAAGTTAAAGAAGTTTCCTTGAACCTTTTGTTTGTTTATAAGTGTGAGGGTCAGGATAAGTTGTTTTGGACACAAGGACGGTTTTTCAGTTACTGACATCATGACACAGACAGATACTTAGTTTTAGTTTCTAGGTGGAGAAGTTCATCTTTAGAATAGGGCTAGAGAGGTGTTTTTCCGACCCATTTTCATTTAATAAAAATGTCTACACTTGGAAATACAGCATCCTTGTGTCCATCTCTCATTTCTGACCCCTCACAGGGACCACATACAAGACGTTGCAGTATAGTGGCAATGCATCTTCTTTGGGCCAATAAGCAGAGATTGTGGTCAAGAAAATGCCCACATGAATACTTTGCCTCAGCACATATAAAAAGAGGGGAGTAGGCCTCTTGTTTACCACCTGGGATATGCAGATCATGATTCAAAATCTAATCACTGAAAAAGAGGGGAGATTCCAGATGCTGAAACAGGTTATTGTGGGAAAAACAATGCCATCATAATCATATATTCACCTAACGGACAACAGAATACCTTTGTGAGGGACATTCTTCCCAGACGTTTACCATGTGTTGAGGAACATATTAATAGATCATGTAATTTCAGATTTCTTTATACTCCCATAAACATAGATCCCACAGGGGCTGATGGAATCGCATCCAGGCTCCATCTAGGGACCCAACTCAGGCCTTTGAGGAGGAAGATCTCTGTGATATGTGGTGGTTTTCCGACCCTAACAATAGTAACTTCTCGTATTTCTCCCATGTATATGATTCCTACTCTCCAATAGATCTCATAATGGCACTTCATTAGTCAGTGGAGGCTACAATTATTTTATTGTAGTTGTAATTGTTGCTTTGTAACACGCTTAATGTCATTGAGTGGTTTCTAAGCGTGGGTTCAGGATTCAAACCTGTATTGCGCTGCGTTGCCTTGCTTCCAAGACAAATGCGTTGCCCCTAAGCTATCCTTCCTCCTCAAGGAATTGTAATGTCTTTTATATAGTGCCTTTTCCCATTTGTATGGCCTGAACCCGCTTTGTGGTAGGAACGCCCTCGGGGACCAAAGTCCAGGTATTGGAACATTTTCAGTAAAGGCTTAAAGAGCATGTGTGGATTTGGCCAAGATTGGGACTTAGGTGGGCTGGCTAGGCTCCAGTAAACAACCCAAGAAGTCAGGCATGCCATATACCATATCATATCATATCAGGCATGTAGACGGGTGCTGAGGAAAGTCACAACAGAGCGCTAGTGCAATAGAAACGATGTGTGCCCAGCTAGAGCGAAAATTGTCGTAGTTTGTCACTGTATTTTAATGGCAGAGCTGTTGATGCAAGTCTGGTGTAAGGGCGAATCCGTTACGCGTCTAGCTACACCATATTTTTCGTAGTCGAAGCTGCATTCTAAAGTGTGCGGATGGATAGCCCTGCCTGCGGCAGATGTCCACCAAAGTGATGGGTTTAAACATACCTTAAGCTCCGGTGGAACTGATTATGTTTTTGGATCACGTGCCTGTTCACAACGTTCAGCATCTGACCCAGCGGGAGTAGACATAAATCCTGGAAATTAAGCCGAAGCCTTTTCAGAGACCATGTGGCATATAAGGAAACAGGAGGCGAAGTTGATAACTTTTTCTTAAGCAGTACTATAGTAGACACCAAAGAAGTGGCTCACTGGAATGTTTTGAAGTCCACACTGAGGGGTTCATTTATTGGGAAAGTCCCCCTTTTAAAAAGCTTAAAGAGGCAGAAATTTCAAAATGCACCAAAGAGGTTAAGTATCTGGAAGGAGATCATCAGAGAAGTTGTCCCTAAAAGGTTTTCCAGATAACTGCAGTTGGTTAGATGTCTGACTAATAATGCCCTCATCGCCAGTAATGCTTAATTTGCCCTCCAGAGGGTGAAATACACTTTTTGTGAGTAGGGAGACAAGCTGAAATTCTTACTGGCGTTCAAGCCTAGGCTAGGGCAGGGTAAAGGCAAATCACATACAGCGTGCTGAAAAAGGGATTGGGCAGACTGTAAACGGAACAGTAGAAAATAGGAGCATTTGGTGAGTACACCTCACAAAGGTTCAAAGGTAATACAAGGACAGGGAAACTCTATAGGACATTCCATTTCCTTTGCTCTCACCCATAGACAAGGAAATACTAGATCACTAAATATCCAAAGAACTGACAATGTCGATTTATTTTTTAAAGTTGAATGAAACCCCTAACCGAGATGGCTTTCACCACCCTGTTTTTCATGACCTTCCATGGTTGAACTACTGCATTCCTCAGTGGACCTTTTCAATAACATTATGGCTTTATCCCATTGTAGCTGTATCCCAAATCATGGCAGAAGCCACCACAGCAGTCCTACCCAAGAATGGCACGTTTTACATTACGTGCTCTTTCTGCAGGCCAATTGGCTTTGCCAGTCACACAAAGAAAACTCCACTCTATTATTCTCACTAACAAACTGGAGAATGAAGAACAGTCATGATTGGTGCTGGGGAGACAAGGAGCAAGAAACCTTAGGAGGGTACTTAATCTGATTGATATTGTGAATATGACATAAAATGCTTGTGGTCCTGGTTTCACTCATGTGGCTGTTCCTGTATCCTGTAGCTAGTCATACTGAGATTTGAGTTTGTAGAGTTTTTCCAGAGGGCTGTGATGGTGATCTATCCGGGGCTATTTGTTGGTGTTCGGGTTAATGGCTATTTTTCAACGATATTGCCAATTACAAGCGGCACCCAGCAGGGATGATTATTATGGCCATTGGTTTTTAGGTTGTAGAGGCTCAACAATAAGGTGTCAAGGAGATACCTGCAAGTTTCAGGGTATAACATGATGGAATAAGTCATTGATGTTCTCAATGAAAGGGTCCAAAAGAACAGGGACCCCCTCTTGGTCAACAGGGGTTCTTCTTTTAATGAGGTGCTGAGTATTCCAAAGTTTAGTGAAATCCAATGTCAGGTAGTGGGTTCAAATCAAATGTCGCAAAGGTCTCCACCCAATAAAATCCCCAAATAATGTACCCAAATGTCTTCTTTTTGCAAAAAGGGCATATATCCCCTTTCAGGGTTCAGTAGGGGAGAGAGACTGTCTTGCCCACTGGCCTTCGCTGTGGGCTTACCTGGGCTGTTGGGCAGTCATGTGTTTCCGTAGTCCTCCTGACCGCTGCCTTCTGGATTTTCTTCTTGGTGTTCACTTCTGGCAGAACAACAGGAACTTCCCGCTCAGCTGAATGCAAGGTAGAGGCTTGCTGTATATTCAGGTGGGCTAGGGTGGAGTTTGCAGCACAAGTCAGGCCCTAATCTCCCTCAATCACTTTTTAGTCTCCAGGACTCTTCTCCATCCTCACTAGCAGTGTGCTTCCTCCGAGGCTTTCAGGCACAGCAATGCCATCTTGTACCTCTGCTTGCCTACACTCTCCCCCCTGGGCCCATGTAATCCTCCAGAACCTCCATATGCTCCCTATCTAAGCCGCGCTGTGATACAGATTAGCCTTTTCCTCTCTCCCCAGACGGTATCCTTTTTCTTCTTCGTGCCCTCAACATGCTCCCCTTTGATGGGATTGCTCCTGTATTAAATAATTCTCTTTCACCTCCAAGTGTTCTCCTTTCTCTTCTGCACAACAAACCTTTCCTCCTGGACCTCAACAAACCTCATTCTTCCCAAGGCACTATTGCAATCTGGTATTTTCCTCCCTCCTATTTAAGTTGACATATCTCTTCCTTCTCTCCCAACCACTAACTCTAATCTTTCCCCAAGATGGTATCACCTCCCTTCCTCTCCCGACTGATGTGTTGTTTCACATTTAACAGCACAATATCCTCCACTATGTCCTTCCAGATAAGATCTCTTTCCTGCAGAATGGTCCTCTTCTCTTTCTAGATGGTACCACAAGTGTTCCTATCCCAGCTGGTAACCCTCTTCTTATGCTCCCAAATAATCTCTTTCTCTGCCTCTAACAGGCCAGGTTAGCCTTTATCCCCAAAAACTCTCGCATCAACAGATTGGCTGTCTCCTTTCTACTCTACGGTTCTCCATCTTCATAAAACACCAAAGTATCCTCCTCCCAGGTCTCCATTGTTGCACTTTCCTCAAAAGAGATATCCAGGACAAGGGTGTCCTATGGTCTACCAGCACTCCCAAGGAATGACCGCTGACTTACTGGACTGGCTGGTGTTTAAAGACTTATTTTTCCTCATCTTGAGTTGTACTGAGAGACACCTGGGCTGTGTGTATTGGGACTGTCTGTGATGGGCCCATGAGCTTGTGGTCATGTGGGGTAGCATGTGTCTGGGGTTACTTTAAGGCCAGTCATCATTTCAGAATCTTGAATGGCTTGGGTCATGAGGCTTGTCGGCTTTCTCCACCTTTGGAGTCTTTCTAGTACTGCCTGCCATATACTGGATCCCTCTGTCTCCCTGGCATCTAAATTAAAAGCCATGTACACGTTTGGTAAGCATGTTAGATTTGCTTTGTTTGTCCTGCTTGGTATCCACTGGAGTAGACAGAATGCCGGACAGTTTCTTTGGCAACTGTACAACAGGAATATAGTTTTTATGTATCTTCTCTGGCATCGGCACAGAAGGAAATAAAGTAATCTGCAAACTTGTTGTCCGATTCAAGAGGCTGGACCTTTATTCCCTTAAATGAAACAATGCAATTTCTATGTGAAGTTATGCTAAGAGGACCTCAATCATTATGATTGTTTCTGGAACTTAAGTACAGTGGGTCTACAAGCAAATAGAAAATGTGAACTATTTACAAACTCTGCCTCTTGCACAAAAGGCACCCCTGCATTGTTCTCACTATTGTCACCAACTCTGGTGTTTCCTCATCCTTATACTAGCCAGTGATCTCCTGTTCTACAAGCAGCATGCCTTTGGAAGGGCAGTATCATCTGTGTACGCTGTCCCATCCAACGCGCCTCACTGCGGACTTGGGGAAAGTTCCAAAAGCAACAAGCCCTCCCGCAACGAGAAGCGACCGGTCGGTCTCTGTAGCCATCCTGGAGAGTCTGGGTCCGGAGTTCCTTGTGCAACAGCGTTCAAAAACTGAGAGTGAGCTACTCAGGGGACCTCTGCGGGGGAAACAAGAAAAAGGACAGAAGTGGAAAAAGTGAGTAAAAAGCAATGCACAACTCGGTAAGTAAACATATGAAAGTGGCTGCTGATCTTTACTGCCAAAAGAAATACATTTTGAATCTTTAGAATTAATAGATGCTATGGGTACCACCGGGTCAAGAAGTTGCAGCAGTGATAATGAGAGCCTGCCTCCTGCATTCATTTTGTTGTGGTGAGTTTTGCGTGTACAGCAGCGTCTGAGATGAGGGAGGACACAGGTTAGGGAGAGCACCCGGGAGTGTACTGTTGAGAGGGGAGGAAGAGGTGTCACAGTCCCCCCCCACCTCTGCTTACACCTTAGAAAGAGGGGCGCCTATGGGGAGGAGGTGGGAATGAAAACTGATAGAAAGTGAGTAAACAATGGCTACGAAAGTAGGAAGAATGCTAAGATGATCCCAACCCTACTTCTATGTTGGGACCCTTTTCATTCCTCATCGTTGTCCTCCATCATAGTCCTCCATCATAGTCCCTAATCTTAGTTCTGGTCTGTTATCCTTGTCTCTCATGCTAGTACACAGTCCCTTGTCCTAGTCCTATCTGTCTTAATAGTGCTATTCTCTCATCTTAGTCCCTTGTCCAAGTCCCTTGTTCGCCTCCTAGTCCCACATCTTAGTCCCTGGCCGCAGTCTCTCCTACTTGTTTCACATTTCTTTCTTTCTTTATGTAAATTAATGGGGAGGTAATGCATTCATTGCACTATAATGCTTATAAAATGTTTTATATTGATTTACAGAGCGGAGGACCAGTGTCCTTAACAATGGGTTGTCGCGCCTTGAAACACTTGTGTATAGGCGCGTTACAAATACCATATCATATCATATCATATCAGAGGATGAGGATTTAAGACCAGGTGATGCAGGGGAGGTAGAAGCATCAACCAGGGACAAGGACTGTAATGCATGCTATAGGAATGGGATAGTGGAAGAAGTGTTAAGTTAAGGATGATGGGGTGAGGTATAAGTGCTGTGGGGGCAGAGGAGAACAGGGAGATGTGGCGTCATAGACTGCTATGAAAGTGGTTCTTCAGAAAGGAGGAGAGCTAGAAGGTTGGATTTAAATAATGAAGAGTCAGAGTGGTGCAGAGAGGGAGAGAAAGATCATTGCATAGCAATAGAGCAAGGAGAGGGAGAGTGCAGAAAAGAGAGGGAGCGCGAGGAGCACAATAGGTGGCAAGGAGGGTAGCGGAGGATTATTGTATGGAGCAAGGGGGAGAGTAGGGAGTGAGAGGGGCCAATAGGTAGGGTGGGTGGGGCAAGTCCATGTATAGTTTTGAAGACGATAGAAATGAGGCTATACTTTGCCCTCTGTCTCATAGATAACCAGCCTAATGACAATGGGCTTGGGAGGTGGAAGTGAAACGGGGAAGGTTGAAAAGTGTACGGACAGCAAAGTTGAGGACTTTGTTGAGGGGTCAAATTTCAAAAAGCATAGTTAGGAAGACCATAGAGAAGACTGGCACAGTAGTCAGATGGAGAGAGTACTAAAGAGGATATTAGGTGCTTAGCAGTGTTGAAGAGGAGAAAATGCCTTATTTTTCTGATGTTGAGGAGATTAAGTATGGCCGCAGTGGCAGATTTAGAGATCTAGAGCAAGAAGTTGTGAGATGGGGCAAAACCAAAAACAAGGTCTGAGCAGAAGCAGAGTAGAGAAGGTGGTCAGGAGAGAAAAATAGAAGAGGGGAGAGATAGAGATATCCTGTTTGAATGGGAAGTAGAAAACAACAGTCTAAGTGGAGATCGGCTAGTAGCATTTGATGGCAGAGAAACAGTTAGATATTCTTTCACTTTTTCTCCTTATCTGATGAGCTACGGTCAAAAATGTAATTGGCAAAGAGTTGATAGGAAAAGCCATAGTAGGACATCAATGTGCCAAGATAAGAGGTATAGAGAGTGAAGAGGAATGAACCCAAGATTGACCCTTGGGGAACACCAACAGTAAGGGGGTGAGTGGGGATGAAAGGCTGTTCCAGGGCACCTGTAAGTGTCTGGGAGTGAGACATGAAGCAAACCAAGCAAGGGCCTTGTCCCTGATAGCTGGGAGAGATAGCGTTGAGAGATGGTCAGAATGATGGATGGTATCGAAGGCAGCAGAGAGGTTGAGAAGAATACGAATAGATGAGTGGTTAGCATGACTAGCAGAGAGATGTAGTTTCTGACATTGAGGAGATTGGAAGCCAGATTTAAGAGGATACCAGAGGTGGTTTGTGTCAAGGATCTCAGTGAGTCTGTTGAAAACAACATGGTCTGGGATTTTGCAATAGTGAGGTAGAAGGGAGATGGATGAAAGTTGGCAGGACAGTTAGGATCTAGGTCAGGTTTCTTATGAATAGGGATGACAGTAGCCCACTTGTAGGATGATGGAAAAGTGGCACTGTCAAGAGAGGAGATGAAGAGGGAAGTAAGATATGGAGCAGCACTGGGAGCTATGTGTTTCACTATGTGCAGGCATATAAAGGAAGACATTGCCACAGGAGAGGAGGGTAGGTGTGGTGGAGAAAAGTGACCAGGTGATTGAAGGTAATTTGCAAGGGTATTTTGAATGTTGGACATTTCAGAAGCAAAATAGAGAGCAAAATCATTAGCAGAAAGAAGAGAGATCTAGGAGGGTTTTTGAGGTGAGGGAATTGAGTTGTGAGATTTTGTTGGGTGCCTAGGTTTAGAGGATTGAGACAAAATTAGAGAGAAATAGAAGTAACGTTTGGCAGAGTTGAAAGAGAGGGGTAGTTTTGAAGAGCCGTCAGGTAGAGTTGGGGATCCTTGGAGTGTCTAGATCTTTGCTAAGTGCAAAGGATTTTCCTGATCTTTGTTTTAGGTGGGTGGATGGTAGGTCCAAGGCTGTGGAGGGGAGGGTTTAGGAGTGAATGCAGTAAGAGGAAAGTGAGAAGAGAAGGGAGCACTAAAAGCAGTGTTTTTTTAATCAAAGATTTTATTGATTTTAAACATAAAACAACATTACACTTATCTCTCTGCAGTACCGGGTAGGGACGTGGGGAAGGAGGGGAAAGTTTGGGGTAATAGCGGAAGGGAAAGGAAGGGGTGGACAGGAGGGGAGAGGAACATATGCAAAATCTACATTTCCAGATACATGTGATAGAATGTAGAGAGAGAAAGACAATCAATCAAAAAACAGAAAAAAACAAACATTCCAAAAAAATTAAACTCAACTTCCGGACCATGGTCCGACAGACCGTCAACTTGACAACAGATGATCACTTGGCATAGGATATTCTCGGCAGAGGCATCTCCCCCCCTCTCCCGGGGCAACTCTCAGTCCCAGAGGCTGTGGAGCCAATCTTGTCCTTTAGCTAGCCTCTTCCCATCTTCTCCATATTTTGTCCGCTTTCTGCGGGCAACCTCTCACCGCGTACACTCTATGTTCCATTATAGCGCATATGTCCACATCCGTGACCCACTGTTCAAAGCTTGGCATACGTTCCGATCCCCACAGTTGCGCAATATTACGCCTGAGAACTGCTACCGCAGTCGACCAGAGCAACTTCTCATAACGGGAAAAGTCAGTGTCACTGGAGATCCCCAGGAGAAAGAGTTTTTGGCATCTATGTATCTCTTTACCTATAATGCTAGACAGTTTATCACAGCATCTCTGCCAGAGCCGTTGTATCCTACTACATTCCCACAAAATATGGAAAAAGGTACCTTCTTCACTTTTGCAGCACAGGCATCGTGCGTCCGAGGATTTGCCCCAGCGGAAGAGAGCCACTCTTGGGTAATAGGTGCAGTGCAGGATCTTCAGTTGGACCAGTCTAAGTCTGGAGGAAATGGTCGTTTCTCGCGGGTACATCAGGGCCTCCACCCAGTCCTCCGGTTGAAGGGGACCCACATCCCGTTCCCACTTTGCCTTCAGGCTGGTTAGTTCCGGTGTCGCGAAGGATGTTATCACATTGTACATGGTAGAGGTGACTTTCCGGTCCACCCAGTCCAAAACTATGTTTCTCTCCGAGCTTTCCGGCATGTCTCGTGTTATGAGTCTGTGGGTCATCCAAGCGTGTTTCAGCTGCATATAGTGGTACCTCTCTGTGTCTGGGAGGGAGAACTTTTCATGCAATGTCTCGAATGGTACCAGGTTGTCCTCGTGAACCACATCTCCTATACTGGCGATTCCTCGCTGGGCCCACTCAGGCCATCTGGGCAGCTTTCTTATTTCGGGAAGGTTGCAGTTGTTCCATAGGGGTTGTGCCAGCGTTAGCTTCCCGCCCCTTCCCAGGTACTGATGTGTATCTTTCCATATTCTCACTATATGCGTTGTCATATCCGTGTGTGATGTGCGGTTCCGGCCTCCATTCAGATGCTCTAGAGGTGTGGTTGTGGCATTAGAGATAAGACCTTTGATATGTGGGAGGCTTCTGTTTTCGTGGAGCATATCATTTACTACCGCCATCTGGCTGGCCCAGTAATATGACTGTATCCTGGGCAGTCCAATGCCTCCTTCCCAGATAGACCTTTGGAGCGTGGCGAGAGCAATTCGTGGGTGTCCTCCCCCCCATAGCAGCTTCCGAAGGGTGCACTCTATTTTGTGAAATTCTCACTGGTGAATGTATAATGGTGCATTTTGCAGGATATATAAGAATTTAGGAAGGGCAATCATTTTGAACAGGCCCGCTCTGCCCATCAGCGTTAATGGCAAGGAGATTCAATGGCGAGTATCTTCTGCAAATCTTGTCATGAGGGGGGAGAGATTCAGGGTTGTGTATTCAGTCAACTGCTTCGTGATACCTATCCCCAGATACTTAAACTGTTCTCTTTCGATCTGGTAAGGGCCAGATGTCAAGTTTGCCGACGAGGTGTCCCCTAGCGGGAAGAGGATGGATTTGGACCAGTTCACCCGCAATCCGCTGAATGCCTCGTATTGCTCTAACAGGTGCATGACTCTGGGACAGGCATTGCTTGGGTCTTTCAGATATATGAGAAGGTAGTCTGCATATAGAGATGTTCTGTCTTCCCAGGTCTCGGACCAACGGAAGACTTCCCAGGTTGGCGTGTTTCGCAAGAGGATTGCCTGTAGTTCGATGGCAATAGCAAAAATCATGGCCGACAACGGGCAGCCCTGTCTCGTGCCCCTCCCCAGATTGAAGAGGTCCGAACGCCAGCCATTAACTCTGGTCCTGGCCACCGGGGGTTCGTACAACAGGCGCACCCACTTCATAAAGTTCTCACCGAAACCCATGCGTTGCATTATGATCCAGATGGCCTCCCATCTCACCGAGTCGAAGGTCTTCTCGAAGTCAATTGCTAGCAGGGCTAGCGGGCCCTGTATGCTGTTGGCCCTTTCCAGGGCCGAATATAGCCTGTGGAGGTTCATACGTGTTGATCTCTGGGGCATGAAGCCGCACTGGTCCAGATGTATCAGGGTGGGAATCACCTGTTGCAGGCGGTCGGCAAGTAGTTTCGCCAGAATTTTAGTTTCGCTATTGATGAGTGAGATGAGCTTATATGAGCTGCATCTTTCCTGGGGCTTGTCCGGCTTGGGTATCACTATTATTGTTGCTTCTCGCAGATCTGGTGGAAGAATGCCCTCTTCTAGCGCGTGCTGGTACATTTGGAGAAGTTGGGGGGCCACCACATTGGTCCCCACCTTTCGCCATAGCTCATCCGGGAAGCCGTTAGGTCCTGGGGATTTACCGGATCGGAGGCTCGACATGGCACTTAGGATCTCCTCTTCTGTGATCTCCCTCTCCAGCAGTTGCAGTTGCGTTTCCGTTACGGTGGGGATGTTAATTTGTTCCATGATCGTGACGTCCATCTGTGTCGTGGGCTTTCTGTACAGCTCAGCATAATAATCCGCGAAGCCTTGACTTATTTCCTGATCGGTCACTCCTGGTTTCGGTCCTCCTGTCTCGAGCCTTCGGACATGGCTGCGTCCCTGTTCCATCCTTTCCAGCCAAGCCAGCATCTTGCCCGCCTTGTCCCCTGTTTCATAAATTCTCGCCCGCATTGCAGTATGCGCTTGTTTTGCATTGTCCATCGCTATGTTTTGCAGCTTTGTCTGTGCCAGTAGCAACGATCGATTCGAGGCCGGTGTGTCCTCAATTATGTGCCTCTCCTCTGCTCGCTTGACCTGTTGTTCGGCCTCAAGAGTCTTGCTCCAGTGCTGTCTTTTTTTCACGGTTGTCCACGATATCAGTTTGCCTCTTAACACCGTCTTGTAGGCCTCCCACAGTGTTCCTGGGTTCATTGCCGTCTGTGAGTTGAGCTCGAAGTATGTACTGTCATCTCCTGCAGCTTGTCCACAAGCGCAGGGTCACCCAGGTAATAGCTATTTAGGCGCCAGCTCGGCGGTGGAATCCGCCTGGATGTTATGAGTGTCAGTTCTAATGGGGAGTGGTCAGAGATGCCCCGGGGGGGAATATCTATTTCTTGAGCCCTATGTAAATCAGTTGCTGGGATGAAGAAATAATCTAGCCTGGAGAGCGAGGCATGTGTCCCTGAGTGGAAAGAGTATGCTCTCGTGTCCTGGTGGAGTTCTCTCCACACGTCACATAGGCCTAGTGCGTTGGCAAACGTGGCAAGTCTGGTGGGAACATTGGGGTTTCTATTCCTCAAGTGTGATCTATCAAGGGTTACGTTCATGACTTCATTAAAGTCACCTCCCAGGATCATGAGGTTGGATGTGTCGTTTGCGATTAACGGGGCAATGTCGGTAAGCAGCGGCTCAAGCAGGGTAGGGGGTGCGTAGGTCGCTATCAGAGCGATGGAGTGATCCCATAGCTTGCCTGCCGCGTAGATATATCTGCCGCCTGTGTCATGGGTCACCGACGTGAGGTGGAAGGGAAGGTTTTTGTGTACCAGGATCATGACCCCTCTTGAGCCTATCGCGAAACCTGAGTGAAGTGCCAGCTTGTAGTTTGTACGTCTGAATAGGGTACAGTCAGTGCCTGCAAGATGGGTCTCAGACAGGAACACTATGTCAGCCCCCCGCCTGTTGAGGAATTGCCGCACCAGCCGACGCTTGACTGCGCTGCCCAGCCCATTAACATTCCAAGTCATGAGCCTCAGTGTTCTGAGAGCGTCGTTACTACCACTATGTGATGCCATGGGTGCTCGTGATGGTCACTGCCTGTGTTGCCGCTGACGGTGTTATACACCAGCTGCAGATACGCCCACAGGTGAACACTGTCTTATCTAGCCTTATCATCCTATGCGTTTGACGGGTCCTGTCTGTAACTAAACCTAACAAATCCCCAACCCCCCTCCCCATACTCCTCCCAACCAGAAGCTAGAAAAGGAGTGACCAGCTCGGTAAGAGGCAATCGAAGCAGAGAGTGTGACCTGGAAGTTGAGGTGAGAAAGAGTCAGGAGGAGAGATGAGTGGTCGACCCTATCAAAGGCAGCAGACACATCATGAAAGGTAGGGGAAAGTGATGAGCATCAGTGTGGAAGTTAGAAACATCGGTTGTGCTGCTTTGATGGAGTGATGGCTCCAGAACCTAGGCTGGAGGAGTTTGGAAAATCCATGTGTTTCAGGTATATGGAGATGTGGTTGTAAGATATTAGAATAGTGAAGGCGAAGGAAACGGGTTGGTAATTAACCCACCATCTTCAATTTCAACTTGACACCTCCCTCTCCGACCACTCACTCTTCATCCTCCAACAACCAGAAACTAGCCAACCTACCTTTGTGGCAATTCACCAGATCTAATCTTTCTCTCATCCACTCTTCAGTCTTCACCTCCCTCCACTTATCCATCCCACTCAGACCACTCCCTCTTGCACTTTTCTTTCTTTGTCTCTCCTGCACTTTGCTCCTCCATTCATTCCTCACCAAGTTCAAATTCCGACCTGACTCCAGGATTCCCTATGTACTCTCTTTGCTACTTGTTAATTCTTTTGATAATGCCCTTTAGACTTCAACCTAGCACTCAGAGCCACTTTGAACATTACCAAGCTGCTTGCTCTTGCACCTCCTCTCTTTCCCATCATAAACCCTGGGTCTCTCAAGTTATTCCACAGATGAGAACATTTATATACCCCCACCTATGCTGCTGGCATGAAACCTGCCTCTTTGTTTCTTCTTGCACCTACAAGGAATCTCTCCACATGCTCTCCTCTTCCCTCAACACTGTTGCCATCTTACTACATCAACCTGGACTCTTCTATACGCTCTAACTTCTGTAAGCTATGCATGACCCTACAGGCAATATTGGCACCCTCAACACCACTCTCCATTCCTTCATCTCACTGTACGCTGATGGCTTGGTTTATATTTTTTGACTAGAATCTCACAAATCCATAACACCCTTGCTACTATCGTTCCTTCTCCTTCTTCTGCCCTCCCACTACTTAGCTGCAGCTACCTCTCCCTGTACCATAGCATCTTACTAACCTGTTATAAGGTGGCCACTGCCATAGTTTTCTTAAACAAGCATTAGGCAAAGCCAACAGTTTTGGCTTGTGTATATGTATTAGTAATTTCCCAGGTACTGCTATAAGATGCCTTGGTACTCGCACCATTTTGTACCTGCTACCATCAATGGGCAGTTAATACCACTATGACTGTGCCTGGCAAGAGCCTTTCCCGTGCCTAAACAAAAGCCCAACATGTTGGCATTGCCAGGGCTTGTTTGGATATGTGGTATATCATGGGAACACTCTGGGTTCTGGTCTACTACTGATGAGTTAACTTCATTCACTGTCTTCCACCTGTTCTTGGAATATATCAGGAAGCTGGAATTTAGGCTTGTGGTCAACATTTTCAGCACTGTATACCTGCCAGAGAGCCTTAACTGAACCTGATATCCAAACATCTCAACTTACAGCGTATACTAACATTTGCCGGGCAGGGATAGGATATAGGCTAACTGTATTTAGCTAGAATAATTACTCTCCACATAATAAAATACAAATTGTGCTAATGGACTCCTAGGTGGGACACCTCTGACAACTCGACCCAGAAAACTGCAAGCAGTGCCTGAGGTCACAGGCGCTGTCTGCTTGTCTGGGGGTCCAGACACCTACTACCACTTTAATCTGATGGGGACTCCCAGAGTAGGAGGGCACCACAAGGAGAGGACAGCTAAGGAGTAGCCAAGCTACCCTCAAAGGATGTGACCAATTCAGGAGCTACTGCTGTACATACACTGACTGAAATGCACCGTGGTGTCATTACTAGCACTACTGCCCAGAGCTGTACCACAACTACCAGCTTTTGAAATGGAGATGCCAGCAGCACTAATACTACCAGCTGCAGCTGCTACCATTGGTAGTAGTAGTATCTACTCAAAAGTAGTAGCAATGATACCAGTTGATTCAGTGGTAGTACTAAGGCTTACCACAACCAGACCAAAGCAGTACTAGGACTACTTTCAAGAGACTATTGGCAGTAGCACGTGTATTAATAGTATTAGTAGTAGAAGTACTGTTCAAATGATAAGAATTGGTTGTAGTACTAACATGGTCAATATTGGTACTGAGAATAGTACTGTGATAGGTACTATTGCTACTACTGCCACAAGTAGTAACAAAATGGTTGCCAAAAAAACGAATACGATAAGAATATCACTGAGAGTGGTAACAAAGACACCACTTGAGTTGTTGGGGAAAGATTAGTAGAAAGGTAAGCTTGATAGTGCAAAGGAAAAGCACCCTCCGCCCCTCAGACACCACTTGAGTTGTTGGGGAAAGATTAGTAGAAAGGTAAGCTTGATAGTGCAAAGGAAAAGCACCCTCCGCCCCTCCGCTTGCTGCTTTACTGATCTGCAGACTGCATTTCCGATTGTGGGATGGATACGGCACACAAAAAAGTTGATAAGGTCATTGTTAACTTGTGTACTGTAAACAAGACGGTACATTGTATTTTTGGTTAAAAAAATCCCATTTGCCTTAATTTGGCACAGTTGAAATAGTTGTCTAGGTTACCAGGGTGGTCATTTCCACAATGAAAGATTATGTAGGCTATTTACAGATATGGATCCCCAACCTCTGCGTTACCTCCAAACTGAGTCCCAACACTGCGCCTTTCTTGGTAATCGTTTCACAGGAATGCATAATCTGTACATAGTAAAAGAAACTGGCCAGAGGGCCCTAAATGATTAATTTAGGCTCGGTCCTCCAGTTACTGGCTCTGGTCACTAACTTTGCCTTAGTGTTTAATTCCCAGCTCATAATAGTTAGCAACTATCCACAAAATAGCGGTATTTGCACTCACGTTGACCAATGTTTAGTTGTTTTTTTCCAGGCTTCAGTATCTGCCTATGAGATAGCTGCATGATGCATCTCACTAATAACGGCCAACAAGGCAGAAAAGAAAGCTGCCTGAGATTTGTAATTACTGTAGCTACTAAGGCATTTCCCCAACACTTAGGGAGGAATTGCCTTTTTGGTTGGGGCCAGACAAAATATTTTCAGCTGGTATGCCACAGTGCTAAAAATGTTAGGTCCGCGGATAATTAGTTCCAAACCTGGCACTTTTTCAGTGTAGGACTTCTTGCAAAATCGGCTATGCATTTTTCTGTTAATGCCAACTATTAGCAAGCAATATCCTAACTAAATTTCAACACCAAGCGTCACAGAGGAGTCAATGTGACTGGGAATATTGGGGGGGGGGTGGAGGGCGTGGTGAAGAGGGTGACAAGACGTCTCCCTCAAGTATGACAAACAGCTGCATCGACTTTCTGTGGTGTGTATTGCTGCATATGTGGTGCTCAGTGTTGTGGATTGCACCAGGTACGGCCTTTGCCCTGCCCACCTGTCCAAAGTAGTCCTGAAGCCAACTAATGCAAGTAAAAATGCCAAACTTCGTTTGAACGATATACAGAATTCTAAGCATGCGTCAGACATTTATGCACACCCAGGGATATTGTGTGTTCTTGCCTGCTAAGACACAAGCCACCCCTTACACCGCTCACTAAATAGGTTATGTTACGAATACTGCTCACTTAACACACATTTTGCGGCTCCACCAAACAAACAACACAGCGCTCCTGTCTCTAAGCAGCAAGTCTCTACAGAACGGGCAGCTGTAGATGTGTTGGGGGATGGTACGTGGTGAAGACTTTAAAGGAGAAAAATGGTGGCATAATAAAGGCTCCTATAAAACGAGAAAGCATGGGGATGCACCCTCTCCCACTTACCGAAACAGCTGAAGTTCTGGATAGTGGACAAGCAACAGTATTAACTGAATGAGGTAGCGATGAAATAGGGTGGCGCAAGGTCTATGCAGCTCATGCTCTCTGTGACTGGGTCCGGAAGGATGCCGTTGCTTGGGTCTAAGTAGAGCAGGAAGGAATACAAAGAGAACAAAACAGGAGCTTCTGCGGTTAGGGAGGAGGGTGCAAGCCGGCTGCAGGCAGAGATAGAAGCCCCCACGCGACCCCCGAGAGAGCTCCAGCTGGTTCTAACTCCTCCTCCACACACAAGGTATGCATCAGTGCAAACCGGTGCAAAACAGCGGCCCTGCCATGTAGACCTGCATGTTGACAGCTATTTACAGGTGTTTTGAGGGACTTTTTTAAAATCTGCTTCAAAGAGACATTGTAGGGCATGATGTAAGCACCACGAAAATGTACTGGAACATATTTTTAGGCCTTATTTACTAACCTGTAATTGCTGGTTAGTTGGCCACCGTGAAGCCAATTTTGCCTTAAAACAAGCAGTGCATATAGGAACTCCCCAGCTCAATGTGGCATCAATGTGGCTGCTATTTAGTGAAATCGAACATCAGATATCTTTGGAATAACTTTCTTGCAACACATTTTAAATGCTGTTTTTTTCCAATCTTTAGCCTGGACTATGTTCTGCTGGATAAGGCTCCCGGTGTTTGTTTCCACAAGACGTTGGAGCCAGAGAAAGGTATGGCCACATGGGCGGGTGAAGATAACAGAATTTGGGGGGTTATTGTACAATTATCTCATTGCAATGATGTTTCAGAGTGACTCCATGCATGCAACACATTTTAACAACTATATCTCAAAAGGCAATTTTGTACATGTGCAGCATCCTCAGAAAAGAGCTGAGTCAAAGGCTACCTCTCCCTGGTAGCGCTAGGCGGTAGTTGACGTAGTTCTAAAGCCTAGTGTAACATAATTAGATTACAACAGTAGGGCACATGAAATCAAAATAAAAACACATTTATTCTAGGAAGGCGTGCATAGTGCAAACATTGAAACAAACACATAGGTTATAAAAACGGCCACAGTATCTACTATACAGAAAAAATAGATGGAATATGACAGTCATTTTGTTTTTACAGTGTTTAAAGCATCAAGGATATTAATGAGCTGTTATTCAATACATTGCTAATCTCAAAACTTGTCATGTGCAGCATCCACCATTTTCTTATGTGCCAGTCACTTTCTGAGCATTGGCATCTTTTCACCAAAATCGTAGGGGAATTGGAATTCCAATCACATGCCCTTTTACCTCCCCTGATGGCATGAGCAGAAGTGACAATTCATGAACATTGACCCCAATTACAAAACAAGAGACATCAGACAGCTTTTGACCTTGATCACAGTAATATGAATTACAAGCCCACAATAAGTGTAAAGGATAATGTACTGTATATGTTAGATGAATTGCTATTTGAGATTAATCTTTTTTTTTTCTTTTGTCGTATTCTTCATCCATATTCTTTGATATATTGTTATGTTTTCTACTTTTTTGTGTTCTGTTGGATTTAATCCATGGCTATATTGTACAACTAATCATTCCTGACAGAATTTGTATTCACGTATGGTTATGGGTTTAGTGTTGGCTGAAGCCTTGCAACTTAACAACATAGGCTTCAGCATTGCAAAGTGGACTCTTCTCTGCTCCGCAAGATTAAGTGGAATGAAAGTAGGGGAAGTGTTACGGCTTCCTAGGAGTCAGATAATTGTCTAACTTGCCGCCACAGTCCAATGATGGATAAGCGGGAGAGCAACGCGGGAACGTTGGAATAAGTGTGGCAAATGACCTTAGCAATTCGTTTTCTGGAAACATGCTGTTTAAATGTGTCACTTGCAGTTCTCGACGGAACCTGCACTTGGGCTCAAACACATAAGCACTGTTTGAAGAGCAATAATTGTATTTTGTTACAGGAGACTTGGCTGACTGCCTGTCCCATGATTGACGGTTATTAAGTGTTCTTTCAATCTGCCAAGGTGGGTCGGGTAGGCCGTCCAGCGGGTGGACTCCTTACGGATACTAGGTTCGGAATGGAAACCACTGCTGGGGCCTTTGCAAACCTTCCAGTTGGAGTACTAGCCGTCCAAGTGCATAGTCCTGGGGATCCGCCTTGCTTCTCTTAATAAACATCTATTGGCATAAGGGCGTGGGAGACCTGGACACATTTCTCCAGCCAATCGTTGAGTGCATAGTGTCCTGGCGATGTGGGAATATTGAAGGCCATGTTTTAGTAACTGGTGACTGAAATGCAGAGTGCCCTGATCTTGACATTGAGGAGGGCCAGTGGGATGCCCCCCGGTCTCTGCTACCTTGAATTCGAAAGTACAGTTGGGACGTAAGTGGTCATTATTTTGTTCAGCTACTGGCCTACACTTGCTTAATGATACAGTGAGGGTCTCTGGCAAACATTTAGCAAAATGGCACAGGGGTAGTAGTTTCGCAACTTTGGACTACATATTGGTTGACTACTCCCTTTCTTCACTCTGTTCAGACTTTTCCATCTTTCAGAATCAATGGAGTGATCATTGTATGCTGAGAGGCAATTTTGAAATGCACTGTGGTAAGGTCGAAAGAAGTGCATTGGTCAATTTAACTGTGAATGAAGGAGGAAATAGACTGCGTTGGTCCCCTAAGGTTATTGATCACTTAAATAGAACCTTGTTAACAACATTGAAATCTACAACATATGAATGGAAAATAGAATGCTTTAACGTGGACAACTTTGGGAAGAGTTTGTCTGAGTGTATATCTAAAGTGGTTCCCTTAGGCTCGGCTGTTGTAAAGAGGCGAGTCACTGCTCATTTGCATAGATACAATGATAAGCTAGCTGTGCGAAAAAGGGCCTTTACAAAGGCAATTAGAATTAATCGTAATATCCCTGATTTACAGGACGAGAAAAATCGCAAAAGCAAACAACTTAATCAATCGTATAGGAATTTTTACAAATAGCATATGAACTTGCTTCTTCAGAGTGATGCCGAGCTAATGCTTCAACTCTTTATCTATAAGGATTTAAGTAACTTTTTGGCTGCCGTAAATACCAATGCCCAATTGAACGCTGTCCCTGAAGTCTCCTGGGTGGAATATTCTGAGGCTTTGTATGCTAGGAGGAAGCCCCCACTAGATGTAATGGAGCTTCCTCGAAGAGTGAATGCCTCGGGAAACAGTTTAACTCCTCCTACCCCTGAAGAAACACTTGCTATAATCAAGACACGCAAATCTTCCAGAGCACCCGGACCTAATGGCCTGACAAATGCTATTTTGAAGGGAGACTCGCATACTTGGTGCACACTCCTCACATTCCTGTTTAAGAATGTAATAGAGAGCATGCGTTTTCCCGAATCGTGGCAGTCATCATACGTGGTTCCCATCTATAAGAAGGGAGGGAAAACTGACCCTAAGAACTATAGGCCGATAGCTCCAATGGATGTCGACAGCAAAATATTTGCACCTGTTTTGATGCGGCACCTTGAAGAATGGGCAACTTCTGTAAGTACACTGCCACATTTCAAACTGGCTTTCGCAGGGGCTACTCTGCTAATATTAGTGAGGTAGACGTTAGAGAATTTCAGGGAAAAGCCTGGGAGTACAAGAGGTTGTGTACATACATGGCCTCAATTGACCTCTCTTCAGCTTTTGATAGGGTAGATCGCTCCAGATTATGGTCTAAAGTTGACAAATGGGGAATTCCAGAAGTCTCCTCAGACTAGTCATTGGCATACATGAGGACTCAGGCATTTATGTTCCATTGAGTCAAGAGGGCGTTCTTTGCTGTCTGATAAATACTTCCTCATGGTTAAGGCAGGGATGCGTCTTGGCATCCGAACTTTTTAATCTTTTTGTTTGTAACTTAGGAGAAAGTTTAAAACCCGCAGCACTTATTGTTCCAAAATTCAGCACAATAAAATCATCTTGGATGGCTTACGAGAATGATTTCCTGCTTCTCGACAATTCCTGGATTGGCATGCAGAGGCTTCTTCTGGCCTTCTCTAATTTAGCTAGTAAGAACAGTCTTTTGGTGAATCCCTCTAAAACCTAAATTCTGGAGCTGTTGAGGGGCAGGAAAGGCAGCTCACATAGCTGGCTTCTCCAGGATATCGCTGTAAGGGCCACTCGGAGCGTGATATACTTGGGATATCATGTCTCGGCACATCCTTTGATGAGGAATTTTCAGCAGGCTATTGCTGTTAAGGCAATAAGCTTAACAAGAAAACTTACAGTTATAGATTGAAACTATGGAGATTCTACATTAAGCAGCAGTTCAGTTCTATGAGGGGAAAGTTGTCCCCAAGTGGATCTATGGTTTGGAGCTTTGGCCCATGAAGTCTTACTCCTGGTTGGGAATCATAGAGGGGAAGATGTGGAGACGCGGTCTGGCATAGCAAAAGTGCCCAGTCAAAGGTCTATGTTTAAATGTGCATAGTGGTGCAAGCGGAAAAGTGAAAAGCTGAGAAATCCATGAATGACAAATGTATCTGACATCAGTGGGAAAATGAAAATGAAAAGTGAACTGTACTCAAAGTGGTCATGCTGAGGTATTCGTAAAACCCCTCACACATTCGAAAGTCTTCGATGAAAGAAGCGAACTGTGAGCAATTGTGATTTGGAGGGTCCGAGCCCGACTGAAGAAGACCTGTAGCGAACTGTGAGCAATTGTGATTTGGAGGGTCCAAGCCCGACAGAGGGAGACCTGTAGCAAACTGTGTGAAAGTGTGATCGGAAGGTCCGAGCCAGACAGAGGGAGACCTATGTGAACTATAAAACCTGAGGTTTGTGAACTATGAATCCTGAAGGAAAGGGACTTTTGTTTTGTTGAATGAACTCAAGCATCCTGTGAATAAGAAACTTTGTGCGAACAAAAGACTTTCTTCATGGAAGGCCCTGGTACGCTTCCTGAACTGCATCCTTGTGTCTAAAACCAGAGTGTGTTCTAAAACCCAAGTGTGCCACCTTCTCCCGTGCTAAAAACGTGAGGAAGGGATTCAAGATGGCCGCCGGTACTGCGTAGACGTGCCGACGGCGCTCCTCCGGCCCCGTAGGCATTAGGTGCCCACCACCCCGCTAATGGGCCAGGAGCGGACCTCCAACGAGTGGCATGGGAGGCGGAGGACCTGGGGAACACGTGTGCTGTGCCGGCAGCAGGGTCCATCGGCAGTTTGGGAAGACGTGGCGCGAGCAGGGAAGAAGGAGGATCTTGGACCCCTGGCTGCGCTGCGTGCCTGGGTAGAGTTCCGCAGACCCCGCTGACTTGGAAGCTGTCGGGGGAAAGCAGTTGCGGGCTTGTAGTGCCCGAGGACGTCCCGCCGTATCTACAGGAGGAGGAGCAGGGAGCATCCGATGGCGAGCCCCGGCCAGCTGTGAGGGGTGCGGGGCTCCACTACGGCGGCTGCTGCTCGGAGGAGGTGAGAGGCGGTGCATCCCCCCGGGTGGGGGGGGCTTAGGAAGAGACCTCCAGACAAGCATGGGCCCCCCCGGGGGTCGATTGGGTCCACGTGGTGCCAGGAGGAGGACTGCGCTGGCAGGCGGTGAGTGCGGGGCCCCTGAGCCTTCCTTGTGGGGCTGTTAGCTGCCTGGGCCTGGAGACACACTGCAAGAGGCGAAGGCCCTGAGGGGCCTGGGAGGGGCCGGCCTGTATGCGGGGCACCCAGTGGGCAGTGGTTGGGCTCCGGGGGGGTCTG
Source organism: Ambystoma mexicanum (assembly GCF_040938575.1). NCBI lineage: Eukaryota > Metazoa > Chordata > Amphibia > Caudata > Ambystomatidae > Ambystoma > Ambystoma mexicanum. The sequence goes on from NC_090929.1 coordinate 326,358,943, forward strand.
CTGAGCCCACAGGCACGCGGTGAGAGGCGAGGGCCCTGAGGGGGCTGGGGAGGCCAGCCTGCTCTCAGAATACCCTGCAGCAAGGACTTGGGAACGAAGAGGAGGAGAGGGGGAACCCCCTGGAGGAGCTGGCCAGGGGAGGTCCCGACGGGGGCTGGCCAACGAGACTCTTCCCTCTGTGAGACCCTTCGTGTAGCTCGACTAGGAGGGAGTAAGGAGAGTGAAGATCTGTCTGGCACTGGCATATGTGAGGGGCACGCCCGGCAAGAGGGGATCTGGCAAGAGATACTTCTGGGGGAGTCTGCCAAGCAGAGGACGACGGGTGGGAAGGGCTTGTCCCCCGAGGAGTCATGACCACGAAAATGAAGGCCAAAGGGGGGAAGGCACCCCTAGCTGCGAGTGACATGGTGGGCACTCTCCATTCTCTGTGGCCCCCATAAGATAATGGGGAAGGATTGAAAGTAAGCCAAGGCGAGGCGATGGGCTGCGCCGCCCTGGACAATGCGGAGGGGTCAGCCCTAATGTCGAAACAGGACTTCTTGGGGGAAGTGCACAACCTGCAGGCTAATTTGGCAAAACATTCCAAGAGCAATTTCAACTCATGTGGTCAGACCTGAACGAAGCCCTGGGGGAGATCAGGCAGGACTTGAGACAGCTGGGAGAAAGGACTGATCTCCTGGAGAAGGGCCTCCAGGATGTGGACAAGGACACGACCGCCAATAGTTAAGCCATCGAGAGGCTGGATGTGGCCACCCGGAACTTGGAAGCCCAAATGGAAGACCTGGAAAACAGATCCCGCAGAATCAATATTAGGGTGAAATTGTTGCCGGAAACGGTCAAGGATAAAGATCTCAAAGAGGAAATACAGGCCATCTTTGCGTGCATTCTGGGTGAAAAGCTACCGGACAAGATAGAACTGGACCGAGTACACAGGGTGGGAAGGTTATCCAAGGGTGCTGCAGCCAGACCGCGGGATGTGTTGGCTGCCTTCACCAGGTACGCACAGAAAGAGGCTGTCCTCCGGATGGCAAGGAAGCACGTTGGTAAAGAGGAAGCAGATGGGGCCCGTCCTTAAGGTGCTCAATGAAAAGGGCATTCGTTATAACTAGACCTTTCCGTTTGGCCTGGTGTTTGAATGGGAAGGAATCCAAAAGCGCATTACAACGACGCAGGAAGGAGTGGACTTGCTGCAAATCGACCTCGAGGGTAATTCTGCAGGGAGCAACTCCCAAACAAATGATCCCAGATCCCGACTGAGGCCGTGGGAGTGGTCCACTGTAGGGGAGAAGAGAAGAAGGGGGCAAAAGGGGGGTGGGCCGACCCCAAAGGGGAAGAATGGAGATAAGGAGATGGGGGTGCAGGGGGGGACCTAATATCGCAGGCATGGTACAGTAAGGGGTGGAGGGGGGAGAAACCGTTTTGGATCAGGAACGGCGTGGATGCCAGAGGTAATAATAGGTGAGGGGAGGGAAGCCCTTAGGGGGCAGAAGGGAGAGGTGGGAATCTGGGAGGGAGGGGGGGGAGGGGCACATCAAGAGGCTCAGGAGACGGAGGGGTCACCCAAAGGTGGGGTTATGGTGGGAGCTTTTCATTATCCTTGCCATTCAAGTGGCTGACTCACAATGTTAGGGGGCTCAACTCCCCTCTCAAGAGGAAAAAATTGGAATTGTTCACTAGGAAGGAAGTGCCTGATGTCCTGGGGTTGCAGGAAATGCATCTACTATGTAAGGATCAAGGTCGGCTCCGCCTGAGGGGTTTTGACTTAATATTGCACGCTTCTGGGCAGAATAAAACTGCAGGGGTAGCTTTGGCGATAAAAAACACGTTGGACTATATAGTCACTGAAACCTTAAGGGATAAGGAAGGGAGGTCTCTGATAACCAAAGGCACATACTTGGATATCCCTTACACCATAGCCCTGGTGTATGCCCCTAATATTGGGCAGGAGCAGTTTTTACGGCGAGTACTGTCGTTACTGGAAGAGAAAGCATGGGGGCACATCATCCTGATGGGGGATCTCAATATAACCTGGGATAGAGGGCGTGATAGGTCTGGGGGCTCTGCCGGAAGGGGAGGGGCGGTGATGTCCATGGATTTAAGAGACAGAATAGGGAGAGTGGGCTTACGGGATGTCTGGCGGGAGCTGAAGGGGGAGGAGGAAGGTTTCACCTTCCTGTCGGGAGTGCATGGGTCCCAGTCGAGGATTGACTATATATGGGTATCAGCGGGATTGGTGGGGCAAATTCGGGATGTACAAACGGGCCCCATAGGGATTGCCGATCATAAAACTGTAGCCGTCCACATTGAAATGGGACGTAAGGACAGAGGGGTGTGGTGCTGGAAATATGCAAAGTCTTTACTTAGAGATCCAGTCATTAGCGAGGAAATGAAAGGGAAAATACAAAACTACTTCTTGGACAATGTTAAAGGGGCTACTGGGGAAGACACAAGGTGGGACGCCTTTAAAGCTACACTCCGGGGGAGCTCATAGCGGCTACAGCACAGAGGCTGAAACAAATGAGAGAGATGGAGAGACAGCTTGAAGAAGAGGTCGAGGAGGCTAGGCAAAAGGCTGGCTCCACCGCATCTAGGAGAGCTATGATGGAGTATAAGAGGGCGATAGGGCAGCTGGAGATCCTTCGCACTAAAAAGGCAGAGACTATCGGTGCATCAGAAATTCTATGCCAAAGCAAACAGGGCAGACGGGCTTCTAGCACGTCTGTTGCGGGGTGCGACCTCAAACAATGCGATTACAGCTTTGAAAGGGACAACAGGGGAGCGGATCACGCGCTCCGGGGATATTCAGGAAGCCCTAGCAGAATTTTATGAATCCCTTTATACATCCCAAGACCCTCAGCTTGATAGACAAGTGGATTTTCTGAAGGGGGTACAACTGCATAAGATAGGAAAGGAAGAACAAGGGGTTCTTAACCGGGAAATCTCAGAGGGAACTTGCCGCCAAATAAGGCCCCAGGCCCGGACGGCTATTCCGCTGCCTTCTATAAAACATTTGCAAGCATTAACATCCCACACATGACATCCCTCTTCAACTCTTTTAGATCAACTGGCAGGGTGGCCCCGTCCATGGAGGAAGCTAAGCTAACCCTAATTATAAAGCCTAATAAGGACCCAGAGCTGAGGACATCGTATCGGCCTATAGCGCTAATTAATGTTGATGCCAAGATCTACACAAAGGTGCTGGCAAACAGGTTAGAGGGGTGTCTTCCTGATCTGGTCTCTCCAGATCAGACAGGGTTCATCTGGGGCAGGCAGACGGCGGACAATATCCGGCGAGTGGCACACCTGGTGGAAAAGACCCACAAAACGGACACTCCTGCAGTCCTACTAGCGTTGGATGCGGAAAAGGCATTTGACCGCATGGAGTGGTCCTTTCTCTTTCAGGTACTGCAGCAGATGGACTTGGAGGGAGAATTTCTGACAATGGTACGTGCAAACTACAAGACACCAATGGCGAGAGTGGTGGTGAATGGTATCCTTTCTAGGTCGTTTAGGTTGAGCAGAGGGACGAAGCAAGGCTGTCCGCTCTCCCCGATGCTGTACGCATTACACTTAGAGCCCCTTTTGCAGGCAATAAGGGAGGCGGATGGAGTGAGGGGCATGCCGTTTGGGGGCGAACAGTACAAAGTAGCGGCCTTTGCGGACGACATGCTTCTAACTCTGACGACACCTGTCGAATCTATTAAGGAGTGTAATGTCATATTGGAAAGGTTTGGAGAAGCGTCGGGCCTAAAGGTGAACATTGATAAATCAGAAATATTAAATCTCACTTTGAAGGATAGGGAACGGGAAGCTCTAAGGGCATGCACCCCCTTTGTATGGAGCTCAGGGGGAATCAGGTATTTGGGGGTGAAGATTACAGCGAAACTTGAGGGTTGGTATGGGGCCAACTACCCACAATTGTTAAAGGACATTAAGCGGGATTTCCATAGGTTGGGTCGGCTAGCGGCAGTGAAAATGGTCACTCTTCCAAGGCTGCTATACTTTTTCCAAGCAATTCCCCAGGAGGTGCCAGCAAATTTCTTTAGGGAGTTGAGAACTCTAACTAACGAATTTCTTTGGGAAGGGAAAAGAGCTAGGATTAGTAGGCACTTGCTGGAGGCACCCAAACGTGAGGGGGGGCTGCCGCTACCGAACTTCCAGCAGTATTATGAGGCTACGCAGCTGAGAGTGATTAGAGAGTGGCTCCAGGAAGGGGAAACGGGTCAAAATAAGTTGCGGGTGAAAATGGACAGGGCTGTTGCGCATCGTGCTCTGGCGGAGGTTCTGTGGCTACCTAAATATAGTAGACCAACACATTTATATATGAGCTCAGTGACGAAGTTGGTAGCGGACAACTGGGATAAGCTGGTGCGAACCAAGGGGTTAACGACATTCCCTTCCCCCTTCACGCCCCTTTTCAACAATGGGGAATTCACTCCAGGGATGGAGGGGGGGCCCTTATACAATGGAAGAATGGGGGATGCAGGAAGTTGGGAGACCTGTTTAGGAGGGGGGGAAATACTATCCTTTGTGGAATGTAAAAGGGAATTCGGGGTACAAGAGGGAGAGAGGCTCCGATATGTGCAATTGAGACATTGGGTCATGAACCCTGGCATCAAGGAAACAGTAAATAGGGAGGCTACACCATTTAAAAAATTCCTACTGTCAAATGATGGGTTCAAGGGGCTAATTTCGAACCTTTACAAGATATTGGACAACGCAACTGTTAGGCAGCAATGGCCCTATATGAGGAGATGGGAGGAGGTACTGGGGAGAGAACTGGGCAGAGAGGAGTGGGAAAGGTTGTGGAGAATGATTCCCAAGTTGGCTAGAGCTTCTCAGCTGCAAGAAGCTTGGTATAAGATTCTGTTCGGCAAGCACTATACACCGGCCCGTCTGCACAGGTTATGGCCAGAGGTACCTGGGGTCTGCTGGAGGGGCTGTGGGATGATAGGCACGGCAGATCACATTTGGTGGGGATGCCCGATAATTGGTCCCTTTTGGCAAGAAATTCAGAGGGCGCAAGAGCAGGCCTTCGGTCCCAGGGGGGCCCGAACGCCGGAGCAGACTCTGTTGGGGTTGAGGAAAGGCCCGGCAGGTGGGGAACCCAGGGCACGTGAGAAGGCAGAGTATTCCTGACATTGCCAGCCATAATGTTGGTAGCACAAAGGTGGAAGAGCGCAGAGATTCCCAGGATGCAGGATTGGCTCCGTAAAATATGGGAGATTATTGCACTCGAATGGGCGGCATACGCCATGAATGACAATGTCCACAATTTTGCTAATGATTGGAGAGAGATCCTAGCTTTCCTTAAGGATGATTTCCGGGTGGTTTGGTGTCCGCAACGTTTAAGACTGTTGGATCTGCAATTAACTTCGTGGAGTGGCCCATGGTAGGGTGGGACTGAAGCCTGAGCAGATGTGCTTTGGGGGGTTCGGGGGGGGGGGTATTTGGGATTAGTTGTTCTGGCTGTTCTGTGTTTTGTTGTAAATTCAATAAAAAAGAGTGAGGAAGGGGGTTTTGCTCAGTTACCTTGACATATTGTTCCGAACACTGCTTTTTCCTTTACATATACATCTTTCCCTATACACATTTATTGTAGTAGAGTAAGGGCATGCAATAGGTTTTTTTAGTATAGGCCACTTTTTTTGACTGACAAATGACTAGAACTGTGTTTTTTTTTACTTTGATGGTTGAGAGTACTCCCATCCGTAGCTATAGGGCAAGTTAGGAGTTTTTCAAAGCCGCCTTTCAAGTTACAATAAAGGTTTCTGAACTTGCCAATCTTGTGTCTATGTCTAATTGTGTTACCATGCCTCCCTTACAAATGTTCCATAATTTTTTGTGGGGTGTTGGGAAACGTCCAAAGATTCCACAATTCATTATGCTCCGCAGCGTCAAGGAAGGAGTCTTTGGTTACCCGGACTTTGAAATATACCACAAAGGGTTCATACTTAAAAAAGCTGCTCATTATTTCACAATAGAGGAAGGCATGTCTCCACTCTGGTTGAGAAGGAGAGAGATGCATTCAGGCCATATGATCTTTGTAATTTGTACTCGATGGGGAAGTTGCCGACTGTGAAGAATAAGTCACCTACTGTTATTGCAGCTAGGGCAGCTCTGCATCGCTGTGGCACCATCCAGCACTCCAGATAGCGTACAAATGCTTGTCCTGGCGTAGCTGGATCAGGAGGGGAGTGTTGAGGGCGGGGAATGTTTTGAAGGAGGGGAGAATGGTGGGTTTCCAGGAACTTCAGCAGAGGTTTCACTTAGGATGATGCAGTCTTTGTTGTTACAGAGACTTATTATGTTGAGTACAACGCTGGAGGCTAAGCCAGAACTCTAACATTTTTGAGACGTCACCAAGCATTGTGTCTACTTATGGTCCTATGATGCACATGGAGCCATCGCATTTAGACTCCTGGGATAGACCGAGACACATTTGGTCAGATGATCTAGAGTATGTAATTTCACCTGATGAGTGGGGTAGATTGCTCAGGGTTGGTTTCTGGTCCAGAATGGATATGAATTTGAGATTAGTCAGGCAGAAGATTTTGTGACAGCTTTATTGGACACCTATGCAGATGTTTGGCTTCGGGTTGTTGAATGATGATATTTGTTGGGAATGTGGTGGAGACTTTGTTGCATATGCTTTGGAAGTGTTTGAGAGTGAGAGGGTTCTGGGGGAAGTTTTGGATAGGATTGATGAGGTGCTACATATTGAGTTCCCTAGATTACCTGCTCAGGTGGTGTTGTTGCCAGGTGAAGGGAGGTGTGGATTTACTGAAGAATATGAGGAGTGGCTCAATAAAGCTTTAGTGGTTGCAGAAAAATAGATTTTAAAAGTTTGGACGACTAGAAAGAAACCGCTAGTGGTGTATTGGTTGGTGGAGATTCTGTCTAGTTATGAGAAGGTGATGTTGTTGAACAGGGCCCGTGAAAATGTTTACCTTGAGTTGTAGACACCGTTTAATGATTTGCATAACTGCCGTGTGTTGAAGGTGTGCATTGTGAAATATGTTGTGGAATGGGTTTGCGCTGTGTTGTAGAGGTGAGGGGTAGATGCATGTATTTTTGTGTGTCTTGTGTCTGGTTTTTGTGGTTTTGTGTTTGTTAGTTGTAAACCTGAGGGATGTTTTTCTTTACTGTTGCTGGTTACTTCAAATTTCAATAACTGTTTTGAATGTATTTCGGAAGTTACACTAATTCGTAGTTATGACCCTCTGTATTTGGAGTTTCATTTTGTACATGATTGTTCATTTAATATGAAAACTGATAAATAAATTAATACAAAAGAAAAGAAAAAAAAGGTCTAAGCGACACCATGCCAAAAGTCATATAATTGAAACACCCTCTGCTTATGTACATATTTGAACCACTTCTAACAGAGCCTGTAATTTCAACACATTCACATTTTTCCTTTGCTTGGCAGCAACTCTACAACAAAATGTTTGACTACTTAATTAAGAGTCAATGTACGCTTCACTCCAAGTGCAGGCACCACTGCAGATCTCGATGCTATTCTTTGTTTTAGGACCTTGATACCGATCACTGCACCGAAGTCCTGGTTTGCCACACCAGATAAGGTTTTAGGGTCACCATTAACCTCATGCCAATGGGGGTCATATTGGGTATCAAGGCCACTAGATGCAGCAATCTGGGTTAAGTGTCATGGTACTTTAGTTATATGGTGCATGAGCACAACATTCATGCATTCTTGAGGACGTGGTTCTCAATTCCTTAATTCTGAAAAATCTATACAAATCCAGTCAAATTCTAAGTAAATGTCATAGACTCTATAATATGGTATAGATATTCATAAGAATATTTTCCTCTTTCCAATCACAGATTTCATCTTGCGAATTAACCGTAGGAACTTGGGAGGAGAAACATGGAAACATACCAGTGATCTGGGGTACCCAGTATCATGGCGGATATCGGAACCTGAACTACCCAGGGCATATGGAAAGAATACTGCTTTTGCACCCATGCAGAAAAGGGTGCTGTCTGTTCATGTACCAAAGAACCTGCTTCTTAAAGACCATCTGTTCTCACAAGCGAGGGGTGAGTGTCAGGACCAATGGTACTTTCTATGGCTAACAATAGCTCCTATAATCCAATGGTGAAGTTACAACTAACTGTACATGTCTAGAATGTCAAGAAAAACAATAGGAACCTGCAGTGACTATCAGGTACAACAGCATCTAGCATCATTTGCACATAAGTGTTCTATTAGTTAGATAAAATAAGAGCACAACAGTGATTATATAGACGTATCTTGGCACTGAATTATCACCGAAACAGTTAGCACTGTTCCCTAAATAGCAGGTTTACAGTTTTTTTCGAAAGAGCCCAGCTTTGATTAGCTTCTTAAAGTGTAGGTGGGCTGGCTTGATTCCAAAGTTCTGATGCAGCAAATGAAAATGTCCTGGCCCCCAAATGGGGTTTCTTCACAGGTTGGCAAATAGTGAGAGGATGTCCCAACAGGAAGGTAATAGGACATATAATGTAATATATTCTGAAGAATCAGTTGTCAAAGTAAACAACAAGGTCACTCACTGACGATGAACTTTTCAATAGAAATGTATGGAAAATGTTGGTAGAAAATACTAGTATATGGCAGAGATCAGATGAAAAAAATGTAAGACTTATCAAAATGCACTTACATTTGGTTGGCATGATTGAGGTTCAGGAATGGCACAACCCTATTTACTCTGAAATACATCAAACATATAAACTGCATCATTTAAACTGGTAGATACATCTTAAAAAATGCAACACACTTTCTATGATGTTAACAAATCGAAATAATGAAGCCTAGAATCTTTTTGCAAAATTTGTCCTGGGGAATAAAATCTGAAAGCAAGATCAAAGCCTCACAAATTAAGGAGACATGATGGATTTATATATATTGTATTAAACAAATTAACATTTTTGAAAATAAAAAAGAGTTCCAGGACCATGCAAATGGAGATCTTCAATAATGAGAATGACTACTTCTATAAAACAACACAATGCAAATCATATAATTCTCTCCGTATTAAGTTGTTTCCATGGCCAGCAATATAATAGTCAGACCCGTTAGGTCATGTGTGTTGCACAAATACATTTAAAAAATAATTGTTTTTAAGAGAATGAAGAAAATGAAAGATTATCTGGGCCAGCTGAAATTCCAGTTGTCATTTTTGAAAGAAAACCCAGACACAATGGATGGTAAGGAGATGTCTACACAACCCTCTGGTAGTTGGTGTGCAACTATCTAGCCTAATGGTAAAACAATACTCACAATCAAAAGAGAAGCCAATCTTCTGTAAATGAAGTAACGATAGATGAGCAATCAGACTGAACTTCAGGGGTGAAAGAGGGCTGGTTCAAGTAGTCCACACAGTTAGCCAAAGAAAACACCCAACACTGGTGTACTGGAAAAATAAAATATACACATTAGTCACACATATGAGCTCTATTAGGTCACGTTAGTGCCTTTAGGTCAATTAAGACTCAACTCACCTCTACTGCTAACATGTAAATCCACTACCTAGTGATAGGCACTGCGCATATAATTTAAGTGGCAGGGGAAGATGAGGGAACCCTACGAACAGTAAAATATTCCAATCACATAGTCATTATCAGGACCCAGGAAGCCACCCAAACCATGATCAAAATGTTCCTAACCCTCTAGCACATAGTAACAGGACTGATACAAATGCACACTAAACATTAAATGCATATAGACCTAGAGGGAGAAAAAGGGCTTACACTTTAATAACTAACCCCAGAGTGAATCGCAAAAGCTAAGATTAGATAAGACTGATAGTACTAGCTACAGGACTCATGGCCACAATGGCTCTTTACACTCCTAGAAAATATAGTTATACAACAGAAGTCACAAGTAAGACAAATTAACAAGGAAGTTCCGTAGGCAGCAATGTAATGCAAAACTTTAAAAATGCAGATAAAACCAGGAGTACAAGCTAGAATTCTAGTCTTTGGTTTTAAAACTCAAGGGACACAGTGGAGCCCATGAAAATGCAAATGTTCACGAAAGTACCAAGTCCCTTCAGAGGAATTTCAGGTAAGTTTTAAAAGTTCCACATAGAAATAACAGAAAAATGTCAGTAGACAGATCTGGGGTTGTGATGAAAACAGGTAAATTGCGGTTCTACCCCAGAGTTGTAGAGAAGACCACATCCGACCCCCTGGGGATGCCAGGGAAGACCCTCTTGGAGAATGAGATCTAGTGCAGGTTTGAGACTCATCAACCCCAGAGAGAAGAGATGTAGAGCATAGATTGAGCCAATGTAAACCAATGGCAAAATGTAGTTGAAGGCAATCTTCAGATCTCAATGATCACAGACCACTGGGAGCCCTGGGGGTAAGTATCGTAATTAACCCAGTAATACGCAAACAATGGACCTCAGTGGTGAGGTTGGAACATTGGTACTCTGCCGCGAGTCTAGCAACAAGAGAGGCCGCAGTAGAGAAGAGTACAGATGGTCGACTTCTTAATGGATACTGTGTATATGAATGATCAGCACCAGGTGCCATCAGTCACTCAGTATAGCAAGACACACTGGTAGCCTTTGGCTGGGGTTACAATTTCGCAAGTAACCGGAGAAAGAAAATATTTTTTGAATTTCAGATTCCCTAGTCGGCCCTGTATGCACGACTGTAAGCACGACTGTGAAATCAGCGACTTGGCCAACTTGAATGGTGAAGACGGAGAGATACGTCAGATCTACACCTCCTCCCTTGTCCACTGGTTTAATAGTGAGAGTGGTATTGTTTTGCAATTCTGAAAGGCTTATTATTTCTTCCCTAGTTAAACTGTGGTGTGCAGGTTCAGAGAATATCTTGGGTAGATCTTTGAGAACCATTTTTTCAAAGGTAACAATTTCAGTGGGTATATTGGAGTCAATTGAGATGAAGTTAGATGGTGGTCGATAATGAGTATTATGGGCAGTCTCATCAATTTCTTTTCCATTAAAAAAGGACTTAAGTCTAAAGGTTGGGAGAAATCTTTTAAGTTCCAACTCAGGTTTTCTAATGCTAGTGCTTTGGGTTGGGACAAAGTTTGAACCTCTAAATAATAATCGTGTTTGTATATCCCTAAGGGGCACAGATGATAAATTGAAAATGGGGGTGGCCATCGCTGATACGCTCGCTGTCTTGAAGTGCTTCCAACACCAAGACACATGGCACATGCAATAAAAACAGGAAGTGGCTGTTAAATGGCCCAGAAAACAATCCCAACACAGAATCCTGACGCAGTCAACGCGAAGGGCCTGATGGGAGGAGGATGGCATCCCAGGAAGGACATCCAGCAGCTGAAAATCCAAACTGGAGCTTTGCCCAGGAAACAAGGTCCAACTCTTATAGCAGTATCTGATCCTAAATAATTACACACCACTTCATAACAAAATTCTTCCAGCAGATAAGTACACGTGCTGCAAACCTGATAATTCGGACAGAATTGAGTGTAGGAACAGGGTCTCCCCTAGATATCCCATACACACAAGGGCTGGCCTAGACACACTTCCAATAGCACAAAGGGCTCAAAGCAACAGTTCTGGTGGCTAGCTAATCAGATTAGCCCAAAAAACTGTGAAACACAGAGGACCACCCCAACAGAATGTGTAGTGACCACGTGTGAGGCTAGAGGCTGGTCTAAATCAGCCTAGAAACTCTAAAGTGTGCAGGGCTGGGATAGAGTGATCCCATCTGTGCACAACAGCCATTTTAGGCCGGCCTTGCAGTTTCTGCAAACAAAGAAACAAATTGGGCAGAGCAGGGGTTAAAAAATACCTTAGTGTACGGAAGAATTACATTTGTGGGCATTTTGTAGTCTCATTTTATTGGACCTGTACACTCTTGGCTTTTCCCCCATTGGTTTTTAGGCTTTCAACTTAAGTTCCCCTGCCCCTTTTTTGACTTATGGTCCTATGGTAGCCTAGTTGGCTACTAGGACTGGAGTGCCATTTAAGTAACCTGTTTTGTCTTTAGGATGATTCTGTCACCCTACATTGGTTTAAGGGAGTGGGCCGGTAGCAGCTGTGCTTTAGTTTTGGCTTCACTAGGGCTTTAAGCCCTGTTTTTTTAAACCTTTCACCATCTGTGTAATTATTGGTCCAGAGCTCAAGCCTGACTGTTCAGATCCAGTGAACCACACCTGGAAAAGAAGACTTGCACTCACTAGGGTGTTTCAGGTCTCCTGTACTGATTTTATAGGAACCATCACTGTGTGTACCTACCTCGGGTCTAGGGTTGGTAGATCATTTGCCATACTTTCCTGTTGTGGTCCCTGTAGTCCTTGGCAATGATTCCATACAGGTGGGTCCTAACTACATTTTAGCATTCACTTCTTTTGGGGGCTGACCCTACTGTACTGACTCTTCTTATGGGGCTGCAGGTTCTCCAACAAGCCTCTGGAGCTCCTTTTTAGGGACCCTTCTGGTATTTTCTAGGATACTTTCCAGCTCTATCTGCACCTGTAGGGGAGAACTGGGACTGACCTGGCTATTCACCATAACCGCATGTCTGCCTACTGACTTCCTACAAATGGAATTCCCAGGTACTTACCTGAACAGTGGCATTTCTCCTGTGTGCCCGTGGGGTCCCTGGATTGTTACACCAAGACTGGGATTTAAGCACCTACCAGCGATGTAACAGGAATGTTTAATCTGTGTATTACACTCCCTTCTCTTGAATTATAATATATCTTTCCTTGCTACATATGTCTACTTCCTTGGAGTGTATTATGCCCTTCTGGGCCTGAGTAGTGTGATACAAGAGTACATCCTCAACTGTGGTGGTAGCCCTCCTTGGTTTTTTGGACCCTTGGTGCCCCCGTTTCCTATCTCAAGAAGCTATACAACTTTGCTGTGTATATATATATTACGCATATTAGTTTTGTAGTAGAGTATCGGACAAAACCTGTATGTATTCTCAATCGGAAAGTATAAAACTACTAATAATTGTTCTTTTTATTGGTCTTATTTGTTATTTTCCCCCTCCCTTCTTTTTATAATTTTTCAATTCTATTTGGCAAATTACTTTTAAAATAAATTATCATCTCTATTTCATTCACATGATTCTTTGATTTCATGGTAATTGTAAATAACCTATTTGTGTCTAACAACACATGTGGCTCGATATCTAAGCGCTGATGGAGCTCTATGTGTGAAACACTTGTAGGCCTGAAAAAACGCATAGCCAATCCTACCCTGAAATAATGTACAATTAATTGAGAATTAAACTTGGACTGGTTTAATAAAAAGGGACTACCAGACTATGATTAAACCACAAATTTAGAGAATAACCTTTTCATATAACCTCAATTTATGTCCATAGGCGAACGGGACACCCATTTACATTTCTTCCAGATTTTGATATTTTGGTACACATATCAGTCAGTTTCTAATGCTGCAGCTACTATACCCCATACAAAACATAAGCCACGAAATTTCTAACAAATGAGTTGGTTTCCCGATTCGGTTAGCACAAAATCCCATAAAGTATACCCCATCATACCGACTTAAGATCTGAGTCGACAATACACACACACACACACACACACACACACACAGTCTACCGACAAGGAATTAACTAAAACAAATTTGCATTCTGTTACCTCTGATGTACATCTTTTACACCTCAGTTTTAGCACATTATCTGTCTTCGAATGAAATGGCTTCAACTAAGCAGGGTGCCCAGCATACAACTATGTCTTATACCAAATTTCACAAAAGCACTAAAATGACTAAAGGACAGTACCGTCCCCCTTTATATCTTGAACATGTATTTCTTTTAAACCAAAGTGATGATCATTTACGGTTGTAGGAAGAAATCCTCCATTCAGTGGACAATAGCAAATAAAAAAGTAGCAAAGTTAACATAGTAAACTCGTCTCAGTATGTTCTACACCTATTTAAATTGGAAATCTCATAACTCAAACATGGAGCAGATAGCAATTATTGTAGTACATAACCGGGTCATTCAGTACTACATTTGGTTAAAAGCTGCTTAAACTATTTGGGCCATATGAGGTTCAAAGTGAAAATGTTGTGTACTGTGCTGAGGTTATTTACAACTAAGGGGTAATCTGGGTTAAGAAAACTGAAAGCTTGATTTGGAAAAGGTTACTGGGCCCAGATAAGTCTTCTAAAATCAAAGCTTCAAAGCTATGAGATACAAGCTCTGCATGAAACAAAAAATAAGAATATAGTCCCAGAATGAATCCTAACTAAACCGAGATGATACAATGGAGCAGATTATCAAATCTTTCTTTTTTGCGCAATTGAGGAGATGCGCAATTGGATTTCCCCACTTGCGTCAAAAAAAGTATCTGTTCAATTCACACCACATCCAAGATGCACTCACTCAGGTGCCCTTTTTTCCCTTTGCAAATCATAAGGGGCCTTTCTGAGTGCATCGCAAAATCATGAATGGGAACCGCTTTAAAATACCCAGAAACGAGGGTCATCCCTCTCTTTCCCTATCATTATGTTCTTATAGAGTGTGACAGCCGTGAGTTGAACTGTGGCTGTCACACTACTATTTCCATCCCCAAAAGGGCGTGGCAATGCTTTTTTCCAATCATTTCACAGAGATGAGTGTTAAAGGAGATGAATTCCTCACTGATGACACTTCACTCGGTTGCTGGAATAAGTAACTTCTTTACTTTAGTTCTGGTTACTAGTTTCCAAAGGTATCAGATAAGTATATTAGGTAAGAAAGAATAAAGAGACATCTATCGGCACCCTCTCAGTCAAGCAGCGACCTTCCAACCGACACTCAGGGAACACTCAAACACAAACACAGACTCAACATCCCAGAGGCAGGCATTCCACAGGCATTCCAAAGCACACAAGCTCATGCGTTCCAGCCCTGCATTCCAGGGCACGCAAGCTCAAAGCACAGGGTCAGCAGAGAAAGCAAGACATAACAACAAGATCTTTATGGGCCCCAACTCTGTGAAATGCGCTCCGAACAGCCACGTGGTTGCTGGGAACCTGCCATTCATAAGTGTTGTGAGCAGGGGGCGTGGTTGGGGGAGGGATGGACAGTGCATCTTTGCACCACTGTCCAGTCCAGCCCCTTCTGAAATGCTCAGGTTAACTTTGTTGAATAAGATCACCTCACTATTTCTAAAAGTAGTGGAAATGATAAAAGTTCATTCTCTGTGCTCATTTTTTCTGGTCTGCGCTATTTCTGGAGAATATGGCCCAGTGTGTTGAGACTTATATAGTTAATGCCATTTTTATTGGTCATCTAACAATAGGTTGACTTTGTAGAGCAATTTATTTATGTCCATATTCCTTCAAAAAACAATTAGTGAAAATAAGTTCCCATTCGAAGGGATGAACTGGTCCCGGAATCTCATTTATCATTCATAATGATGGACCAAAGATCCTAGCACACTCCCCTGCTGTTGATGTATGCAGCCGCAAGATATTAACACTCACTCCACGTCTTGTCACAATCACTTATCGCCATGGAAATGCGGAAGACACTCTCGTCTCTAATGCATATCAACACAGCGTTTCTCATTTCTCACTTTCTGTGTTTGTTTCTGGTGGTTGGCTCTCACTGCTTGAAAGTATTTTTAAGGATAAGGGCCTCATTACAAGGTTGCCGGTAACTCGGCGGTGCTACCGGCGGGTTGACGCCAACCCGGTAACACTGTTACCACTGCCTGATATCCTGGTGCCAACGGGACATCACAAGTGGTGGCGGTAACGGTTACTCCGCATTTCCATGGAGTCCTGTGCTAACAGTGCTGGTGCTTCCATGACAACCATGCCGGTAGGTGCCTGAACCCCCCCAGCAGGTCAGGCCTGCCGGGGGATCTGTGGCCCCTACCAGCATTGTTGTAGTACGACGGTCCGGAAAGGGTGCCGGTACATTGCTACCAGCACCCATATTTCGGGTCCGCCATACTTGCAATGAGGCCCTAAATGTTTGCTTTACCAAATTTCTTTATACATTATTGTGAAAGTATAACATACACAAGCTTCCTATACATCAGGCACTTTAAGTGTTTTAAATTAAAAAAGATATAATGATGCATGATGGATTTATTGGTGGCGTTATGCATTGAGAGGTGAATAGATTTTGAACAAAAAAACTGTTGGGGCACTCTAGTTTCCGCCGCTAGTATCAACCTCTAGCCCACTCTTCTGATCCTCATCGGATGCAAAGCAGTCTCTCTTGCTAGTCTCTCTCAGCAAATGTGTCTCTCATCCCTTCCTAACTCTAGCAGTATCTGCCTCAGCTAGGTATCTCCTTCCACCTAAAATCATACAACACCTTTTCTGTCTACTTCCACATAACCTCTCTCTCCTACACCACATTCCCCTCCTTCTAGATGGTACCCCTTACTCTGCCTGCCAAGGTGAAACCTCTGTCTCTGGTCCCAAACAATTCCCTTCTGACACCAACCTACCAGAATCTCATTCTGCTCTAAACCCCGCTACTTACCTGCCAAAATGCCTCAAGCTCAACCTTAAAAGTAGTACCCTCTTCCTCTCTGTACCATGATTTTCCTCCCCATCGCTTGGCAGTCGCTCCTCTTCTAGGGCCTTGGATGTAACAGGCCTCTGTTCAGAGTCTTTAGGGCAAGGTTCTCCCAGGATCTGCCACTTTCCTCCTGCCAGCTCCTCCAACCATCCTGCCTGGCCTCCCAGGGTCTGCTTCTCTCCTTCTACAATCTCTTCCCAGGTGTGACTCACACTAACTGGGCTGGCTCCCTTTAAAGGTTAAACTCTCCTAATGGTTGATGCTTGGGGACATGATTTACACATGGGATGTGTGGGCTGGGCTGGCCTGCTGTGAGTGGTCTGTGTGCTCAGGGTCACGTGGTTTGCTGGGGGCTTGCATGAAGTCATATCAGGGCCAGCCATCATTTTGGATTTCATACTGGTCTTAGTAATGCAATTGTTCGCCTTCCATTTCCCTGGAAGCTTAGTTGCAACTGCCTGCTCTGAGTAGAGCTCCTGTGTATAGACATTTTGTATTTATTTGATTTATATACGCGCTTTCTGTATTCCCCCCATATGATTTAATAGCCTGACCATTTTGTGGTAAGCCTTGGGAAGTATTTGTACGAATTAGCATGTATTTATTGTTTGTGAATTAAAACATTGTAACTCCTGCAACATGGACGTCAGAGACAAGAAACAATGGGGGTCATTATAAGGTGGGCAGTAAGGGATACCGGGCACCGGTAAGGAGACCGGTGCCGGTAATTCCTTACCGCCCTACTACAAGGTCCCTTAGCGGGTCCTGACAGTAACGGCAGGTCTGACCAGCCGTTATGGACGGGACCCGCTAAGGGACCAGGGCGCAAATAACGGGCTTGACATGCGCAAGCCCGTTATTTGCGCCCTCCCCATTCCCATTGAGCCCTATGGGGGCTCAGTGGGAATGGGGAATGGCATTTTCATTGGGGACTTACCGGTCCCGCAAAGGTCGGACTACACCGGTAAGTCCCCATTGAACTAGACCAGTGCCGGACCCGTTATTGGTGGCAGTCATGGCGCAAATAGCGCCATGACTACCACCAATCTCGGAATGAGGCCCAATGTTTACTTCGAGCAAGAGAAGCGCATACGTTTCTTTGTATTCACTGTGTTCAGAAGCTACAACTTGTGTGTTTGGAAGCTGTTTGCAGGGGTCCCGCAAACTGCCCAGATCCCACAAACTAGTAACGATGATTCCTCCGGCAGTGCTGCCAGAAGGCAAAATATATCATTCCCATTGTCCAGGTTTGATGAATGTTGCAACTTTATTACCTTAAAGGGAAAAGGGATCGCTTTCACCATCGCCATAACGGGCCTGGTTCAGGGCAGTCACATATTACTTCTACACGATGGAGGCTCTCTTCTTTCGGGTTCCTCTGGCTCTGGTGGGACTTGTGGTCCTCAGAAAGGGCTCCTAAGGCTGTAATGTGACTTCATCGGTCTGTGGACCGGGGCCTTTTCACACACCATAAAGTTGCCCACTCTGTTTTTCATGCAGTTTATTGACTTGCCATTATGATATTTTAAGTCAACCCTCAGTAGGAGTAGGAGGGAGGGTTGGTCTTGGCTTGAGATAATGCTTGTCCAAATCTTCCACCAAATCACGCAGTCAGTATTTCAGAAATAGGGAAGAGTTGCTCTTAGAAGGTCCCCATCCTCTCTTTTTACTAAGAGGCTGCCGTCAAAGCTCCTATTGAGACATTGGACAGACAAAAGTAAATAATCAATCAAATTCACTATACAAAGAAATTATAACCAATACACTGATAATATTAAATAAATGCAAATAAAAATGTACTTGAGTGAAACATAAAGAATAGAATAAAGTAAGCTTGTTTAAAGAACTAGGTGTAAAGATAAGGGTTGGAGTTGGAAGAGTGGGGACCCCTTGCTTCATCTCACACAACCCTTTTGACTTAAGTTTGGCACACCTCATCTAAGGGGCAGGGAGCAAGGTCCATACAGGTACTTCATAACTGGCGTTCTTGCGCCTGCTTTCAGACAAAGCAAGGAAAGAGTAAGTGCATGTTCAAATAGGGGGCCACTTGGCTGCTTCCACACAAGCAAAGCTTTTCAGGGTAAGGGATGAATAATTACTTGCAGGGCATCTTTACAACCCACCCACAACAGCACTTTACAGGCTTCCAATTATGCAGGAATACAAGGACTGTAAGAAACAAGGAATGGTATCTGCTGTATGGGGCCTGCTGGGCCTCTTACAAATAACCCAATGTATATTCTCTACCACCCAGCTAGAAATCCTGGCAAAGATGCAGAGAGTACGAGGAGGCTCACCCATGTGCCAGAGCCCTTTCCTGGAACCTAACTACGCCGGCCCATGTTTACACACTATAAACAAGGTTAAACCTTAGAGAATAAAAAAAAAAGTCCATGGCTACATCCCTGAAGGACAATGCTACAAACTTTACTCTCACACAATAATAATTAAATGCACTGCAAGACAATCTTAAGACTAAGAGGCAGCCTACTCACAGAGATTCCTTACACAGAATGCGAGGACATTCTTACCTTGTGCCATAAGGGGTGACTGTCCCTGGAAATGATTCAAAGTGTTACTCACGGTTTGGAACATAAATAGTAAAGCAAAGGTTGACGGGCGGGAGCAGATTTCTCCCCTGCACTCATAACACCATGGCACAGAGTGATTTGTTTTCTCTGCCACATTTTGCCACGTTGCCTTACTTTCGCACCCTTTTCTTTTCCTGTTCTGCTTCTACTTCGCTTGACCGGTCGTTCCTACCATTCAGCTCTTTGTTACTTCCCTTGCAATCTTTCTCCTCCATCTCCACGTGTCCCTCTAACCACTTGTGCTTTTGGTACTCCCCTTATCTCGCCTTCCTTTCTTCTCCTTTGCACCCCCTTTCTTTTCCACCGAACGTTATGCAGGTGTGGGTCAAGGCTATAGCACATTCTGAGTTGCCAATGCATATTGTAAGAGCTACACTGTGAAGCAGTCTATGTGAATTTCCTTATTACTAACCTATCTATGTTTTGCCCCACAGCCTCCTTTCAAGGGCGTCTGAATACCTGGTCCCAGCTCCATCCGGGGCGTCTTTTGCAGGTCCAGCCTCAGCGCACTGGGGGGACACAATCTCTGGGGAAACCTGTCTCCAGCAAGCGGTGAACAGCAACCATGTGCTGGGGCAGTGCTCTGCAGCAGGAAATCCAGCATGGCGCCGAGCTGCGATGGCAGAGGAAGCCCATCTCCATTGTCTGCTGTGCAGGATGTCTGGCCTTCAGCATGGAAAGCCAACTGGGCGTTGCTGGCACGTTCTACCTCTTCATGCAGGGCTGTGTTCCTCCCACCCATGAATTTAGACATAAATCAAGGCAGCAGTTGAGCTAAAGGCTGTAGCATACATTTGTTGTCACATGGTTGATGAGAGGTGTTACACTTGAATGCCTAACAAGTCTTTGAGTGCAACTTCCCAACTCTTTGTTCATTTAGCTATGCCTAATACCTATTTCTGTACGACCAGTGTGTGCACACAAAGCTAGCTACAGTTATGTGAGGTGAAATACATCTACCCGATGCTCACACTATAACAGTGCACATACCTCTCTACTAACAGTATGAACCAAGGAATGCAAACCAGCCCAGAGAGTGACCTCTTTGTTGTACCTTTTCTATGCCAAATTCTTGGTAAAGCTGGTGCTACAATAAGATACATGGCGACCTAAGGTGCCAGCAAGAGAGTGGGGACACGAGTTGCCATATTGTCCATACGTCCATCAAATGTAATCCTATTGCACGGTAGGAGTGTGCAAAAATGCAACCTTGTCTGAAGCTACATACACTCTTGCAATGGCCCCTGGTTCTGTGTTAGAGAGTGTGAGCGCTCCTCTACATTCCTAATCACATTACCAATCTCTATGGAGGGATCAGTCTGCTGCACAACACTAATTTCCAGTATGTGAGGGTTTGGGCTCCCGCCCAAGAACAGTATTCCCGGGGAGTCTCAGCACCCAAGGAAGCGTTTCAGGTTGCTTCGTCTGGAGCAAAGGCTTCCTTCAAGTCATCACAGCGAGCTTCCTCTTGTGGCACCACAAGCAGAGAACAAGGCTTCTATCCAGAAGAGCCGATGAACCTTGATTAAGTAGGAGCAATTCAGATCCACTTAAAATGAGTAATGCCCAAATCAATAAAATTAAATACAAATTAAGAACTCTTGGAAGGAAGGAAATAATTGCAGAATCGGCGGGGTCGGGTTGAACAGTGAGAAAGCATGCAGGGAAAACCTCAGGAAGCAGTCACTGAAGCAACTGCACAAAGTTCAAAGTTGTCAGGCCTCTGCTTCTTTAGGATACATGTGTCAGATTGATCATGGTGTCTTCTGGCTGCGCTAGGACCCAGGAAGGGTTCTAGGAAGCTCTGAAACCAACGCATTTCATCGAAACTCCTGCTGCAAAACCACCAGGAGATCCATAATAGAAATGGTGAATACTACATGTCAATTTCTCCTCTGTGCTGCGAGCAGTTTAGAATATGGTTCCTGAGTCCTCATCAGTTGGCACAAGCATGAAACTTTAAACGATATAACAATATAACTAAGTCTGTGAGCTTTGCTGCACCACAGTGTTAATCATTGTTATATCTTGACCACTGAGGTTCAGCAAGGCACACAGACCTTCAAATGTAATGATCATTAATTAAGGGTTACCTCATTTTTCATAAAGGTCTGAGGCTTCCTGTCCTCACGATCTTCTGTCCAGTTACTCCAAGCTTTGCCCTGGAGAGCCTGTGAAACGCCAAGCTGAAATGCAATGTTGCCATGATTGCAGCTCGTTAATCCACTTCAGGAGTCTTTGTCTGTCTGTGCCAGGAAGCCAGGCCACTCTTTGGTAGATCACAGGAGTGTAGGAGCTGGGACATGGGTCGATGGGGGGCTAAACCAAGGACATAGGACCACCAGTAAGGAGGAACTTCAAGCATTATCTACTGGCTCTGCTTGTAAGGATGAACCAATTTACATGCTTTCCAAATCCTTTCTCCCGGCAATCAGTGCAGGGAGTGATAGCATTCCTGACCTTGAATGGGATAAAATGAGGGGCAGAAAGGCTGGCTGCCATGATGGCATCGGTGGCAGAAGAATCCGCTCTTCAAGCATGTGTAGGATTCAAGGTAGCCAACAAGAAGAACGTTACACTGAAGTGCACAAGGCCAGTGGATGTCGAGAATGAGTAACACTCCATGGAGCGTGGGAGGCTAGTCATGTACACATGAGAAAGACAACCCCCAAGTCCATAGGAGTATAAGGGGTGGGGCTTCATGAGCAAACATTGAGGAGCTAATCTCATGATTAAGTAATTGTTTGGACATCAATGAAGCGCAAAACGCCAGCGTCTGGGAATAAGTGAGACTCTGTTATTGAATGGAATAAGGTTCCTCTGACCAAGGAGGGAACAATGACTGAAGAAAGCGCTTTGCTTGCTGCTGTCATCATCAGCACTGAGGATTCAACACGGCGGGCAGGTCGGTCGCCCGGAACGGCGGATCCCCTCGCGGGACCGCCGCCCGGGCGCACCCGGCCCCCGCAGGGCGCATTTCCTCCGTGGCGGTGCACCGCGACCGGCTCCGGGTCGGCTGGGAAGGCCCCGGGGGGCAGGTGGCTCTCCGCTCCGGCGGAGAGTGTTACAGCCCCCCGGCAGCAGTTATATATTTATACATTGATAGATTTATATCTATATATTTGAAGGCCCTATGTGGCATCAGTAAATAGTGTGCAGGGGACGGGAGGGCCCCACCTTTTGGGCCCTCTTCTATTTTCTATCATCAGCACTGAAGCCCTCTGTGATTGAACAAGCCACTGAGGTCACATGTCTAGTGGTCATCACCACGGTTGATTGCGGATAACTCTCTCACTGATTACATATTCTGAAGTCTCTGCCACCCACTGGTCTCACTTTCCTGCTGCCCCACCAGGGCATGTTTTGACATGGAGACTTTCCTTGAACTAATCAGTTCAAGGAAAGCCTTCATGGAGAGAGATCAAAAAGGGGTCAGAGGCGGCCGGCACCACCAGCATTTCACATACCTGCAATCTCCCTCTGTCATTCACAGTCATCCTGCCATTTACCCTTTCAGACAAATGAAGTGAAATGCAGTGTTACCTGGCAAAGAGTCCATGGGCCAGGCATACGTAGACACACATTTCCCTGCATGGTCTATGTGCATGAAACTAACATCATATGCTTCTACCAACTCCTCACCATTGCACAAGCTAAGGGATACAGTGTCCCACTTCCAGTGTCAACCAAATCCAGTCATGAGACAGGGGTCTCCGGCGTGCATGAATACTTGTCTTACCAAAGTCAAATATCACATGTAAAAAATAAGAACTTTTTCCAGCGTTGTTATTGGTGTGATAGATTTCTCACGGCCTGCCTTCAACTCCCAAAGACAGCCCAGAGAGAGTCATCTCTCTTCTACACACCATGAGCCTGGTGAGTGACTTTTATCTACTGTATCCACCAAACTCTCAACAGAAACCTCATGAAATGTTCTTAACTTCCAATCTCATAGACTATCAGTTGTGTCATTTTACCGTAACAAAAGGGTTAGAGGAAAGGGCATTTTCATGAACAGTAATTATTATCAGGCACAAATACCTAGATCCAATACTAGGAAAAGTGGAAGGGAAACTTACGTTTTAAAGATTAGTACTCAAATTGGTTCAATCACAGGGATCGCAAACAGCAGCACAATGTGAGCTATTCCCTGCCCCCCACGATGCCTAGGCCGACTATTAATCAGGCAAAGGTTTATGCTGCTTACCCTCAAGTCCAATATTCTATTCAGAGTCATATTGATACACACCTCTGGAAACTAGCATCAGCTTAGGCGGATGTTATGTGATTTAATATTATGTGGCATTTATAAAGTTATGATCTGCTGTTGGTATGGCCTTGTTGCATTCTAGGATGTCACAGTGTGCATCACTTCACAGTTCTGGGTTTCTGGTAGGCTGTAGTCTGTTCATTGCATAACAGATATTAGTGCATACAATTCATCACACAGATATTCATAGTCAGCATATAAAATTGATCAGAAGTATTAATATAATATCCACATCAACATCTATCTCTTACGGGTACCAACAGTAAACTAATACTGTGGATTGTAAAATGCAGTGTTGTGGTATGTAATGCGCTGTCAATGCTAATGCTGGCTGTGGCTTGGAAGCATTGTTTCTTGCTCAGGTGTGATGCTAACTGGCACTGCAAGATGGCAACAAGTGTGTGGTTGGCTCAGAGAAGAACTGCTAATGTGGCCTGTTCCAATTGAGACATGCAGATCTTGCTTATGAATATACATAAATCTAAATATATTGTCCATCAGTCACATGCCTCAAACTCATACTAAAGAAGGACAGACCCTCCAACGTGTCTGCCTCTTTCCCTATCTGCATCAACACTGACAAAGCCCACAAGTACTCCCCTCTGCATGTCCAAGATCCTTTTGAAGGATATCCCTGCTCCTGCTCTCACCACTTCTGGGCCTTGAAGGGAGATAGTCCATACATTGCAACCATTTTTGAGAATATGAATATCCGTTTGTTGTCCAAATCTTTCATTTACCAAATGTTACACACACAGACCCTTGTTCCAGAAGCACACTACCAGTAAAAAAACAATTGCACTGTCTTTAAATGCATACAGTATGTAATGTATTTAACACGTCTACCCCATGACCAGGGGTTTGAAAATGGACAGTTCCTTTGTATGTCTGAGCCCACATATCCCCACCATGGTACGCGAGATTTAAATGTATATTTTGGTCGTTCTTTTATTTACAATTACTTTTAATTTGCTCTAGGAAACTGAATTGCAATCTACAATTAATTGTTTAGTGAATATGGTCTCGAATCAATACATCTTTATTAGAATGTTTAATGTGCAGTGTTTCTTTCTTTTGCCACATTACGTACACCTCCCTAGTAACATAGCAGCGAGCTAGTCACATCATTCTGAAAGTATGTTTTCATTCTAAAGTAATATATGTATTCTAAAGTAATCATGCCACCGATTTACCACACTTTAACAAGGAATCACACCAAGCCTTTAGTTAAACATTTAATCAATCCAGGATAATAGAAATAATGCAGATAGATTAGTTGCAGATATGCAAAGGTAGCACACAAACAGGTAATAGCTGTTCCACTCCTTCCCCCGAAGCTGTGTAACAACCCGCAGAAGATTGGAGGAATAAAAGACCCAATTTGGGTCCAGTGGTCACCCCCAGTACCACAATAAGGGGTATTCATCCAAACGAGGACAACCCAACCCCACACAAAGCGGGAAGACCGCACTCCAGGGCCTTGGGCCGGAATATATCCAAGAAAAGTTCCCCCACCATGTTCCAACACTCTCACTCTGCCTATCTGGTCAAGGTTTCCCAGTTTAGACTGACCCATAGCCAGGCGGCCGTCCCTTTTCGGTGGCTGCCGCCAAGGTCTGGAATGCCATTCCCCTGGCACTATGGATGACAGTTGACCATCTTACTTTTCAGCGTCTGCTCAAAACTTGGGTGTTTTAATTTGTTGTCAGGCAGCTCTGTTTTCGTTCAAGCGCCAGGGTGCCCTCGGGTGTTTGTGCGCTCTAAAAATGTGTTTAACATAAGGCCTCCCACGCTCTTATCAGCTCTGCTGCGAGTTCACCGACACATGGATCAGCAGGGAGCTGATCCGATCGCATTTGGATATTCAGAGTGTTTCATACACTCATCTCCGTTCGCCGCGTGTTCCACGGCCCTGCAACCTCCTAAAATGGCGTCCATGGCACCAGCATACAACAACGAAGCCAGCTGTAATCACCGCCGCGGGCCCGAGCGCCCATTTGCTGCCTTCCTCTGCCTGCCCCTCCCCTCCTGCTTTAAATGGAGGGGGAGAGGGCCGAGAGGCGAAGCCGAGCAGGGAAGGCCGTGAGGAAAGGCCTCCCATGCTCTTATCAGCTCTTTGCTGCTCGTCTGCCGCCTGCCCGGAATCTAGGCCGCATCTCGGAGGTAAGAGTCAGAACTACAAGTCAACTCGCGCATACCCATGCCCTCATACTAGATGACTCAGATTGCGCACCCGCACGCTGCAGGCCACCTTCAAGTCTCATCCCCTCCCCACGAACACCCGCAATGCCCGGCTATGCTCACGCACCTTGCCGCCCCCGCCACTTGTGACCACGGCTAGACTCTTCCGCAAAAAGCCTACAGCTTCTATGAATATGGACAATATAGCAGATAATGAAGTACTTTACCACACCCACATGGATGCCACCCCCATACAAAATGTGTTACCACCTGTGTCCACCACCACTGAAAATGAGCCCCCAGTGTAAAATCTGTGGTTTGCAATTCTTCTACCACCATTTTGAATGCTACTGTGCCAAATGTGTTACCACCTGTGTCCACCACCACTAAAAATGAGCCCCCCAGTGTAAAATCTGTGGTTTGCAATTCTTCTACCACCATTTTAAATGCTACTGTTCCAAATGTGTTACCTCCTGTGTCCACCCCCCCCCCAGCCACTACCGAACTACATCTTAAATGCACCTTGATTAACGCTAGGTCCATCAATGCCCACGCTTTAGACATCCACGACCTCCTAACCACCCATGACCTCGATCTGCTCATGATCTCAGAAACATGGCTACACGAGGCCTCTGGCCCGGCACTCGCCCTCGCACTACCACCTGGATACTCCATCACTAGACAAGATCGTCTCTCCAAAGGTGGAGGTGTAGCAATTATTGCCAAAGACTGCCTTTCTATCAGGGAGGTAGAGAAATCCTTGCACAACAGTGACTACCTCCAAGTCAAAATTAACCTATCTCCCCAATGTACCATTGCTGTCCACATTGTCTATCGCCCCGCAGGCCCAACAGGTGACTTCCAAGCCTCTCTCATCCACCTCCTCTCTGACAACCTCAAAATCAATCAAAAGCCATTCTCCTTGGGGATGTTAACCTAGGTCTCCTGGACAGGAAGGACCCAGGAGCCAAATCCCTTGACTCAGCCCTCAAGGCTCTAGGGTACAATAACACCATCTTCAGCCCAACCCACACCCAGGGCAGAACCCTTGACTGGATTGCGCAACATAACTGCCCACTCATCATCACTGGAAACTCTCCCACCCCATGGTCAGACCACCACATCATCACCTTCAGCATCCTCACCACCTGCTCCACCACCCCCCCCACCCCAACCACTGCCACCCTGCCTTGCCAGAAGCTCCCGCCAACTCACTAAGGAAAAGCTACTGCCTTTCCTCCAAGGCCTAGCCTTCAGACCCCCTTTCTCCACAGACCCAGAAACACTCGCAACAGCCTACGAAGTTGCCATCAAAGCAGCCATTAATTCCATTGCCCCCCTTAAACCCTGTAAGTCCAAACCCACCACCCACTCCAACTCCTGGTTCACCCCGCACCTCCTCGCACTCCGCATTGAAAAAAAGGCCGCTCTCACTCAGTGGCAAATGTCTCACTCCGACAAAGACAAGATGACTTTTAAATCATGGTCCACTAGATATAAAAAAGCAATCACCATAGCTAAGGCCAAATCCTTTGAATCCAGAATCTCTGAAGCACAATCCAGCACTAAAGAAATCTTTGCCATTTTTAGGGAGCTTGAAACACCTACGCCCGCCCCCCAGAACTTCACCAAAGACAAGGCCTGGTGTGATGATATACAAACAGCCATGAAAAATAAATTGAGCCTGCTCCAAAACAAAATACTAGCCACGAAGCAAGCCCTACCCAACACACACACCCCTGTCCCACCACCAGCCCCGGACCCCCCCAACCTTTCTCATTCAAACCCATTCTAGAAAAAGACATCACCAACATAATGAGGAACATCAAACCCTCCAATTGCAAAGGTGATGCATGCCCAGCCACCGTTATCAAGGACTGCGCTGAAGCGCTAGCTCCTTTCCTTACAGCCTTTGTAAACGCCTCCTTTGCTACTGGGAAAGTCCCTGCCTCCCTCAAGGAAACTTGGGTCCGCCCTCTCTTAAAAAAACAAACTCTTGACCACAAATCCCCCAACAACTATAGACCTATCACCACTGTCCCTTTCCTCCTCAAAATACTGGACAAAGCAGCCTACCTGCAGGTTCAACACTTCATTGAAGAGAACAAACTCCTAGGACTCCGCCAATCAGGCTTCCACCCCAGACACGGGACTGAAACTGCCCTGCTTGACCTGAAAAACCAAATGGACGATGCCAGAGACATGGGCAAACCAGCACTTCTCTTACTTCTTGACCTATCCGCGGCTTTTGACCTTGTGGATCATGACGTCCTATGCCACCACCTCTCCTCTACTGCCAAATTCTCCCCTGAAGCCACAGCATGGATCACTTCTTCCTACAAGACAGAACCATGCAAGTATTCTCGGATTTAGCATCCGCATCACCAACTATCATTCTCTGCGGTGTGCCCCAAGGCTCCTGCCTTTCACCCACCCTCTACAACATCTTCACACGACCACTTTTTCTCATCCTCGACACCATGGGCATTTCATACACTAACTACGCCGACGACACACAGATCCTCCTCACCCTCACTGGCAACTATGACACTGACTCCATGACCCTCAACAACCTCTACAACACCATCAAAGCCTGGATGGCAGACAATGGACTATGCCTCAACTCAGGCAAGACTGAACTCCTTTTGGTAGGCTCACCCGACACGCTGAAAAATCTAGACTCCCAATTCAGTCATTTCACCATAGACTCCATCAAAATACCTGTCTCAGAATCAGTCAAAACCCTTGGAGTCTACTTGGATTCCAACCTATCCATGGATAAACAAGTCAACGCTATAGCCTCTGCAGCTGCATACCATGCCAAACTTATCAACGCAGTCAGGCCCTTTCTCTCCAAAGAGAACTGCACTAACATAGCCAGAGCCATCACTGGATCTAGGCTTGACTATTGTAATGTACTCTTTCTAGGCACCTCCAACAAAAGCCTAGAGAGGTTACAAATCATTCAGAATAGTCCTCTCCGGGCAGCCCAAGGCATTGCCAAAAGAGAACACATCTCGGAGGCCAGAAAACTAGCACACTGGCTCCCAATAAAAGAAAGGATCATCTTCAAGACTCTGACACTGACCCACAAGTGCATTCACCTTACTGCCCCTGACTACCTCTCCCAAAGGATCCATCCCGTCTCTTCTACAAGGCCAACCAGATCACCATATACTAACATGCTCTCTGTGCCATTAGTAAAAAAAAGTCAGAGCGGGCGGATCCAGCTTCCCATATCTCGCACCCACTCACTGGTAACGACCTACCTCCCACAATCCGAGGGGAGGCCTCCCTCAGCACCTTCCGCAAAACCATGAAAACCATCTTATTGACATAAGATGCCTCGCACCAGTCGAATACATCTCATATGTTCCTAATGCATAAACTGTATTGTAATGACCAACTGTACCAACCAAAATGTCAGCTCTATGCTTTGTCGAATTCATAATGTAGCACTGAATGACTCTATACCTGTAACTAAGCTCTTGCAAGTAACAGCGCCTCAATGCCCATGGGTTACTTGCGCGCTATATAAATATAAATAAATAAAATAAATAACAGGGACGTCTGGTGAATCCACTTCACGGCAGTCGGAAGATTGGAAAAAATAAATTATTAAATGTAAAAGCCTCAGTCGGTGGAAAAACAAACAGCAAAGCATTTCACACCACTTGGTGCTTGTTCACATATATGACAAAGGCGCCAGAGATAGCACAAACTGTCAGAGAATTTGATGACTCAATCAGGAACAGGTTTATACTCTGGCTATGGCATAAGAAGGGGTCTCTTTCAGTTATCCAGTCAGACTCAGTCAAGGTGTTGAAGCTATCAGACAAGATAGACCATCAGTGGAACCTTATAAAGGTCTTTTTAGCAAGCAAGGAACTAGCTCAGGGACTCCTAGCCATAGAATGTAGGACCTTCCTCCCAATATACTCTATGATACAGCTATGGCAGTTGATTCTACTTGCCCCACTGAGCTCTGCCACCTTTCCATCTTCCCAGAAGCCTCCATTGAGGAAAAATCCTGATCCGCCCAGAGTTACACCTTCACTAAATAATAACCTGTTGGCTACTTTACATTATCTTTTCAATTTGGGCCGACACCTGCCACCTCCTGTTGTTAGTAATGTTAGATCTTTTTGTAACTCTTCCCCATCATCCCAGCAGGGTTCCACAGAAAATAGAGCTGTATAGTGTGTTATCTGGAATATTTGCAGGCTAGCAAGTAAACTGCAAGATCTTGATTGGCCCTGAGTTTGTAAGTAAAATTGATATTATTTGTCTACAAGAAGCCTGGTCCCTTGAACCGAAATGCATTCCAGGTTACTGGACGTATTATAGCGTTGCCTGAAAAGGTGCCAAAGGATGCCCCAGTGGAGGCCTTCTGGTTAGGATCTCAGTGGTGCTTAACCTTAAATGCAAAGTTATGGATATTTCCTCTCTTGATACATTAGCTTAAACAATTAAATGCACTGTCCCCCTTTAGCTTAATTCTGTTGAACGTTTACGTTAGACCACAGTTAGGTGCCTTAATCCAACAAGAAAAAACACTTGATTTACTACATGAATTACGTAGTTATTATAGCTCTGAAAGTGTAATGGTGCTATATAATTTTAATGTGCAATTTGAGCATTCACCCACTTTGGATGGTCTAATTGAGATGGAGGATATGTTCCTGGTGATTCCCACACTTAGATCATCCACAACAAGCATATTGCAATCGTAAGCGGCTGGCTCAAACTTGTTTTCTTTAGGTTTAAGAGCATGTAATAAAAGGTTAGAGAGTGATAGTCTGGCCCAGACGGCCAGTAGAATTCAATTTCAACAATCACATATTTATTATGTTTTAATCGATCTGGCCAACTGGTGATATCTAAAGACCTTTTCAGTGAAGGAACACCTTCAATTCGATAATGAACCACTGGTGGCAAGACTTGCAATTCCCGGGAAAACAGGATCGTTTACAAACACAGATCCATTATAATACTAGTTTACAGCCAGCTTTAATAACAAATTATTACAGTGGTTCAAATTAGACTGGAACAATGACAACTCTACATTATATAATAATATACAACCTATATCGATTATTCTTCTCCATGTTATAACCTTAATTCTTTGGAATTTTACAAGAAAATCTCAACTACGATGAATTATTTTGTAATTGAACCGATACAAGCCCTTAATAAAGAGTGTTCTAAGAAAGATGGATTGTTTGATCAAGAATGTAGACTAGCCAATAAGAACCTACATGTGGAGTTGTAACTGTTAAAGATTACGAATAAAATGATAGTGGCAGATAAGAGGAGAATTTACAAAGATCATATAGTGATGAAAAATGTGGAGCATTGTAACAAACAATAGATGGCATTAAATAATGCTTCTACTATGGGAAATCAGTGTGAGTTTTGGCTGAGAGTAAATAAGGGACGTGTGTGTAATTTGCACCCCACAGCCAATAATATAACTGAGAGCACCTGGTTCAACCATTTCCAAACTTTGTGTAATGACGATTTTGGTGATGAAGTAGAGTGTAGTGCCAAATTGGAGAGCTGCACAGTGTTACCATGTGGCCCTACAAGACACAACTTCCAATTTTTCATTTTTAAAACTGATGAGGCGTTTTCAGCTATATCTTCTGAGAGGGCAGATAAAGCTCCCAGACTGAATTGCATCCCACTAGGCACTTTTAAGGACAACCCTGAGATATAAGTTAATTTATCTGGTTATATTTTTCAATTTACTAATTGAGATTCCAGGAGCAAGTACCTTGTAGTGTAAGAGCAGAATAATAGTCCTTTATTCAAGGAAGGCGAACAAGATGTGTAGACGAACAACTGCTATATCTCCCTTTTGAACTTGCATTCAAAAACCTTCTCAAGAGGTCATTTAGGGTTGCTTGAAAACATGGTGCGAGATGTAGCGAATCACTGTGCTGTGATCCCCACAAGAGAGTTACCAATGACTACCTGGCGGTGGTGGCCGCGCTGGCTGCGGAAGCGGGACACCGGGGAGGAAAGCAGCAGCAGTGGCACAGCTCACATCATGTTGAGGGACAGCTGGGTGTATGCTCCACTGACTGCCTGTATTGGAGCACCAGGAGCTGGGTTGACGGCATGCTCGACGCTGCGGGATGGAGGAGGAGAGTTGGTGGCAGAGGGGATCTGCAGGACCTCAGAGGACAGACCTTTTCCCTTTCCTTCAGCCGCACCAGCACACATCTAGGATGTTTGAACCATCATAGAGCCAATGCGAGAACCGGAGTTCAATTCCCCATACAGGAAATCGGGAAAATGAAAGAGGTTCTTAAATTAATAAAAATAAAAACCTGAGGAAAAATCAAATTTAAAAGGAGCCCACGATAAAACAGGAATAAATAAAAAAACAATCAGGAAAAGTGAAACCTTCATTGAACTAACATATGTCCAAACTGGCCAATAGAAAGAGAGCCTGACACAGGAGGAACAGAGTAGAAACATCCTGCCATCTGATCCTGTAAACAGAGTTCTTCCACCAATTAGCGAATAAGAGTATGAGGAGTCTTGCTATAAAAGTAGAGCCAGCTCAATCTGAACTTGTGCCAGCCAGGGACAAGTTCCCTGTACCCTTCTCCAGATGCTGGTGCATGAAGAGTAGCTGTATCCTGAAGGAGGAGGAGATGCTGTTTGGGTGAAGGAGCCTGGATTACCATGGAGCACTGCCTGCCTGGAAGCTGCTTGGAGGAAACTGACTGACCCAGGGGGAAGAAGGGGAGGAGCCCTAAGCCAAAAAGGCAGGAGAGCTGACCCGCCAGAGGCTAAGGCAAAACCTCACAAAGACCCTGGTAGAGATACCAGGCGAGAAGATGGGCAAAAGCAAAGATCCCCTGAAGAGGAGAGGGACACCAATCCAGGTCCACTGAATATGTGAGGGGCAAAGAGAGAAAGGAGGTAAAGAAGATAGACCACTGAAGGAAAGAGGAGCCACGCCAAACACCCTGAAGAGGAGCGGACAAAGCAAAAGGAAAGAGAAAATCCCAGAGAAAAGGCCCATCAAGTAAGAAGTGAGAATACCCCATGGAGGGGGTAAGAGGCAGAAGCTAGAGACACTGCCAGGAACCCCTGGAGGAAGACAGGGTAAGGTCAAAACCCCTGAAACGAAGACATGGTTAAGGTCAAATAGAGAAAGAAGAACGGACCCCAACAGGAGTTTGGACGCAAAAGACCCCTCGATGCAGATGAGGGAGAGAAGCTAAAGGCTGGGGAAGAAGGAGGGAGAGAAAACCACAGAACCCCAACAGGAGGTTGGGGCAACATATCAATCAACCAAGAGAGGGAGAAAGGGATGAATCACCCAGAAGACTCAGATAAAGAACCAAAGCGCAGGACTCAGCTGTTCCTTTACCTAAGAGGCCCTGCACCTGAAAGGCAACTACAGGTCCCAGTTTGAGTTCTTTGCATAAGTGGCCCTGTTGGTTGTCTACCCGAGGAAACCCTAACAGAAGAGCTCTTTGAATGGCTGGACTTTGATAAATCAGGATTTCAAGTTAGATATTTCACCCTCAACACTTTTCACCTAAGGGAAGGATTCTAAGGTCATTTTCCTCATTGCACCATTTGATTTGGCTATCCTGACAATCCCTTTTTTGGAACATTTGATTCAGGAAACCTTCATTTTAAGTTCGAGGATTAGTTGTGACAGGCGAGTTTACTTTAGGGTTTTTAATACTTTGGGCACCTTTTTCCTTCATAGGTGAAGTGTACTTTAAGTTTCCATTATTGACAAAGGGATGGATTTTAAAGTCACTTACGTTTAAACACTTCGGGTTGTTCCTTAAGCCATGTTTTTGTCTTACTCTTGCATAATGAGGAGTTTGCTTTCAAAAGACCCAAAGTCTGAGACCCTTCTGTTTGCCATGTCGTCACAGAGAATAGAAAGGCATTATCGCTTGAGCAAGCCAATCATTTTGTCTTTTTGACAAATGATTTTGTATAAGTTTGCTTTGTTAAAAAAAGCATCCAATCTGCTTTTCTAGATTTGCAAACTGCATTCGATAAGCTCGCCCGAGGAAAGGTTTGGGAAGTGCTAGAAAACCTGTGAAATCTCTGCATGTCTACTGCAGGTAGTAAAAACGCTGGGGCAGATTCGTAAATAGTAGTGCAAATGAAAGGAGGGCAGAGTATGCACTCGTTTCATTTGTGCTAATTTCTGAAATACTCGGGCCCCCTTATTCTGAAATGTGTCCTGGGCATTTCAGGAGGGGCTGGAAAGTGGCACAAAGATGTGTTGTCCATCCCCCTTGCATGCATTAGTGTCAGGAGTGTGCAGGAACCAAGTGGTTGCTGGTAGCGCATTTCAGGGCCTCTCTTGGTGGAATACTTGGGGGTAAAAAAGCATTTCCATCCCCGTTTAGGGCTAGATTAAACCAGTGCTGTCACACCTTTAAAACTTAAATCATGGCAGGGTCAGAAATGATCCTCCCATGATTTGCACCTCCAGGCATTGGGGGATTACCCTAATTTCTGGGCATTTAATAACGCCCCCTGTTTGTGAATTCGGGATGCGCTAAATGCCCGCTTATTTGTGAAAATGTGCAAAGGGGGGAAATAGGGCACCTGAATGAGCGCATCTAAGAAGGGTAAGAAGACAGATTACAAAAAATCTGAGGATTCGAATTGTTGGCCCATGGGTGCACTATTCAAGATCTAATGAAACAAGTAAATAGTGTACAAGAATGTTAAATTCGGAGAATTTGAGTCCAAAGCATTTTGTGAATGAGATAGATTACAAACAAAAAGATGCAGTGCCATGCTGAGAATCAGAGACCAAAACAGCTGTATGAATGAAGAAGAGGTTGCAAACAAGAATACAACACTGCCTAACAGGACATCCTTAAGTGCTCCCTTCCTACCAGTCACGTTAGAGCTCGGTTAAATACGTATCTCCAATGCTTTTAAAATAAAACTATGGGCCAGCAGGATAGCTCAAGGGCAAGAGAGGGGGAGACAGGAACAATGGATAACTTCAGGCTGTGCTGCTCATTAAGCAATGGAGTTGCTCCAGGGTAAGTGAGTTCCAGCTCCAGGACCACCACACACGCTGCCAGAAGGCTCTCTGGATCTCAGGCAATCTGTAGACAGAAAACGGGGGATGTGTCAATCAAACACCTCTCCCTTCCGGTTTCTGACGGGGCATTGAGCCACGCAGCTACAACACGCAGTGCAGGCATTCCTAAGACTCGGGGAAGTACACTAGCACACCCTACATGGATTAGGGCCTGCAGTTACCTAGCCCCCCTGCCCAATTGGCCATGTAAACCTGGGGAAGCAAAACACTGCACAACCTTGTATGGCCCATTGGGCATGCGCTGGCTAGGTTCTGTAATCCACAGGGCATCCTTGTTTCCCTACAACAAGGCCAGCCCAGTAGTCTTACCTCATCTGCCTGCTGCAGCTCAGGGAGCGCTCAGTGATTTCACTCAGCTGCCAATTTTAAAGATAATTATTATTTAGGGATCCGCAATAAGGGGTGGCAGGCTTGCATCTCATCGCCCATTGTGGACAAGCCGCCTCTGCAGTGCATGTAAATTAACATTACAAAGGTATCAACTGCAGAAGAAAGTGAGGGAAAAATATCTTGCCACAAAATATCACACCAAGTGAACTGGAGGTGGGTGGGTCGTGATGTGAGTCCTGCTGAAACCAGGGTCCTGTGGACGATGGACTAGGACAGCCAACTGATAAGCAACAGCACCAGAAAAGGGACATCATTAAAGGCTGCAACAGGTACATGCTTCAGCTAAAGATGCTACATGCACACAGGCTCTGATTCACAAAGATGTGCACTACTGTACAAAGTGACCTTGGCACTGTAGAAAGATGATACGTAATACAGCTTCTGGTAATGCATGCATGCCCGGCCTAAGGAACACTTGAGTAAGTGACGTGATTCCTGGAGCATCTAAGGCATGCCTTTAAGTCTTTGTGAATCACACCTGCTCATGAGCATCTCAGAGATGGTGCATTTCAAAGTTATTTGGCAATGGGTGAGGCCATCTAAATGAAATATGTACATCAGTATATCAAATCTACTCTAGATTCACCCAGGTTTAAAGCTTATTTATTCCGAAGTGAGATATGTAACAAATTCATCATGCAGGCACACGTTAGGGGAACCATGAGAAGCTGGAAGGCAGGCGTAACTACCTGCTACGCGGAGAACCCTTGGCAAATGGGGATCCCCAAAGCCTCCATTCCCTCCCCAGCCTCATGTGTATAGAGTTAAGGGTGGAACTGGCTGGAGAAAACAGGGGATCACACACTATTCTCTGAGATGTAGGCAGAGGCCAGACAAACACGGCTTGTTTAATGCAAGACAAAAGCAAGCTGTAGACTCCAGTGAAGTGGAGACTATGGAGTGACACACATTCACCATGCACCTGTCCCACTCATGCAGAGTGAACACTTGGATACAGAAGATTCTCCCCAAAGAACTTTCCAGGGAGTCCCTCTAAATCAGACCCTTAATGTTTGGCGGACCATCCCTGACCTATTCCTGAACCCCCTGAGAGAACAACTAGTTGGTAAATACCAGGTCCAAAAGAAACAGGGGATTCAGGACTGCATCCCCTAGCATGAAGTTCAGACGGTCCGTGCACTTGGATGAGGTAGAACAGGAGCTGATGAAACCTTTAAGGAAGATAAGAAGGAAGACCCTAATAATCCAGAGAACATCAGACCACCAGCACAGGAGACATCTGAAAGGGTCTGATCATTACCAGTTCAAAGGATCACCCTTTAGTGTCCATGTGAGAGATGCTGGAAAGAATGTTGCCCGAAGTTGAAGGTGATGGACAAAGAACAGTAGTTTATGGCACTAATCCCCTACCCAATGAATGTCCTGCTTTCTGATAATGTAGACCAAACAGGATTCTAAAGAACATGAAAGTAATTTGTCAATGAGGAAACCAATTCAGAGCATGAGAGATATTCAAGATGAGAGGATCTGAGGGAAACCTGTAGTCCTGACAAAGTGATACCAGACCTCAGTAAAACCCACAAGAAAGGGATGGATCCCAAGAGGAAAACCTCAAGGTATTTATATGGGCTTTCCGATAAGGCCCAAAGAAGATTTTAGGTACCAGTAAAATTAAACAGACCGAACATGCTGACCAAGTTGGACTCAGGAAGCCAAGAGAATGAGGTTCACCCAGAAATCCTAAAATCAGGCTGGGGAAAACCACAGTAATAACTGTCTGCATTCATGTTTGTTGGGAACATTACTACAATTCCAAGATGTTAATGTAGATGGAGAGGAAGTAATGGCAGTGGCGATACCAGAAGACCGGCTCTTGGGAACAGACCTTGTGGGATGTTTTTATCCATGCATCCAAGCCCTACCTCAAAACTGTGCAGTACTGACATGGAAAACATCATGATGGCCAGAGCTTCCCAGAAAATGCACAGGGAAATGCATGAAGAATAGGCTGCCACTCATTTTTGCCGATGTTATGGGCACAGAAGGGCACTGCCTAAAACCACCATTGGACTACCCACACAGTAGTCTGAAACCATTGGGAATGGCAATGCTGATTGCCAAAAGCAACCTAGAATTGTGGGGAATTCATTTTCTTAAATCCCAAAAATGGTTGCAGTACCAGTACTCACCACTATCAGAAAGCCGGCGTTTTAAAACAACACCAGACTTTTTTTTTGTGTAAAACTGAATAGATGAACCCAAAGCAGGCCAAATAAAGACTTACTGAGAGGTGGATACAATGTAAAGTTAGATTCTGAAGTGACTTGAAGGTTTATAACAAGACTGGCTGAGCTGTGGATTTCAGCAGTTTAAGTAAATTTGGACTGAAAGACACTAAAAATCTAAATGTTTAAAAGAAATGAGTGACCTACTTTTGAGTGTCATATAGGTTGCAATTATTTAAATGTCATAGTTTTAAACTTAGAATCAGCATTCTAGCTGCATATGTAAAAATGGTTAATTTTATTTGAATGCAGAAAACTGGGTAACTAAAAGTGACATTAGCTGGGGCCTGGTTTAAGGAACTGAATTCTGCCCACCAGCTACCCCCGACAGGAGATGAGACTTGCACAACAGCTGTGTTCCCAGGCCTATCTGCCTTTTGCTGCTCCCACCAAAAGGGATATGACACTTCCCTGATTGAATTACCTGGGCTTTGAAGGGAAATTGAACAAAGCCCTGTCCTGACTCAGGCAAATGTTTTATTATGGGGGCCGTAAAAGTGGCTTCCTCCTGGAAGTAAAGGGGAGGAGCACTGCCTGTGAGAGCAAGCTGGCTTGGCAGAACTGGAAAAACCAGAAATTCAACCTTGTGCTGGGGGGAAACCACACCCCTCTGGGGCCAGAACATAACTCTAAAAAGATGGATCATTCATAGAGCGGACTTGTGAAAATTATTTAAATGATACCATAATTCTTGTGATTTTTCTGCCCACATTTTAAGAGGTTTTTAGAACTGGTGGCATGATCTGGGGGCAAGCTAGCAGTTAAGAGGGTATTACTTAAAATGTATGCATGTTAAAAATCTGACACTTCATCAAGTAATGTCCATACTCCTTGCGCACATGTGTATAAATTTGGGGTAATGTCCGATATTGCGAAACCAGTTAAAAAGTGCAAATGTCGCCATTTCTGAATGCAAGCTCCCAGGAAGAGCAGATTTGGACAGGGTATACCTCCTGTGATATGTGATGGGTGCATGTAATTTTAAACAAATGTGTACCTGTGCAAATATGTCTTTTGGGTCAAAATATAGATTGTGTGTAATTTGACAGGGGTGGGTTCTCTGTACCATAAACAGACCTCATCATGATGACACTTCATTTCATTCCCCCAATCAAGGGGAAGAGGATGAAGTGGCCAATGACAAGTGGAGAGGGGTAGAGCCTAGAGATGCTGCACACACACCCATTTTCAAAACACATAAAAGCAGACAGTCAGGACAGATAGGGACATTCAATTCCATTTGCTGCGGGACCCTCTGCCGGGAAAATCCATACTTTACCTCCATCAACCTTCAGAGAGCCAACATAGAGACTTCAATCTATCCACCTTCAGAGACCAAGACTTTACTTCAGAATTTGTAGCAGAGAGGTCAACTACAAGCTAAATCCCTCTTTAGCAGGCCTCAAATCATTGCCACTATTCACAGCCAGGCGAGTTGTTTGAATTCTTTGCAAGAACCCTTGCCATTTGCCAGAGAGCAGTGTTGTATCCAGAGAGAGACCAGCTGAACCGGAGACCGCTGTAACCGGACCCACAGACCTGATCCGAACCAGAGACCCAGACCAGACCAGCAGAGTAGAGCTGACCCAGACGCTGTGCGCAGAGACCGTCCGTGGCGAGTGAAGAAAACCTGACCAGATCTGTGGCGAGGCCCATTTATTTCAAAAATATATTG
This sequence comes from Ambystoma mexicanum, assembly GCF_040938575.1. Lineage (NCBI taxonomy): Eukaryota > Metazoa > Chordata > Amphibia > Caudata > Ambystomatidae > Ambystoma > Ambystoma mexicanum. The sequence goes on from NC_090929.1 coordinate 326,397,923, forward strand.
TGAGTACCTAGCAGAACTGTGTAGAACCAATCTCTTAGTTAAAATAATATAATTCAATCTATTTTAATCTAACCAGAACTGTCATTTTGCAAAACTGTCACTTGTCACTTTGAACTTTTAAAATTTCAAATCTGAAAAACGACCTTTACCATATCGCTCATATCTCCGTGACCGTTTCTCTTAGAGACTTGCAGTAACTTTCCTCTGAACGCTGGGAACCTTGGCTTTTCAACGAACCGAGAACCGCATTCCTACTCCATATACTTTCGCCGCATTCGCGAAAAACGCACTCGCGAATTTGCCGCGATTTGCAAATTTCTCCACATGTGAAAACAGCAGTTTCCTTGCTAAAAATTCGTTTGCCTCTTAAGAACCATCCCTGAATCATTGCTAGAGTGGTGAGCCTGGACTAATATTAACTAGATACCACTCACCCTGAACCTCTAGAGGGAATTAAAAGCATTTTAGCATATTTTTCACTTCATTGCCAGCACATGTAAAAGCATTTGGGCCTGTGTTTCAAACTTCTGTAGTCTAAGCTTGCTGAGTTGAACTGAATTACATTTGATTGCATTTCTGAGAACTGTGTGCTTTCCTTCCATTTCCTTGCATTGCATAAAAGGGGGGAGGGGATTGCCAGAGAAAAGTGATTACATTGTTTTGTTGAAATCATATTGAGTATTTTCTGTATTGCATTTTCATTCAACATTACATCCATCTGAACTTATATAAAGCATTCTCTACCACCTTATTCTTCTGTTCCTATTCACAAGTGTGCTAGTGCCAGACTATCCATCATTGATTACTGCTCAGATTAAGTGTGATATCCAATTATTAATTTATCATAAGGTGTGATATATATATATATTGTTTAAATTCTCAAATAAACCTTTTAACTTGCAAAACAGAACTACTTCTTGGCTCAGTGGGGCCAGGGGGATTCCAAGAGAGGGGTGTTATATAGGGGTAGTCATCCAGAACGCATGAACTGGACATAAAGATATATCAATAAGGGTTTCCATTCAGTATCCCAGACTAGCCATTGACTTAGCTGTAGTGTTGAACTGAATCCTCTTACAACCTCCCTAAATTCAACTTGTCGTTTGGTTATGCGGGTCAGAGGAAGCCTTGGAAAAGGGGAAGACCCTGACCAAAAATAATGCTATCATGGAAAACCTCTCAAGAAGATGAACGTGCATCTAGACACCCTTCTGAAAATTTAAGAAAAAGAACATCCCATATATTTAATAAAACACAGTGGTAATTCTCTAGGGCATGAAAAGCTAGAGGGAGCCAGAGACAAATGGTGGGCATATGTGATAAAGTCACAGCGTCAACCTTGTTTCCTTCCTACTGTCTGCCTGAAACGAAGACTAACAAGATGCTTACACATGCTCCAATGCAATCAGTTAAGTATCCTAAATGTTATTCCGCACCAGGAATAGAATTCATGCATTAGCGGGGAAGGCCCTTGCAGTCTAACCCCAGATGATTCTCCCCGAAGACCTTACTAGAAAGTCTCTCTAAATCAGACCTTGGATGTTAGGCGGACCATCCTTGAACCACCTTTAGAAAATACATAGATAATAAGTTCCAGGTTCCCAAAGAAACTCGAGATCCATGACTATATCTCCCTGGATGCATCATATTTAGAGCTGTCAAACCCAGAGAAGATTCTGTAGAGTCCACCAGGGATTCATATAAAGATACACCATCTGGAAACGCTTGAATATTCATAGAGCCTCCTTAGACAACAGGTGCAGATCCATGAAGGGAAAGGCCTAATTTATTCCAGCCCACCATCCCCCGACAGCATTCCTTGTGAAGGAGAATGCCCTTTTCCCTCCCTTGCAGCTGTAGCATTTGAGGAGAGAAATGTCCACCTGCACCTCCTTCCCAGAGGAGAACGTTTTTTCAGAGATGGGAAATTTAACAGAGGTTTCCCGGCCTTATAGTTGCCTTTCAAACACCAGAAACACAGAAAAACAACTTATTTGCGGAGCAACAGCCAGGAGGCAATGCAGGTCCTTCACTGGCAACAAACTGAAAGAAACCCAAAGTGGCAGTAAGCGTTTCAAGACTTCCTTAATCTGGTATAGAGTAGGAAACCAATTATCCAATCAATATGAAAGTTTGCCTCAGCCAATGGAAAGATGGTGAGACTTTAAAACTGAAACTGAAGATCCCAGACAGAGTCTCTGGGCTGGGCGCTAGGAGAGGAGTTTGTTGAAGAAGCTAGAAAGCACCAGGTAGGGGAGCCTCTTGATGCATGATAGGGGTGTGTGCTCCAGTAAGAGGGAGAAGAGCCCATGGACCGCAGCCAGAAGAGGGGTGTGCTCCAGTGAGGGGGGGTAGAGCCCCTGGATCCCTAAATGACATGTGCACTCCAGTGAGGGGTTAGAAGAGCCACTTGTGCACAGATGAAGGGTGTGTTCATGTGACGGCGAGAAGAGGCATGTGTGCTAGTGAGGGGGTGAAGAGCCACTTGCACCCTAGAAAAGGGGTTGTGCCAGTGAAGAACAGTCTGCCCCTAGAATCTTAGAAGAGGGGTGTGGTCCAGTGAGGGAAAGGAGAGCCCTGTGAGCCCAGAAGGGCGATGTGCTAAGGTAAAGAGAGAGAATGAGAAAGAGAGAGAGAGAGAGAGAGAGAGAGAGAGAGAGAGGGGGGCTTTGGTCTATATAAGAGGTGATGTGTAACACAGGGGGAGAGCCATTTAGTCCTGGAAGAAGGGAATACGTAACAGAGGAGAATGCAAGCCCAGCAGGATTTTAGAGTAACCAGTCATAGCACTTCTGCACTGTTTTAAGCACTGCTAGCACCATTGAAAGCGCTTTGAAACACTTGCCTGTGTCTATGTGCTTTATAAATTAACAATACCATACCAACAATACCTTACCACCATTGTCACCAGTGCATAAGGAATGACTTAGAGCAATGATGTAATGACTAGTTTACAACAAGAATACAGAATTTCTAAATGTTAAGTTTGTGATATAAAAAGACAGATTTTTTTGCTGAAAAATATGAGGTTCATACTTAGCAAGCAGTCAATTTCTTTCATGAAGCATTGACACAATACCAGGTACGATAACTGTGTGGAGAATTGATGCATATAAACACTGCACCTGCAGTGTTCGGAGTCGTGGTCGCATCTTAACGAGCTACAACCGGGAGCCATGGTGAGTACTATATATTCTGTCAAATGACTTACTGGGGCATGTGATTCCCTCGCTTGAACCCCATCACCAACAAACTATTGGGAGTGTGCGTCTTGATATCAGGCGCCCAGCCCTTCTCTCCGTTAGATACCTTCATCCTGTGAAGCCGATATTGCAGCATCTCATCTGCACCTCGTCTGATCAACACGGCCCGACTCTGTGATTTATCCCGACACACTACGAGTTATTGGGAGTGTGTGTCTAGCTAGAGGCACATTGCCCTTTAATTTTCATCAAACCCGACATATATGAATTGGACTACTTTTAAATCCAGTTTATTTTGAGCGTTGGGGCGTGTGTACCCCGATATCAGGTGCGTATCCCTTCTGCATAACTGCTTTTATATTCATGTTTTCAACATATTCCACTACTGCTCACACACGTCTTACGTTATACCGTTTGTTGAAGCAGCGTGGTTTGCATTGGTCCGTTAGTTTCTCTTTGACACCTGCCTACGCCCTTTTATGACTTACAAGTATCAATGCTGAATAACTTTTGTGGCTCCAGCAGCAAGGGAAAACTGATGTTTCTTCAGTACTAAGGATTTTCTGATATTGATTCTATAATAAACATCAGTACTGTGATAAATGTCTCGCCCTTATATGTTGAAATCTACCATGCTGAGAACAACTAAAACCATGTCGCTTCTAGATACAGGACCTTTAGAATCAACGAGTACCATCGGTGGGGTCTCTCTCAAGAGGGATTTTAACTCCCTCTACTAAAGGAAAAGATATTAGACTTTATATGGGTGGTAAAAAGTCTACTATATCTACTGCACAACGAGAAAAACAAGCCGACTTACCTATTACTGCTGTGATGACTAGCTATTCATTCTGTTAACTGCCCAGATGGCCAACTGTTATCCTGTATTGATATTACAGACTATGCTCCAACGCAAACAACAATTACTGTGGAAGCATCGACCTCTGTCCTTCTGATCTCACGGGTAGATACGGTGGCGGTGCATGAGGAATGATCAAACTTACATCTACAGGTCTCAGAACCGGCCATGGTGCAGCAAACCTCTACACCTTTATCTATCGCTATTGCGCAGGTGCATGGAGTAGAGACTTCTTCGACGCTTCACCCCCAAATTGAAGCCAATCTCAGGAAATAAAATCTCCAGTTAGTAGTCAATCTCTTTATGATCAGGACAATTATCTGTTTGTCAAAAACCCCCAAGACTTGGGAGATTCTTCTATTCTCAAAGCAGGAAATTATCGGCATCTCCAACATTTCGACAAAACTCTCCAGACTGCTCTGATTTATCAACATCTTCGTCGGTCACATTTGTTCAGCCGACACCAAGACGATCCTTTCGACTGATGAATCTGATTACTCCTGCCATAGAATTGACATTAGTAGCAATGAGTACATCACTTGGCACGCTGCTAAAATGATATGACTTATTAAACATTACAATTCTGGCTAAAACAGATATCTTTACAGTATTGGTCCAAAAAGTAACTGCTATTGAAGAGGCACTCCCAAAGCTAATCACAAAAACTGCGTGCCCTATAAATGATGAGCCACAGATGATGAGCAATTCGAAAGTATCGATGAGTGACCAGGTGGCCTTAATTCCAGCTCAGATTATGGTGGCTGAGAATCAACGTTCTTTTCCCTCTACTACTATTCCTGTACTGCTCCCACGATTGGCTTGTGAGATGACCAGTGAGAATAATGAAAATAGAGCTGTGTGTGAAGAGACTGTGACTGTGGCTGTTCCACTCCACTCTGTATTTGAAATATTCCAGAAGAAGAAGCAGAGTCAGAATTTACAAACTATCATAAAGAAATCCAAAAATGTAAAGGCATCAAAAATGAACTCACAAGTCAGCTCAAAATACTTAATGCGTTCGCTGGGAACAACTCGCAAAGCTCAGACTAAGGCCTCTGCGAGACGCAAACGCTCAAGAGAAGGGAAGAAGAGAAATACAGCAAATATATCCTGTACATTTTTAGAGGATAAGACCATCGACTTACCCTTAGATCAAATGCCACATACAGCTGATGTGAAATGATCAGTTGACATAGCGGATTTGTCAGTTTATCTGGATGAAGAGGAAATTCTGGTTGTTCCTCCACAGCTACCAAGAGGAATGATGTCATGCCCGCGCCGCTGGCACACGCATTGGCAACCATCATGGACTACTTGGTACTCATTTATCCTCCTAATACTCCTTGAACAACTCCTTTTCACGCCTTGGTCTTTTATTTCCATTTGCTCAACTTTGGTTCTTTCTTATTTTATTCAATTAACTACATTTACCATAATGCACCTGGCTACAGTCCTCAATTCCTGGCTAGTCTCATTCATCGTTATTGGGACCACAATCCCCAGAAGCCCTAGCGGCCAGTGCTGCTTCCACCTGCTCAGGACCAGAGAGGGAGGAGGCAGATTGTCATCAGGTGTGCTGCCCCAGGTGCTGTCAATTAGCCTGCCTCAGAACAGGGCAGGGCTGTATATAAGCAGCTGCCTGCAGGAGCTCAGTCTCTTGCATCTTGAGATCTCCCCGCTCCCGTTTGCCTTGACCCACTACTTTGTATGCTGTTCCTGTTGCTGCATTATCCTGTTTTGGTCCAGTGCCCTTTCCGGGCTCCCTGCCTTTCAGCCGATCATGCTCCGCTGCCTTCTACCTACAGCCCTTGTCCTCTGGGCTTCCTGCTTTGCAGCCTACTACAGTCCTCTGCAGCCCTCTACAGCCAGCGGCCCTGATCCTCTGGGCTCACTCCTTGCTGCCCTGCTCTTCTGGGCTCCTTGCCTTGCAGCCTGCCTCACTCCGGCTGCCTACAGTCCTTGTCCTCTGGGCTCCCTGCCCTACAGCCTGCAACCCTCTGCTGTCTCCAAGCCCTTGTCCTCTGGGCTCCCTACCTTGCAGCCTGCACCTCTTCGCTGCCTACAGCTCTTGTCCTCTGGGCTCCTTCTTTGCAGCCTGCTCCCTCAGCTGCCTACAGCCCGTGTCCTCTGGACTCCCTGCCTTGTGGCTTGCTACACTCCTCTGCAGTACAGCCTGTTTTACACTTAGCTGCCTACAGCCCTGCTCCTCTGGGCTCCCTACCTCGCGGCCCTATTCTTTTGGGCTCTCTATCTGTCGCCTCCTACTAATCTCTCTCTGTCCTGTTCTTCTGGACTCCCTGCCTTGCAGCATACTACAGTCCTCCGCAGTCCACTACAGTTTGCCTGCACCTAGTGCCACTCTTGACTGCAGACCTGCTTCCTACTTTGCAGCCCTTCTGTTTTCTTGACTGCTGCTCCCTTGTTCTCTTCCTTGAGTCCTCTGTACTCCACCTTAGGTTATCTACTTCAGTCTAACTGCCTTTCCTTCATTTCCTTCCGCTAGATTGCTCATTGACTTCCTTTTCGCTGGATATATTGGTTCTTGTCTTCTCATGTGTCTTATGTAATCCCTTTGTACAGAGCTTGCCTGTTGGTTTCCGGCAGGCAACCTCTGCCCCTTCCCTTGTCGCGTTTTCAGTGTTACAGACACCCACTGCTGTTGTTCCCAGCCATGAGCATACAGCGTGGGCCTCTGTTATAGCAATCTGTGCAGAAGGCTGGAGTTTCCTAAGGTTTGTGGAACACTCTTTCCCATTTCAGCATACACCCCAAGAGGGAATCCAGTTTGTTTGTACCTTTGTATCTTTTGCCCATTTTGGCTCACAGCTACAGTTTCCTACTCTTCTTTCTTGTTTAACTCCCTGCTGTGTGTGCTTATCTGCTACCTTACTTCGGCACAGCCACCCAAAATCTACCTGGGTACCCTGTGCCACTCTTGACAGAGTGCCATTCCTGACAAATGAAACCATCAACACCTCCTGTGAACCATTCTTCCAGTGCATTTATGACGCTGGAGAATAAAAGAACTCAACTGCTGAACTTGCATGAAGACATAATACCTCCTATGACTGACTCTTAACTAACTACAAGAGCTAGAGAAGATGTTTTTAAAACTCTAAATCATGTACATTCACTCCCTATATTAGGCACACATCAAGGAAATAATTAAATATTGAATTGTAAGGATATGTATGAATTTACCTCAATAGGTACTGGTAGGAATAAGATGAAAAACAGAAACGATATCCCAAAAACAATCAACCATCTTTTACTTTTAAATACTAATACCCATCAAAAGAACTTAAATAGAAAATATTTTGGCATTATTGCACCAAATCCCAATATTATATCAGGTTTTATCAAGTGATATTCAACAGGTGGAATTTGTAAATAAGTGGGAAACAGATAGGGTGTTCTTGCATATTGCATCAAATGGAGTAAAGCAGATAATTATGGATGCAAGTTTTCAACTGCGTGCTTTGGGCTATGTGAACTTGGAGGTTTATGACTGGGAATTACAGCCAGTAAAACACCCTCCCCAGTTATACTCTACAGAGATCAAGGGCCCTTATGTACAACAGCAAAGAAAAACACAGGTTATTCACCCTGCCACTTGGAATCAACCGAGCGATTGTCTCCCATTAAGAATAACCTGTTCATGGAAGGATAAGCAAATCTGTAGGCATATAGAATACTATCATACACAAATAGAATCCAAAGAGATTGAAGATTGGGCCTGGTTACCAGAAACATTATTGATTCACAGAGAAAGTAATTAGCCAGTAAGGAAGTCTCAATTATTTCATGTAGGGTCACCTGAACTAGTTCCCATACGAATGGGGAGCTGGAACATTAGAGGGCATAAGCACCTTTTACAAAGGTGTGATAATCACCTGATACATCTAGATATCTTTTGTCTTCAATGGACATGGTTATTATCAGTCCCCACTTTTGATGGTTACACATGTATTCACTTGCCAGCCTCCAAAGGGATTTGTGGCCGACCGACAGCAGGTTTGGTGACAGCATGTAGAAATAATTGTGGTATGGAATTAAAGTTATGAAGGAGTCCAAATGCTTTTGCCCAGCTGACACAATTACATTGGCCTATCTACGGTGCTGACTCATGGGGAATTATAGGACTGATAAACCTGTATTGGAACCCAATGGGAATAACAACCTCTAGATTCCTTGGAGATGTAAACTCTCTTGTAGATACATGTGCCCTTAAATCAAAATTAACAGGTGTGATTATTATGGGTGACCTTAATATCTCACATATAGGACTGTCAGATGGTAATTCTTTGTCAAGGAAAAGTGTGTGGCTGGAAATAATGAATTCAAGAGATGTACTGTTAATCAATGACTCATTTCCTGGAGATTTACCAGCAGCACCTATAATCGTCTAAAGGCTCACAAAGAGCTACACTTGATTATTGCTTTGCTTCTAGAGATATATTTTGGTGGAGAAAGGATTTGGTTGTTAACCCACAAGTAAATAGTGACCATCATCTAGTTACCACTATGTGCACATTCCCAATGATTCTAAAAACCCACGAACAGTATACCGAACAAGTAGAAGTGTCCTCTGGAGAAAACTGTTGCTATGCACTAACTCCTAATTGCTACTCACAAATAAGCACTTAAAGAATAACCCATATCAAATAATCGAGTATCGTACAGTACTGCACCCATTTATGACTCAACAGCCAATCTATGGATGACAGCTTTTGAAAGATAAACATAATTTTGATACAGGAGTATATACGAAGAAACAAATGAGGAGTGAAATTAATAAGTAAAGAAACATCAAAAAGTTGATATCTTAATGGATATCAAACAGCTTAAACAAAAATTAAAGAATTGGCAAAAAAAAGCCATAAGATAATTACTCTGCAGTGAGAAGCTGAAAAGATGCTGGCAGCGCTGATTCCTAAAAATAGTGCAAGCATATGGGCATTGTTGAAGAATGCCACCACTTCCTGTGAGACAGCCTTACAAATAAATACCATCTCTGATGCATGTTGGGTTGCCCATTTTGAGACATTATTCATGACCCTACATTTGGACAGTGAGCTTATTATCTCTACATCAACTTCTACATGGAAATTGGAGTTCGATACTGGCGATCTTGAAAAAATTATAAAAAGGCTAGCTAACTCACAAGCTGCCTTACCTGACGGCATCTCTAATAAAATGTTAAAGAAACATCTCGGGATGTGGGTAGACATAATAACTACACTTTGTAACTATATATTAAAATCTAAACACATCTCAAAATCTTTGAAAAAATCAATAATTGTTTCAATTTTTAAAAAGGTAGTCCGTCAGAACCCTTTAAATTATCGACCTATAGCCTTATCAGATGTTGTTGGTAAAGTATTTGTGAGATTAGTTTTGAGGGATCTTTTGAGGTAGATAGAAGAGGAGGAAATAATTGATAGATTTCAATCAGGATTCAGAGCAGGATAGGGAACTGCTCCTAATCTAATGACTATCACTAATCAACGAAACAGCATTAATCTCTGGCCAACCATTGTTCTTGATTTTTATTGATTTTAAGTTTGCATTTGATTCAGTGGACCCATCTACGTTATGGGCAAAGAGGGAAAGGCGGGGATGTCCGGTGCATCTGCTGGAGATCATAAAGGAGCTATACTCAGACACCTCGATTCAAATTTGTCTAAATCAGCAGAGACACTTGTCTCAACAGATCAGGACAACTTGAGGATTGAAACAGGGATGTGTTCTGGCTGCAACATTGTTTAATTTATTTATGAGAGACCTTAGTGATAAATTGACCCAAACTCATACAGTCCCCCTTAAATTAGGTGCTGCTGCAGTCCTGAGGCTATTTTATGTGGATGACTTGGTCCTTATTGATCAGACTCCCATTGGATTGCAGCACCAATTAAATATGCTGGGCGAATATTCCCAGATGAATAATCTCACTATTAACATTCAAAAATCAAATATTATGATTTTTACTGCAGGATCCCATAAAAAAGTAAACGATACATGGAAAATAAACGATACACGGTTGCTGGTGACTTATAAGTATAGATACCTGGGTCTTTTGATGAAAGCGACAAGATCGGAAGTGGTTTATAGAGAGGATTTAAAGAATAAAGTTGAAACAGCTGCATCACAAGCTTTGATCCTGCATAAAAAATATGCCACCTACTCTTAACTCCCGGTCTTATTATTTTATAAGCAAAAGGTAGTTGCAACCCTGACTTATGCATTGGGTGGCAAGTTGACAGGAGATAAGATTAATTGGAATACATTAGAAGGTATATTCTGCAAAAGGGTGCTAGCTGTGCCATATAGTATACCCTTCCAGATTATAATATATGAATTTGAGTTACTTTCTCTGCAAGCTTTTGTGAAATGGAAAGCTTTATCCTTTTGGGGAAAAATGACCACTGAACCACAGGAATCGATTCTTGAGATCCTAGCAGCTGCATTAGAACAGCCGACCTCTATTCCACTGACTAAATGGAAGGCATAATGCATGACTTGGTTAGATGAAATTGGCTCGTCTTGGGAAGCATAAGTAAATAGACCAGATTCAGTTAAAATAAGACTCTGGAGGGCTGACTGGTGTAATACAATTGAGGAATGCCAACGATATAAGCTATTTGTACATTTAAAACAAGAACCCAAGGCATAGAATGTACTCCCAACCTATTTAGAATACTTTCCTGTCGACGGAAGTGTACGAATAGTTTAAAATTTCGTTTAAATTCATGCGGAACGAGAGAAATATTGGTAGCCAGAGATCAAAGGAATGAAATGTCTGTTTTTTGCCACTTTTGTGGTAAAGAAACTGAAACCTTAAAACATCTACTTGTAAGTTGTGTTACACTAAAGGAACCAAGAAATATGTTCTTGCAGAATCATTTTAAAGATGTTATGAATCTCTCAGTTGAAACTATCTGGACAATGATTTATATGATATGATGTGGCATTTATAACGCGCCTGTACACAAGTGTTTCTAGGCGCATATGTATCCTTTAGAGGAGCATATGTATCCTTGATTTTAAACACACTGACATTTTTAGAGCTTATAGGTATAGAGCCTTGAAATCTCCATTTTGGTAATCCCTACCTATATTTTAAGAATGTTCTAGTTTCTTTTTTGTCTTTTATGAATTAATAAATGATCAATCAAAGGCTGTCTTTTATGAATGATCAAATGATTAATCAAATGTTTTTCTTTTGTTCATTGTTTATATTATTATGTATGGTGTAAAGGTTTTTGTTTAACCATGTGCATTAAATAAAAAAATAAAAAATATGATCAATTCATATTTTGCCATTTTTAAAATGTAAGATTTCTTTCAGTCGGACCAATCCTTGACATCATCATGCAATGCTTATGTCCTTTCCACTCTCAGCACGAGTAGCGCTGGACAAGAGGCTACCTCCGCCCTGTCCTGAGCGGTCTTTCACCCCTCTTGTGGCAGAGGGAAAACACACATACCAGATGACAGCAGGCCCAATTGAGTGTGAAGCAGGGGTCTGCATTCTGTGGTCCTCCAGATGTTTTGGACTAGAACTCACATCAACCTAGCCAGACTAGTCAGTGGTGAGGGATAATGGGAGTCATAGGGCCTCATTACACGGAACGCGGTAAGGGTTTACCGGTACCGGTAAGGGCACCGGTACCGGTAAACCCTTACCGCCTTTCTACGAGGTCCCTTTGCCGGACCCGACCTCAACGGCTGGTTTTAGCAGCCGTTAAGGAACGGGCCCGCAAAGGGACCTTGGTGCTAATTACGGTACCGCAATCTGCGGTACCGTAATTAGCTCTTTCCCCATTCCCATTGAGCCCTATGGGGGCAAAAATGGGAATGGGGAAGTGCCTTGGTGAATGGGGAATTACGGCCCCCGCTCACCTTGGAGTAGCACGGTAATTCCGCCATCCACCAAGGCGGACACGTAAAATACCGGCGGCAACATGGCGCTAATAGCGCCATGGTTACTGCATACCGTGTAATGAGGCCCATAGTCAATGTTCCTTTGTATTGTACAGTCCAACCAACTCTAAAGAGATAAAAAAAAAATCTAAACTACCACAAATGCAAGCTGACATACTCCATAGCCTAAAGCAGACACATAAAGATAATTCTGTGCTGGAACGTCCGACACATTACTCAGTTTCACTCTGGGGGTGTTGGGTGTTTTGGACAATAGTGCAATGATGTTTGCAGTATGTATCACTTAATTTATTATGCACAGTTATGAGGAATGGTGTTTCTTCCCATCAGTGATTGTTCAGGTTCTCCCTTACCCATGACTCTTCTATGAAAAGCATCCAATCACCTTCTCCAGCTCTCTCTACTGTACTGAAGCGTCTGTGCCCAAACAGACTTTCCAAATATTAACTTGTGATGTTGCCATCTTATAATGGGGTTTCAGCCCAAGGGAGTGTGGAGGTACATGGGCTGCAATAGGTGTTATCTTACCTTAAGCTTGTTATGCGCCCTGCTAACAGAGATTTAATCTCTCATTAGAATATTGAAAAGGGGATTCGGTTCTTTTAAAGACAACATTTTAATTTAGCATGTGCCTGTATCACCTGCAGGCATTGCATACATAAACTTTACCATTTTGAAATATCACCTGTAGAAATTGTTAGTTATGTTCCCTGAAACACAGTTTCCATTCGACAGTTACCCCTAGCCCACATGCCCAATGAGCCATGCAAGGCCAACAGTGTTTTGCTTCACTTCGCTTGGCCCACTGGGGATGCAGGCTGTGGTAATGCAGGCCTGAATGTGTGTGGGGGCATTCTTGAGCATCCTCGCACATTGAATGCTCAATGGGCATCAATATGAAAGTGCTGCAGCTCCATTGCCATATGTAGGGGCCAGGAAGCACTCTCTACTTCCTGGTTCCTGTTGTATGCCTCACATAAAATAGAGGGCCTTCATTACAGAAGGCAGTGTGAGGCTGTGTGTACTGAAATCCAGAGTGGGGCTGAAAATGAGAAAATAAAAAGAATGTATTTGTGTGTGGGAGTGTGTATACAAGGGTTTGTGTTTGTAAGTGGATGCGTGAATGAGAGAATGTATGTTTGGGGGCCCGCGTTTATGTGAGAGCGTATGAATGATGTAAGGATAAATGTGAGAATGTTATGTTATGTTATGTTATTGGGCATTAGTATAGCACCTTTTACCATTGGTATGATTTCAAAGCACTGTGGGTTGAATGCCCTCTGTGACCGGAGTCCAGGACAGTGGAGAGAGGTGGGTAGTAAATAGTGTTTGGGTGCACTCAGTATGTGTGCAGCCAGGGCGGATTAAGTGGTAGGTTGCTGCATTCTAGTGCTTGACGTGGTGCAGTGGTTGTGTGAGATCAGTAGAATCTGTGCAGCAAGGACAATTGGACTTGGGGTAGCTGCATTCTGGCGGTGGTGGAGCTTGTGAATGGGATTATGTGTGCAGCTAGGCTGATTTTTCATGGGGTATACCTGCGTTCTGTAGACTGTTGAGGTGTTCCTGGAGGTGTATAAGTTTGTGTGCAGCTAGGCCGAATTAATCGAGGGGTATAGCTGCATTATATTGTTTGTTGGTGTAGAGGAGAGAGTTAGCATATTGGTGTGTTTGAGTGTCTGTGTGGATTGGAGGGAGACTCTTTTCTGACGACCTTCGAGTGCCTGTTGAGCTGAGTGAATGAATGAATGCCATATAAATGCTGAGTGTGTGTGAGAATGCAAGAGTGAATGAAGAATGAATGATGCCATATGAATACAGATGCATGTGTGTGTGAATGTGAGATTGATTGAAGAATGAATGCTGTATGAATGATGAATGCTGATGCATGCTTGCCAGTTGGGGAGCAGGCCTCGGATTGGAAGGACCTTTTTTATTGTTGTGTCTAGAATGTACACATATTCGCTGTGGCATGGTTTTTTAAACTAGGCTTTAAGGGGGAAGGCAGCATAACGAGAGTTCCTAGGTCATACTGGCCAACATTGGTGGGTCCAGTATGGACATGTTTCTTTACTGTGGCATGAGCTTTTTTTTGGACATAATTGGTGATGGCAGCATGATGACTGTTCCTATGTTGTATTGGCCCACAAAGGTGGGTGGAGTCTGGGCATACTTTTTTCTAACTATGGTATGGATTTGTTTCTGGATATTGTGGTATGTCAGAAGGATTAGGACAAAGTGGTGGCATTTCCAAGATAAGATTGTATTAAACAAATGAGAAAAGAGCCTAACTCTCTGTATCACTTGCGAGCTTTCCCTACCAACATGAATAATAGCTCAGGTGCTTGTATGCAGTGTGGTTTGTCAAACAAAAGAGTCTGTCCTCAGCCCACCACGTCCTGCTCTGAGCCTACCACTAATCAAAGAGGTTTTAACAAACAGAATTAATGCCAGGAGAATAACTCCCTTCTCCTGGTTTAAGTGGATCAGCCTCAGGGGCTGCTTTCTAACAGTCTTGTGCAACAGCTAATAATACCAAAGGTGATAGTCTTCTGTGACTGTCCTTAAATGTCCTTGTAGTTCCTTCCATGGACTTTCCTTGTCTTGATCAAAGGTCCAACAGTTTTTCCTTCTTAAAACTACAAAAACACCCAGGCTTCCCTGGTCGTCTCTTTGGGTAATGAAAATGGGGAGATCACACCTGAAATGTCATTGGCTTCCTCCACTATTCTTAACAACACATTTTTTAGAGAGACCACTCTTGTTACTTCCTTTATTCCGACTGTCTCTGTCATGATTATTGTGATGAAGGAGATTCCCCCCAAGCTACTTATTGGGTTCTGGGTCTGGTTACAAATGACTCCGACAACTTCTTGTTAACTGTAAATTCTTTACTTAGTGTGGGCTTATTAATTACAGTTCTTATGTCAGATAAGTCTTTGGGGAAAATAGGACACCCACCGGCATCCTCACTCAGGGCTTACATCTTTCAACTGACCACCCTGGAACACTCACTCATGGGTAAACATTCTGCGCTCTGCCTTCCATTTCAACATTCCACTCTATTGCAGGCATATCTAATCATAACACATCTTGCCCCCTATAGGGACAACCAACCACAATAAATACTAGGGTGTAACCAGTGGGAAATATAAGAAAAGGGAAAACTCAAATATATATATAATAAAATAATTTGCTGAGCTTCCAAAACCACAACTACCAAGCTAGCGCTCCGAGCAAAAGTTCTCCCTTAACTGGACCATACACTAGCTAACACATAGATGCATTCTCACCAAATCAAAACAACTGTTCCATAGCTGGCCTACCATGAAACTCGACACCAGGGAACCAGCCCAAAATCTAAGAATCATCCAAAACAAACCAAACTACACTCACAACCATCTTCCTCTATCCATCATCAACGAAATGTGCAAAATTACACCATTCAGGGTTTCTAGCCCCACACGCAGCCTAAAGCTATAATAGCAGTACCCAAAATTTTGCACCCACTCAGGCAATTTGCGCATAAAATATTTGAAAAACAAGAGTATGAAACATCAATTGAGTCCAATATATTTAGCTTACAAAAGTCCTTAGTGGTGTTACAAAAAAAACTCCATTGAGGGCTCCTAACCCCTCACGCAGCCTAAAGCCATAATAGCAGTACCCAAAGTTTTGCACCGCTAATGCCAGGGATCTCTATCCCTACCATCATTTGACACCATTAGTATCAACATTCTCCATGGGATTCTCCATCCACCACAGTATTTGACATCAAAGTGTTGAGATTCTTCATGGGATTCTCCATCCCCCACCATATTTGACACACCGTGTTGGGATTATCCATCCTCCACAATATTTGACACCGAGTCGGGATCTCCATCCCCCACAATTCTTTTTGACATTAAAGTGTCAAGATTTTCCATGGGATTCTCATCCCCCACAACATTTTACATCAAGTATTGGGAATCACGTCCCTCCTTCCATTTGCACACCTCCACTCTCTCACAGAGTCACATCACACACTAGGCAATTTGCACACAAAATATTTGAAAAACAAGTGTATAAACATCAATTGAGTCCATCATATTTGGCTACAAAGTCCTTTGTGATGTTACCTGTAAAAAAAAATACATTAACAACAATTGTGCAATTGGGATGTTCTTAAAAAAACTACACAACATTTCCTGGTGCTCTAAAAATACACCAAATTTCCTTAACAACAGAGGCCACGACATCCACTTAAACTCTCACACCATAACTCAACAAAGGCCATAGCGCTTGCACATACCAAGCCAGCACACACCAGTACACAGCATATATATTAATTCCATTACTGTAACTCAGACAGGCCTCACATCACAGCTGCGCTTTGTAAGGGGGGCCCCAGGGGGAACGCGAAGTGTTTCCCCCCGGGGAAGTTTTTGGCGCTGCACACGGCCAGCAAGTGGCCGTGGTGGGCAGAGCGCCTCCCCAGGGTATTTAAGGGGCCAGGGAAGGTTCGGGAGGCAGGCGACAGTTGGACTTGGTGATTGTCAAGTCCTGTTGCCTGCTCCCGAGCCTTCCCTGGTAGTAGCTGGGCCTTGAGGCAGGAGGAATAGTAAGGTGAGGTAGGGGAGTTGTGAAGAGCGGGCGGTCAGGTTTAAAAAAAAAGGAACGTAAAAGGAGAGGTATAGTTAAGCGGGGCGCGCACATTTATAGGAGGGGTGCCGTAGATAAGACACCCCTCGCTTGTTACCTTGGGGCCCCCGTTATCTCCGGGTCTCACAGCGGGGGCAGTGCAGGAGGTCGGGGGGCTGTAGGGCTGCGGGTGTTCCCTGAAGTGGTGTCGGCATGTTGTGTCTTTCGTTCGTCTGCCGGCAGGGTGGGGGGCCGGGGGAGGGAGTGAGCGCGGGCTAGCCCCCTTTTTCCTCCGCAGCTCCGCTGTTTGTATCCCGGCTTCGGCGCCGAGGGAGGGCGCGGTGTCAGCGCCTTTTTGAAAGGGGGCAGTGCAGCCCTATTAAAGAGGCGGTGTGCTTTTTCTGAGGAGTGCGGTGACGCTTGAGCACCGCCAGGTGGCAGTGTGCCTGGTCATTGCTGCACCAATAGTTGGTGCCTGTGCTGTGGTTTTGGGCTCTTTGTTTGGGAGCTGGGTGAGGTAGAAGGGTGGGGGTGGTTCCAAGGAGAGAAAAAAATGAATTTTTTAGATAATAGTTAGAGTAAACAAATACTCAAAAAAAAACAAAAAAAAAATAAAAAAGAATAATAAATAAAAGAAAATAAATTAATAGACACATAAGCAGAGTAGGTCATATTGTGTCTGGGGGTTTCCTAGTACCAGGGGTTATTATTGTTTAATTTTACTCTGTGCTGGGTTAGCTGGGTTGGCATTGTTGGGCGTAGGTCCACGGGTAGGTTTTGGCTCGGGGCTTAGTTAGCTAGCCTGACTGGGATTACCCCTAGTGCACAACCAGATTGGTGTGGCACAATATTGGGCCGGGGAGCTGGCAAGGAGGGTTTGATCGATGCCAGGGCACTGAGGGAGGCCCTGGCAATAATTAGCAGGGCATCTAGGGCCCAGCTGGAGGGGGTGGTGGGGGAGGTCACGGGTGAGGGGGAAACAAGTGGGGGTAGGCCGCAGCGCAGAGCCGCAGCCGATGGGGCTCTCGCGGCAGTGGTGGCTTGCACCCCCGCGGCGGGGAGAGGGGAGGTGTGGGAATCCAGGGGCAGGAGTTTGAGGAGGGAGATAGACAGGAGGGCTTACGGGGACAAGATGAATTCGGGTGGGCAGCCATGTGGGGAGGTAATGAAGGATAGCTCTAAGGAAGCAAGGAGTGCTCAAAGGGAGGGGGCTCGAGGGAATAACGGCGGTGCTAAGGTTGGGGCACAGAAGGGGGTGCAAGGGCAGCGGGGAAGAGGGGGGAAATACCTACGGAAGAGTGTGGGTGGGAGAAGGAGAGGGAGGTCCCCATCAATTGAGGTGGATAGGGCGGGGTGCGGAACGGCCCCCCGGGTAGGGTGAGTGAGGGCGGAGGGTGCTGCGCAGCCCCCGCTGGTCAAATGGAAGTAGAGGGTTTGAGAGCGGCCCCTGCTCAGTCAGCCTACGGAGAGCCTAGAGGGTGCAGCACGGCCCCTAGCAATGAAGAACCCAGGGTGGAGGTCGGAGCGCCTCGCCCGAGAGAAGAGGACCAGGCAGGGGTTTCCACGGCTCCGCCGTGAAGACGTCAAAGGAGTGGCGGAGTGGACACCCCGGGCTCGCAGGAGGATGAGCAACTCGACTGGGGCACGAGCTCGCAGCCACAATGGTATTTGATGGGTGATGAAATGGGTTTGGAGGATTATGTGGGGCAGTGGGAGGTGGATGGTTATAGGTCGGCGGGGGTAAGGGGAGAGGAGAGAAGAAGTTGGGCTTGGGATATGGAAAGACAGGTGCAGGGGCTCGGGGGGCAAGTGGGAGGGGGAAATATTGGCTGGGTGAGTCTGCTGACATGTTTTGTCCCCGCAGTAGGAGCCAGATAAGGAAGGAGATGAGGAGCATTGGTGTGGACGCAAGGCAGCAGACGGTGGGCGCAGAAAGAGGTGAGCGGGAAAGGGAATGGTCATCTGCATGGCAGAGAGGGGTCCCAGGAGGGGGGACGGGAAAGGAAGGGTCGGGTTTTCAAGGGCTGAGGAAAGAAGTTGGTGTACAGGCCATTGGAGCCTTGGGGGTTGAGACGAGCATTTGCTCGGTGGAAATTCAGACGGACAAGGTGGTGGAGCCATTGGGGCTCGAGGTTCAAGGGGGAAAAGAAAAGGAGGTTGAAATGAAAGGAAAGGAGAGAAAATTGCCATACATGGGGATAACAAAACCGTTGGGGGCACACTTGTTGGCGGCGACCAGGGAAAAGATTCAGGCGGGGGAATTTGTAGATGTTTTTAAATTGCTCCATAGGGAAGTGAGAGCTAAGGAGGGGTCTAAAGAAGAGGAGAGGGAACTGGCTGCGCGACCAAGGGTCCCGGTGACTATTGAGAATTGGACGTCAGCATTTATCATTTATGCCAGTGTATATTGTGAAAAATTCCCAGAGCGTTGCGTGGCCCTGCTTAAATATATGGACGTAATTAGGAGGGCGTTCACAAGTTTTGGGGGTTTTGCCTGGGTACGCTATGATGAGGAATTCAGAGCGAGAATGGCGGAGGACAGTCAGGCGGTCTGGGGGGAGATAGACATGGATCTTTGGCTGCAATGGATGGCTCCAACGAGGCCTGCCCCGACATTGCACACAGCAAGTGGGCTGCCTGTGCCTTACCGGCCCTTTCTTGGTCGCCCCGCCCATGAGAGGGCGGGGGGAGGAGGCGGAGGACAGCCCGCGACAGCATGTTGGGCGTTCAATAAAGAAGGCTGCACGAGGTGGATGTGCAAATTTAAACACAAGTGCAGCAGGTGTGTGGGTCGGCATCCGGTTACGGATTGTTTTCAGGCGGGGGACAGTGGGTCAGGGCGAGGAGCGGGGCAAGGAGGTGGGGGGGAAGGACCGCATGCCAGGTAAATTGGGGTGTGCTGGTAGGTCGGGCTCAGTTTAGCGTAAAAGGTGGGGAGGCACAAGGTTTGATGAAAGGTTTTGGGGGCGATTTAAAGGGGGTAGGAGAGAGGTGAGGAGGAAGAATAGTAGGTAGGGGAGGGCCGCAGGGGGGTGTATTTGTGGAAATTGTTAAGGGGTGGTGGCCATCGTTTGGAGGGCATGGTTGACGGTGGCGAAGCCCTCACGCTTGCCGCACGACAGGGTGAGTAAGCTTCAGGCTGCATGGACGGAGGTGCGGGAGCGCCTCTGGTGCAGCAGGAGGAAGTGAGGAGAAGGGTCTGCATGGACGGGGGTGCACTAGGGCCCCTGGTGCAGCTGGGGGAAAAAAGTGGAGCAACGAAGCAAGGTGCCGGAAGAGGAATGTATGAGGAATGGTCTGCTTGGACGGGGGCGCAGGTTTGGCCCCTGGTGCAGCGGTGGAGAGGAGTAAGGCAGAAAAGGGGCCTGCATGGACGGGGGTGCACTAGGGCCCCTGGTGCAGCTGGGAAACAGGTGGTAAGGGACGCAAGGAGCTTGAAGATGGTTATATGGAAGGGACTGCATGGACGGGGGTGCACGTGGACCCCCGGTGCAGGGGGGGGCAACGCAGGGCCCAATTAATAAGGTGATGGAAGGTGGGGGGCAAGGGTGAGCAGGAGGGTAATAGTAGGGGAAAAAGGGGGGGCCAAGTGGGTTTAGGTGTATTGTTTAAAGGTTAGGTGAAAGGGGCAGAACATAGGGGGACAGGTAGGAGAGGACCTTGGGTGTTTCCCGAGAGGGTTAAGGAGATGGCCAGAAAGGATAGGGTACGGAGGAAGGTGTTACTAGTGGTGTGGGAAGGGTTAGGAGGTTGGAACTCATTCACTTAGGAGGGGTGCAGCATTTGAAGGTAGCAGGCTGGACTAGTCAGAGGAGTAGGTGAATAGGTTGGGACGCTGGGAGTAAGGGAGATACAAAGGGTATGCCAGGGACCGGGTCAAACGGAAGGTCGTTATACATTTTTTTTCAGTAGGTAGCAGGAGTGTTGCATTTATTAGGATGTTGTTGATTTGCAAGTGATTTTGTAATTTCTTTTTCAGATGCTGCCAGGAGGTACGGTCAGATGTCAAAAATCTGGTTTTTGGGACATTCTAGGGTTAAGTGGGCGGGGAAAGAAGCTGAGGAAAGGGTTGTTGACAGGCAACTGGGTTGCAACTATAAAGATGTGGTGGTAACATGGTCCGGGTTTGGGGGGCTGGCTGGGATCAGTTGCTTCCTATGTGGGCTGGGTTGAAGGAAAACTAGGGGCCTCCAGTTGTGGGAGGGGATTAGTCTTGGTGGGAAAAATGATTTGGTACGGGATACGGGTGTGGCTCTTTTCAGGAAAATAAAAAGGGATTTTGTTATGGGTCCGACAAGTGTGGCCTCAAGCAACTGTAGGGGGGACTAAGTGTTTGCCACAGGGAGTTGGGAGGGGAGCGAGAAATGAGGGTCCGATAGAGCGGGCAAGGAAGGGGATAAACAGAGAGATGTTAGAATTTTGTGCATCGGTGTCAGTACAGGTTTTGGAACGTAAGGAGATGGTTTAGAAAGGATTGATGAGAGTTAGAGAGGATGGGTAAACTTTCCGGTTTGGGAACAATCATTATCTGGCGGACTTGAGCTCTTGGCTGGGAGATTGCTTGATGAGTTGGAGGTAGGAGAATTGGTGGGGGGGTGGGGCAGAAAGAACACCTCGGGGGAGGGTTTTTCTGGTGCCGGGGGCATGGCCCCTTTTGATGTGGGGGGAGGGAAGCACAATGGGGGAATGACACGGGATGGGGTGGCACTGTTTGCACAAGCGGGCCACCACGGGGGAACAGGTATTGAGCCTGGAGGGGCATGGCCCCGGGGAGAAAGCGGGACGCCTGGAAAAGGGGTAAGGAGACGGTAGGGTCCAAGGGATAGTTAGGGAGGAAATGGCTTTATTTAATTATTTAATTGTTGGGTAAAAAATGAGAATGTTTAATTATTTAATTGGTTGTTTAAAATATGTCTTTAGTTTGTAAGGCCATGGAGCCAGGTAAGCGTTCAATTGTAAGCTTTGGCCTGTCACATTAAAGCGACCTTTTCCACTTTTAAATGAGTCTGGGTTTTTGTGCAGTAAGCCAAAAAAGTTGTTTCTGACATCAGTAATGCAACCACAATACCTTAACACTAAAATATGCATCATTACATGAAAACACATTTCATTTCATGGGTTCTTCTGTAAAATCACTTCACTTCCATTTCAAAATTAGTGAAAAACTGTTAAAAACGTGTTCAGAACTGTCGTGATGGAAAACCTCTAAGCCATAGATATCGGCAGTTGATTGATTGATATTTTATTTCTATCGCTCTCGTACACAAGTGTCTCAGAGCGTGAGTTCAATTGCATTCCTCCTGCTTCACGCTGCCACTAACGTTAGACAAAAGTACCTGGTGTGGGGAACATGGCCCACTCTGCTTGCATCAATCACTGACTGCAGCCGCTCCCAACATGCTTTCCTAATCTACGCGGCCAAGTGTTTCATTGCTATTCGATTCCAAAGGTCCATAAAAAATGCCAAACCCCAAATTGAAATGGAAATTACTTCTTTCATATCGCCACTTGCTCCGCTCCCTCCTCAAACAGCACATAGCGAAGCCACTTCAATGTCGGGCTCCCTTTCTTATGATACAGCCACTAGTTCTAATGTTGTTTAAATCCCTTCAGGGCACCTCACAGAGAACCGAATCCAAACCGCTCTGCGCAACGTTGCACGAAATCATAACCACTGCATTTGTCCATTTGCCTTTTCTGCCAATTATTCCTTTGCGCATGCACCCCGCTGCGCTTTGCTACTTTCCACACAATCAATTGGCATGACACAGTATTTAAAATGGCAAAATTGGCCGCAGTTTTATTTGCATGACAACAGAATTATTGTACACATTTGTGACCTTCAGTCTGCAAGTGTGGCACTTGCTTTCCGGCTTTCCGTTGCTTCCCCCTATACTTTTGTATAGTACGCCCCCAACTCCCCCGACCCTTTGTCCCTGAGCCTATCCTGCCCGTGCAGGTGTCCGTGGGTGGGGAGAGCGCCGTTTGTTTTGGGGGAAGCTGAGCCTTGTTCGTTATCACGAGACACCCCCGCCGTTTAGGCCCCCAAGAGGTGCTGGTCCGGAAGAGCAAAGACCCATTCCGTTTCCTTCTGGCTCGTCCGGAATCTATCATTTGTGCTTGGTTGCCCAAACACTGCCAACACCGTCTCCAATAGTCCTGACCGTCCTGCGACAGCGACATCCAGGTATCACCCTCCTTCCCTGCCCTTTCGTGGGTGGGTGGGTGGAAAACGAAATCCTTCTAATCCGGCGAGTCGGCGGAGTCCCACTGCAGGAGCGAGATGTCTCTGCAGACCGGCCCTGCCGCTTATAAGGCGCTCGCCCCGCCCCTTTCCTTTGTTAGCCCTTCGCGGGCTTTCTGTGTTGTTTTAGCGCCCTGGCGCCGTTCCGCCCCCTGCCCTCCCTTTCCCAGGGGGAGGGTCAGAGGTTGTAGGTGACATGACCCTGCAGCGGTTACAATGCTGCATCCTCCATTTTGTTTTGGGGTCTTTTCGTCGTCAGCGACATAACCACTGCATTTGTCCATTTGCCTTTTCTGCCAATTATTCCTTTGCGCATGCACCCCGCTGCGCTTTGCTACTTTCCACACAATCAATTGGCATGACACAGTATTTAAAATGGCAAACTTGGCCGCAGTTTTATTTGCATGACAACAGAATTATTGTACTCATTTGTGACCTTCAGTCTGCAAGTTTGGCGCTTGCTTTCCGGCTTTCCCTTGCTTCCCCTTATACTTTTGTATAGTAGGCCCCCAACTCCCCCGACCCTTTGCACCTGAGCCTATCCTGCTCGTGCAGGTGTCTGTGGTTGGGGAGAGCGCCGTTTGTTTTGGGGGAAGCTGAGCCTTGTTCGTTACCACCAGACGCCCCTGCCGTTTAGGCCCCCAAGAGGCGCTGGTACGGAAGAGCAAAGACCCATTCCGTTTCCTTCTGGCTCTTCCGGAGTCTATCATTTGTGCTTGGTTGCCCAAACACCGCCACGCCACTTAGTGGGTTCTCGCCCACTGTGGCTCCCCTCCTTCCTGTCTCCTTCTCATAACTCTAGCAATTTGGTACAAATGTTCCAGAAAAAGAGCTCCATTCCCTTTGTGGACAAGTGTACTCCATCCTTTAGGAAGTACTTGGGCGTCTTCCCATCAATCAAGCCATGCCTGATTTGATGGAAACCTCTGCCCCTGCAGAATTTTGCAATGGCCCCATTCAGATTCCTCCTTGATTTCTCAACTGCTGAATGGCTCTCTGCCCCTCTCCATTGCGCCCGGGGAATAACTTCAGACCATACAATTTCCGTTTCGCCCAACTGTGCTGAGATTTCCTGCAATGAGCTCGTAATGTCCCTCAGCAGGACACCCATCCCCAGGCTGGTCAGGTCGTTCCCTCCCAAGTGTATTACCAACACCTCTGGCTTCCGCTGCCTATTCAGTAATTTCTGCAATTGCCCCTTTAGCTGAGCCCACTTCATCCCTCGCACCCCGTGCCACTCAATCCTGAACTCGCCGGCCGTCAGCGCCTCCTGCTGCTGAGGCCAGCTCGCCTTGGCCCTTGAGATGAATGAGTGCCCCACTACCCACACGGTGCGTTTCCTCCTTCCTTGTGCTGCTGGGAAATGACAAATGGAGGGAACGGCATGGTTAACTTACATTTTTTCAGGCCTGATATATCGTTTGTAACACCCCGAAGACCATCTCCCCAATTTCTTGATGTCCTCCGCCCCCAATCCCCCAACTGCCGCGGAGTTGGCGGCCCCTATTCGGAATGAATGTGTCCCAAACCGGCCCCCTGTCAACCCCATCTTTGCCATACCTTGTGCCATCACTTTTTTAAACTGAAAGCGGCTTAAGGCGGACCCGTCTCTGTGCAAGAGCCACGGCGCCTCTGCCTCAGATGGCAGCCGCTGCCGGAGAAAGTTGGCCACTGCTGTCACTGGGCATAGTCTGCTTGTCTGAATGGCCTGCAGTGTTAATGCCGCCCCGTTCCCCTTCTGATCCGTTATTGACCTTCTCACATAGATGACAACCTGGGTGCTGTTTACCTGTACATCCCTTAAGCGTAAAAACCCGTTACCCTTGCCATCCTTGTTCTCCGGCACCAGCTCGTTGACCCTGAGCGCCCCAAAGAATGCCACCGTAAAGGCGGCCGTGAACAGTACCCTCTCGGCCTCGTCGGTACATATGGCACCCAGACATTTAATCAACCCGTGCAATTTGAAAATATCAATTGGCCGCCTCTCATCTGGTTTTGCTACAGTTTGCTTTGCCCAGCCTCTCATAGCTAGCATGATGTAGTGTTCCTTGGTGGGGTCCTTCTCCCCTTTCATCTTTGCGTAATGCGCAATGGCCGCCAAGTGGTATCCTACCCATGCCCGGGTCTTCCCCGTCTTCCAGCACCATCCCACAAATGCCCGTACCGGGTTCTCACCTCAGTCGCCTGTTAGCACCTCTTCTTGGAATTGCGTAAAACGGTCCCAACATGCCCTGTACCTCTTAGCTGTACCAGGCGCCAGTGCTGTCTCTACCAGAGAGCTCAGATCGCCCCAATCATCCCCCAACATTGTTCTCCGAACGCGGCCATTTCTTTCCTTGCTTCGGGGCAGCTTTCCCGGAACCGGTCCCACTGTAAACGAGACAGAGAATCAGCGGCCATATTATTTACCCCGGGAATGTGCCGTGCCCTGACTTCAAAGTTCAGACTAACAGACTTTTGATAAGTTCCCTGAGTAGCCTTAGAACCCTCGGATTGCTGGACGACCCTGTGTTAATAATCTGGACCACCGCCAAATTATCCGACCATAAGGCAACTCTTGTATTCAGCAGGTGCTTCCCCCATAACTTAAATGCCACTGCTATGGGGAATAGTTCCAATAGCGTGATGTCCTTAGTCACCCCTTCCTTGTGCCATTCCAGTGGCCATGCCATGCCACACCACCTGTCCCCCAGGATCGCACCAAAACCCAAGGACCCTGAGGAATCGGTAAACAGTTTGAGCCTCTGACTGCTAGCCCACTCTGCCCTCCAGATCGCCACCCCATTGGATTCCGTTAGGAAGGTATCCCACATCCTGAGGTCCTCCTTTACCTCGGTTCCCAACCGGACGTTCTGAGAGGCGTGTTGCAAGTCTACTGTCTTTAGTTCCACACTTCTGGCGAATGCCCTGCCCAATGGTATTACCCTCCCTGCAAAATTGAGGTTACCTGCCAATGACTGTAGCTCCCGCAAGGTCGCCTTGTTTTTCCCCAATAGGTCTCATATCAAGACTTGTAACTTCTGTACCTTGTCCTGCGGGAGCCTACACTCCCCTTTCACTGAATCAACCTCAATCCCCAGAAATGTCAATGTCGTAGTTGGACCCATGGTCTTCCCTGGTGCCAACGGCACCCCCAACTGTTCCATTCGCCCCTGAAATTCCTCCATCAGGGCCCTGCACTCCTCTGTCCCCTTTCTCCCAATGAAGAGGAAATCATCTAGGTAATGCAAAATTCCCCCCTCCTTCTTCTTCTGCCTCACTGTAAATTCCAAGAAGGAGCTGAATGCCTCGAAATATGCGCATGAAATGGCGCAACCCATTGGCAAGCACCTGTCGTAGTAGTAGTTGTTACCCACTTTGAAACCCAGCAAGTGGTAACTGTCTTTGTGGATTGGTAACAATCGGAAAGCTGACTCTATGTCTGCTTTCCCTAACATAGCCCCTTCCCCTGCTGCTTTCACCATTTGTACCGCATCCTCCAGGGAGGCGTACTGCACCCTGCACCACTCCTCCGGAATGCCATCATTCACTGACTGCCCCTCGGGGAAGGATAGGTGGTGGATCAGGCGGAACTGGCCCTCTTCCTTCTTCGGTACCAACCCTATTCGGGATACTAGCAGATTGCTCATGGGTGGAGCCGGGAATGGGCCTGCCACTCTCCCCAGTTTCACCTCCTTTTCCACCTTCCTTTCTACCACCTCGGGTTTCTCCAATGCCGACCGCAAGTTGGCCGCCTCCTTCCCCCCCTGGCTACCCGCCCCCGGGATCTGGAAGCCCCACCTGAACCCTTGCCACAACAACTTAGCATCCGCCTTGTTGTGATACATATTCAGAAAGGGAGTCATGGCAAGGAGGCTAACTGGCGTGGGTAATGTCCCTTTAATCACACGTTTGACATTCACAATTTCCCCCATATTGCATTGTTTTGCCGGCATATTAATCAACATTTGTTTTTTCTTTAGCTTTGCTACTGACCCTGAGCTTGGCCTCGCCTGGGGTGGTTCTGCGGGGACCGGTGCTGCCACCCCTCTGGTGATTGTATCTGCATGTCTTCCCATACGAACAATACCCCTCAGCAAACCTCCAGCAGTTCTCTTGCTCCCCCTGGTGGGCTGCTGCCCGGTACACCCAGGAGGAGGGCCCGCGAAAGAACCCTCTCCCCCTCTGTGTGTAACCCCCTCTGCCCCTCCCTGCCCGGGACCTTTCCCCTTGCGGCTTGTCCTCTGGCTCCCTACAGGGTACTACTTTGTCCATGTATCCACCAACATCCATTTCATCCCATGACATTGCAGGCCATATTTGCATTTTTAGCATGAAACCCCGGTCATACTCCAGCCACCCCTCGCCGCCATATTTCTGATACAAGTCATGCACATAATGCTCATAAGCTATCATTGCTAGCGCATCCTGTGGGTACCTTTCCAACATCACTGACATGTACATCCTATATGCCTTGAGCCAATTGTTAATAGAGTGCTCCACCTTGGTGCTCTCCCTGTCCCTTTTTTCCTTCTCCTTCTCAGACAGTTCTTTCCACCCTTCCCCCATGGGCACAATTCCTAGTAAGTCAAAGATGTCAATATATTCTTTCCTCCACAACCTTTCTTTGACCGCCCATGGAATATGCCATACCAACAGATTCACTGTTGCCCGCATTGGCGCAAACCCTGGCATTGGTCTCCCATACTGGGTTGCATGACCCCAAACTCCCCCTGGTCCACTGCTGGTCGGGCTTGTTGTTGGAAACTGCGCTGTGCTCTGCACCCTTGACGAGACCGCCCCCGGCCCCAGCCCACATCCACTCTGGATCGCTTGCGCACTTATTGGGGCCACTGGTACCGGTGCCTGAGCCAACCCCGTGGTGTTAGGCGCCCCCGTCCCCTGACTCACCCATTCGTGTCCCCCTGGCATCCCAGCTGCGGCAGCCCTCCGCGACTGCTGACTGCCCCCTGTAGGTGGACCCACGCTAGGCAAACCGACTGATAGAAATCCCCCGGGTGGTATCCCGCTCATCTGTGGCAACTGACTTATTCCCCCTCCTTGCGAGCATGCCTGATTCCCATTTCCGCCCCACTGGGTTGCCCCGGGCTGAGTTGCTGCACCCAAACTATTCACCATACCCTCTATCCCACTGGCATTAGCAACAACATTTGGCACTTGCCCATTTTTTCCCCATGCTTGCATGCATTCCATCACCATACCTTTCACCATCTCCAGGGATGTGGTTCCTTCCCCAGCGACTTCCACCGTTCTGGTCACAGGAGTGCTGGGTGGGCTCACATGGTTCCCTGGAGCCTCAGCAGGTGTAGGAGCCATTAAGGCCATATCCTCCTGCGCCCTCCCCTTCTGTTGAGGCCTCTTGGTGCCGTTGGCCCGCTCCTGGTTTGCTTTGGCTTTTGACGTCAGTGTCCTTTTCCTTTTTGTCGGCTGCACCTCCTCATCCTCGTCCTCTTCTACGCTGTGGATTTTGTCATGATCTCTGCTTCCAAAAGATCAGGACTTGCCCGACTCCCTTGGAAGCAGACCCATTACCCCGGTTCTGAGTGCCAGCCAGTCCCAATTGGGACCTTTTGGACCCTGTCCTGGCGCCAGTGGCACCAGGCTCATAAAGATGCCCAGTCCAAGCGCTGGAAGCGCCGGGCTCATAATGCTTGGGTGGACTTACCTGCAGCAGACCATGCTGCTTACTTACCTGCCAGTTGAACCCCTGATCCTCTTCTGTTTGGGACTACTTTTCCTGTTGGGTGGGGCAGGAGCCACTCCCTAGGTTCAGAACACTGGAACTCTTCTGGAAAGCAGGAACTCTTTTCTTACCTAGGCGTGGCTGTGGAAGGAGACGCCTAAGCACTACAGGAGGCTATTTAAACCACACCCGATGGATGAATCTTGCTTTGCGTTATTCTGCATTCTCTGCAGCAGAACGCTCATCGTGTCTTCTGCTTCTGATCCTGGGCCTAAGGGAACAAAGGCTTACCATCCTGGAATCCAGTCTTCAGCAGCACCTGTAAAGACAAAGAAAGAACAGGTTAGCACTACGGTCTTCAGTGGCAGCGCATCTCTTACCTGGTCCATCGGCTGTCACCAACGCCTCGTGCTGCATTCCGGCATCTGAAAGACAAAGGCTTACCTACTCTTCGCATGCTCCGGAGGTCTTCGCACTGCATTCCGGCATCTGAAAGACAAAAGCTTACCAACTCTTCGCACGCTCCGGAGGCCTTCGGCGCTGCATCCCGCATCTGAAAGACAAAAGAAGGTGCGTTTAAAGACATTGGGCAACTTTATTACTCACGTGCCATTACTCCTTCCCACGCCGAATCCAGTGGGTATTCCAGCACCCTTCAGCTTCTCTAAAGCTCCGAACTTGTACCTGCAAGATAAAAGGGACAGTTAGTGCGCATCGTGAAGCAGGCTACAAGCGCTTACTTACGTGCTTCCAGGCGCTTCTATTCCTCACGCGGGTTCGATCCTCAACTCTCATCAGCCCGCCATCCGCCATCGCCGGAACCCTGCAAAACAAGAGATATCATTACAAAAGACTTTTAAGACATTTGAAGTGCCCAGAACTTACCGTTCGTGCAGTTAACGACGGACAGCAGTCCTCTGAGGTCAAGAGGCCTGCACCCTTATCCAGTGAAGAAACTGGTTACGGCACCCTGCCCCGAGGCAGATGGAGAGCTCGGCGTTCACTTACCTAAGGTGAGGGTGTTAACCTTTGGGGTTCTACAGGAGAAGAGAAAGGGTAGAGGAGAGAGGCACCCAATAACCCCAGTTCATTAATCCCATATTTTCTATCTGCAGACATCTTACTCTTCGAGTCAGACATACAGTGCACAGAGGTCCAGCCCAAAGAGCCAACCGTGTGTTACACATCACCTTTGAAGATACGGCATTCACCCAGTCAAGACCGGCGCCTCTGCGGGAATCAGGTGAGCGTTACAGAACGCAAAGCCTACTGCAAAACTCCCACCCAGGCGCTATGGAAACCTCGGATACCGACCAGCTAGCCCAGTTACTTGGGGAACTAAGAGCAGAAGTGCATGCAGCCCGTCAGGAAACGAATGCTCTAAGAAGGGAACTGATTATTTCCAAGGAGCGAACAGACGATCTCGCTAGACAATTGCTATAGTCACAAGCCGGACAAACTCTGTTACCCGCATCAGGGGCAAATCTTCCTTCAACATCCTCTACGAACCCAGTGCAGATCAACCTACCTGGGAATGTACCTCTGGCTCCGCCCGAACGATTTTCTGGTGACCCAAAGAGGTTTGCAGTATTTATTAATCAGTGCCGGTTGCACTTCTTATGCCGGCCAGCAGCCTTTCCAACTGATCAAGCTAAGGTAGCTTTCGTGCTTTCGTACCTTAGTGGCAATGCGGCAGACTGGTCGATCCCTCTAGTTAATCAAGATGATCCGGTTCTCCATGATTTTCAAGCTTTTCAGCTCAGTATGGAAAAACTGTTTGCAAGACATTCACAGGGGCAGGCCTTGGACAATGAGCTCCTTTCATTGCGACAGGGTAATCAAGACCTTTTGGCTTATATTGCGTCCTTCAACAGACTGATAGTGGAAACTCGATGGCCTGAGGACAAAAGGATTACGCTGTTTTATAGAGGTCTACGTGGAGAGCTCAAAGATGTGTTAGCCCAAGTAGTGAATCCCCCGCAAGACTGTTCGGACTATATTGACTTAGTCGTTCAAATTGACCACAGTCTGCAGAACAGGAAGGCCGATCGTTCCAAGTTTGATGCTCGAGTATTTTCCAAACCACCAACTCCTACCAAAGGAGTAGACTCCGGGGAACCCATGCAAATAGGGGGCCTGAAAGGACCACTAACACAAAAGGAGCGGGAAAGGAGAAAACAGCTGCAATTATGCCTCTATTGCGGAAACTCGGGGCACTTTCTTCGAGACTGTCCGGTGAAACCAGCCAAGAAGGCAGTAGGAGCTGCAGTTACCAGGGTCACAAACTCTGAGCAGGGAAACAACCTCGCCCGACAAGAATAGAGGTCCTCTTGCCGAGCGTTAAAACCAGTTCCGTGACCTCGCATTTCGTGATACCTATGGTCCTCATTAGCCCTGAACATCCGGATCGATTACATGCGATTGAAGCTTACGTCGACAGCGGTGCCATCGGCAATTATGTGGATCATGAAATGGTTTTGAGGATGAATCTAACTCTTTGTCCAAAGGCTGTAAAGGACGTCATTACTATGGTAGATGGTACGGAGATAGCCTCCGGACCAGTAACGCATACCACCCAAGAAGTGACGCTAGTAAGTCAAGATGGACACCATGAGAAGATCGTGTTCGATGTGATCAAGGCCCCTCAGTTCCAGATTATTCTAGGAATTCCTTGGTTAGAGAAGCACAATCCTCAGATCGATTGGCGAGCAAGAACGGTTCAGTTTCCAGAATGTGTCTCTACTTGTCACCCTCGACCTGGTGTTGCACTGGCAGCAATTTCCTCGGAGGCTCCCCAGTTACCTCCTGAATACCTAGAATTCCAAGATGTTTTCCGGAAGGATCAGGCTAACTCTCTACCTCCTCATAGGTCTTATGACTGCCAGATAGACCTGATACCTGGATCTACTCCTCCTTGTAGTAGAATTTATGCCCTCACCGAGCCTGAGAATCTTCACCTCCGACAATACCTGGATCAATACCTAGCGAATGGGTTTATTCGTCCTTCCAAGCCCCCTGCTTCCTCAGCTTTGTTCTTCGTTCCAAAAAAAGAAGGGGACCTTAGAACTTGTATAGATTATCGCGCCCTGAACCAGATCACCGTTAAGAATAGATATCCGTTACCTTTGATCCCTGAACTCCTGGACCAAGTCAGAAAAGCATACATATATACAAAGCTGGATCTTAGAGGAGCCTACCACTTGGTACGAGTAAAAGAGGGCGATGAATGGAAGACGGCCTTCCGCACCAAGTATGGGCTATTTGAATATCAGGTCATGCCCTTCGGACTTTGCAATGCCCCGGCCGCCTTTCAATATTTTATGAACGATGTCCTCAGAGAGCTCATAGATGTGTGTGTTGTTGTTTACATTGACGACATCCTCGTTTATTCTTCATCGGAAACTGAACATCGGAAACACGTGAAAATGGTCCTCGAGAGATTGCGTCAACACAAACTTTTCGCTAAGTTGGAAAAATGTGTTTTCAACGTGACTGAAGTTGAATTCTTGGGATTCATATTATCACCTAGCGGAGTGCGTATGGATTCAAAGAAGGTCGATGCAATTCTCAAATGGCCATCGCCATCCTCCGTAAAAGGTGTTCAAAGCATGTTAGGCTTCGCTAACTTTTACCGCAGGTTTATCCCCGAATTCTCTCGAATAGTCCAGCCCATCACCGCCTTGTTAAAGAAAAACAAACGTTTTGAATGGTCTACCGAGGCGGAACAAGCTTTCCAGAATTTGAAGACTAGATTTATCTCTGCACCGATCTTAAAACATCCTCGCCCAGAACTCCCCTACATCGTTGAAACTGATGGTTAGAGCCTTGCCATGGGGGCAGTTCTATCACAAAAGGACCCAGTAACCAATCAGTTGCATCCCGTGGCATTTTGGTCCCGCAAATTCTCGCCTCCTGAAATCAATTACACTATTACTGATGAGGAACTTCTAGCTATCAAGTCCGCCTTTAAGGCTTGGCGGCATTATCTTCTGGGGGCCCGACACACCGTTACTGTGATTACAGATCACCGAAACCTGCAATATTTGAAAACCGCAAAAGTTCAATCCTCTAGGCAACTCCGTTGGGCACTATTCTTTGCCGAGTTTGACTTCATAATTACCTATCGACCTGGTACAAAAATCGGTAAAGCTGATGCCCTTTCTCGGATGGGAGTGGAAGAACATTTGATCAATCCTAAACCTGTACCTATCATTCCCGAACAAAGAATTCTAGGTGTAATCACCACACAATCCATAGAGGAAGTTAAGGATAAAGCCAGGCTACTGGTAACTCCAGCAGACATACAGAATTGGCATCTGCAGGGAAAGGACTTTACGGTGAAGGACAACCTATTATATTTCCAAGAACGGTTATACCTGCCCAGCACAGATTTACAGAAAAAGGTAATCTCTTGTTATCACGATTCTTTAATGGAAGGACATCCCGGTATGACCAAGACCTCGCAAAAGATCAAGCGCTACTTCTGGTGGCCGTCTTGGAAAAAAGATATCAGAGACTTTATAATGTCCTGTGGAGTATGCGCCCAAAACAAGAGTCAAAAGGAAAAACCAGCCGGCCTCTTACGCCCTATTGACATCCCGCCTCGCCCTTGGCATACGCTTTCTATGGACTTCATCACCGATCTACCTCCATGCTCCGGATACAATACGATCCTAGTAATCGTGGACCTATTCTCCAAGATGGCGCATTTCATTCCACTCAAAGGCTTACCAACAGCAGCAACTCTGGCCCGAGAATTTCTCGAAAACATCGTCCGACTGCACGGTTTTCCTTCAGTTCTAATTTCGGATCGAGGTAGTCAATTTATTTCTCATTTTTGGCGAAGTTGCTGTCAGTCGGCTCAAATTGATGTGAGACTTTCGACCAGCCACCACCCTCAAACCGACGGACAAACCGAGAGGACCAATCAAACTCTGGAACAGTATTTGCGCTGCATGCTACAACAAACTGAAAAAACTTGGAAAGGTATCCTTTGGATAGCCGAATATGCCTACAATAACTCTGTCCACTCGGGAACTGGGAAGACCCCGTTTTTTCTTTTATACGGTAGTCACCCTCGAACCTCGGAGTTGGATCCACTCCAAGATCTTGGAACAACAGCAGTAGACCACCTGCATTCTACAATCACCCAAGCCTTTAAGGAAGCCGTTTCTCACCTTCAAAGGGCTAAAGAACAATACAAGAAAGGAGCAGACCAA
This sequence comes from Ambystoma mexicanum, assembly GCF_040938575.1. NCBI lineage: Eukaryota > Metazoa > Chordata > Amphibia > Caudata > Ambystomatidae > Ambystoma > Ambystoma mexicanum. Next base: position 326,431,692 of record NC_090929.1, read on the forward strand.
CATCGGAAGGAAGCCCCCCAATATCAAGTAGGAGATCAAGTCTGGTTATCCACCAAATATCTACCTCTAAAAGGACCACGCACATTCAACCCAAGATACCTTGGTCCCTATTCCATCACTACCATAGTAAATCCAGTAGCGGTCAAGTTGGACTTGCCCCCTCACATGAAGATACATCCGGTCTTCCACGTCTCTCTATTAAAACCCGTGCAACCTCAAACCCGACTAACTACATCTCCAAAACCTATTCTAGTTGATGGAGAACTCGATTTTGAAGTAAAAAGCATTCTGGATTCCAAGATCTCCAAATCTAAACTATTTTACCTGATTGACTGGAAAGGCTACGGTCCCCAAGAAAGATCCTGGGAACCTGCAGAATATGTCCACGCGCCTCGTCTAATCAAAAGATTTCATCGAACATTTCCTAACAAGCCCAAACCCCCGGAGAAGCCCGGTTTGGGAGGGGCCTTGAGGGGGGGTGCTGTCATGATCTCTGCTTCCAAAAGATCAGGACTTGCCCGACTCCCTTGGAAGCAGACCCATAACCTCGGTTCCGAGTGCCAGCCAGTCCCAATTGGGACCTTTTGGACCCTGTCCTGGCGCCAGTGGCACCAGGCTCATAAAGATGCCCAGTCCAAGCGCTGGAAGCGCCGGGCTCATAATGCTTGGGTGGACTTACCTGCAGCAGACCATGCTGCTTACTTACCTGCCAGTTGAACCCCTGATCCTCTTCTGTTTGCGACTACTTTTCCTGTTGGGTGGGGCAGGAGCCACTCCCTAGGTTCAGAACACTGGAACTCTTCTGGAAAGCAGGAACTCGTTTCTTACCTAGGCGTGGCTGTGGAAGGAGACACCTAAGCACTACAGGAGGCTATTTAAACCACACCCGATGGATGAATCTTGCTTTGCGTTATTCTGCATTCTCTGCAGCAGAACGCTCATCGTGTCTTCTGCTTCTGATCATGGGCCTAAGGGGACAAAGGCTTACCATCCTGGAATCCAGTCTTCAGCAGCACCTGTAAAGAAAAAGAAAGAACACGTTAGCACTACGGTCTTCAGTGGCAGCGCATCTCTTACCTGGTCCATCGGCTGTCACCAATGCCTCGCGCTGCATTCCGGCATCTGAAAGACAAAGGCTTACCTACTCTTCGCATGCTCCGGAGGTCTTCACACTGCATTCCGGCATCTGAAAGACAAAAGCTTACCAGCTCTTAGCACGCTCTGGAGGCCTTCGGCGCTGCATACCGCATCTGAAAGACAAAAGAAGGTGCGTTTAAAGACATTGGGCAACTTTATTACTCACGTGCCATTACTCCTTCCCACGCCGAATCCAGTGGGTATTCCAGCACCCTTCAGCTTCTCTAAAGCTCCGAACTTGTACCTGCAAGATAAAAGGGACAGTTAGTGCGCATCGTGAAGCAGGCTACAAGCGCTTACTTACGTGCTTCCAGGCGCTTCTATTCCTCACGCGGGTTCGATCCTCAACTCTCATCAGCCCGCCATCCGCCATCGCCGGAACCCTGCAAAACAAGAGATATCATTACAAAAGACTTTTAAGACATTTGAAGTGCCCAGAACTTACCGTTCGTGCAGTTAACGACGGACAGCAGTCCTCTGAGGTCAAGAGGCCTGCACCCTTATCCAGTGAAGAAACTGGTTACGGCACCCTGCCCCGAGGCAGATGGAGAGCTCGGTGTTCACTTACTTAAGGTGAGGGCGTTAACCTTTGGGGTTCTACAGGAGAAGAGAAAGGGAAGAGGAGAGAGGCACCCAATAACCCCAGTTCATTAATCCCATATTTTCTATCTGCAGACATCTTACTCTTCGAGTCAGACATACAGTGCACAGAGGTCCAGCCCAAAGAGCCAACCGTGTGTTACACATCACCTTTGAAGATACGGCATTCACCCAGTCAAGACCGGCGCCTCTGCGGGAATCAGGTGAGCGTTACGGATTTCTACTTCCACCACCGTCGGTTCGCTGTCCTGAAACAAAAGTGGTGAGCCTGCAACCCTCTGGCTGTGTCCTCTCCCTTCCGTGCTTGGTTGGGCCACCATTGTCGTCATCCAATCTGGCCCGTGGGTAGCCGCTGCCACCCTGGCCATTTCTAGAAAGGCTGCCAGATCCATTGCCTTGTAGGTACTGCCGGGCCAACTGTCCTCTTCCTTTCCTCTAGGAAGCTTGTTGGCGTTCCCCGTGCCTCCTGTCTCCCTGTGTCTGGGCTTTTTGCCTCCTTCTAGCCCTCTCGCCCTCCTTGTCGGCTGTTCACCTGCCGCTGTTTATCCCTGCTTGCTCGAGGGCCCTGGGTGGGGTTCAGTGCGAGCGTTCCTGCCCCTTTCCCGTTCTCTTGCCGTGTTGCGTGCCGCTGACATTCTGTGCCTTGGAGTGAGCAACGTAGGCACCTGCCCTCCATCGCACACCAGGCCTTCCTTGCCTTTTGGCGTGCTGCGGGACCAGTGCGTGTGCAGGCAGCGCTGGCGACAGAACAGCCTGTACGCCGTTGCCCGCTTGGACCGGCAGTGTCCTCCGGCGGGTATGCGTCCCTGACCGCGTGTCTGGGCTCCCGTGAAAATGGTCAGTCCGCCCGCCGCCGCCCGTTAGCGATGTCTGAGTCCCTCAGTGCGGCCGCGGCTCGCCCAAGAGCACCGGTGGCCGCGACTGCCTGCTCCCTCTGCTTTAGTCGGCGCCGGTCCTATTCCTCTTCCTCTGCGCTGGACCGCAGCTACCGGCCGTACCTGGTGCTTCTGCCCCAGCCGGCGTCTCTTTCCGCGACTTCCTGGTTTCTGCTTCCTTCCTCCGGCTTCTTTCTCCACCGTCAGCTGCACGCCTCACGCTGAGAAGGAAGTGGGAAGTGCTCCACAGCACTTCGTCCCGGCAGAGGATTCTTTGTGAACGCCACCAACGAAATCCTCGACCAAACGAAATCCTCAGCAACCCGAAGTCCTCAAAACGAAATCCTTCTGATCCGGCGAGTCGGGGGGGTCCCACTGCAGGAGCGAGATGCCTCTGCAGACCGGCCCTGCCGCTTATAAGGCGCTCGCCCCGCCCCTTTCCTTTGTTAGCCCTTCGCAGGCTTTCTGTGTTGTTTTGGCACCCTGACACCGTTCCGCCCCCTGCCCTCCCTTTCCCAGGGGGAGGGTCAGAGGTTGTAGGTGACATGACCCTGCAGCGGTTACAATGCTGCCTCCTCCATTTTGTTTTGGGGTCTTTTCGTCGTCAGCGACAAACTTCTCCCCTGCACGTTGCTGGGTTCCCTTTTCCAATGCTCCATAATAGTAACTGAACGTCGCTACTTGTGTCAGCCAATCCATACTGGCACCATCACAAACTCCTCCAGCATTCCACCCGACGTCATCAGTCAGGTTGAACAGCTGATGAAGACGGAGCTCGCAACCCCAACGGTCTCTCAAGCAGCGGCCACCCTTCAGGTAATGGAAACTGCTGTCTGCGCCTCTGCAGATACTTGGAAAGTCTTTGGACTCCAGATTTAAAAGCACTGTTCCCTTGGACGTCCTGTGATGATTTCAATTCCTACTGGCACTGTTTGCTTTCTAAAAAACACCCTCACAGTTAAAGTACATCACTGTACTTCGCAGCACTGCCTCTGCAGATCCTGGCATTTGCTCTGGAGTGCCTCTGTAATACTCTGCAGCGCCTTACTATACGGTCACCCCACCATCAGCCTTTTTCCAGCTTCTACTCGGGTCGTGCCTCCCTCTGGCTCTAAAGGATTTCTCCTACCTTTCCACGGCATCCTCACGGCTGTGGGTGTAACGCTCACCTGGTATCCACGGGGACGCCACTCAGCCTGCTTGGACCTCCTACAACCTCGAACCCTTCCATGGAATCTGTTCGAATGGAGACTGGGCCTGAAACACAGGATTCCAGAGTTTAACTCTATTGCCTCTGGTTGCTTGACTCCCTCTTCCCTTGGTGACCAACCCTTCCCCGATGTCCTCTCCTCACCTTGTTTTCTTGTGTGGCGTGCTCTCCATCCTGCCCTTCGGTGCAGGGGCGTGTCGATGGATGTGGGCTCTGTGCAGCCTAGTTGCTTCACTGGCGTGGGCCCAACGGATTGGATTTGTTGTAACTCCAGCCCGACCGGTAGGTTGGATGATTCTTAATGAACTGTTCCTTTTTTGTCTATTGTTCCCTTTATAACTTGTCTCTTCTCCCTTAGGTGTTGAAGGGGTCGGAGATGGCATCGAGATGAAGCCGAGCACTAAGCGATGAGTGAAAGCGCAATATGTGGCGCTGTTCACTCTTTCTTGTATTGACCAATGTCTCTCTCTGTGTCCCTTACAGGCGCTGCAAAGTCCCAGCGTGGCTGCCAGCGGAGAGAATAAGGTGCTGTGAGTAAGCGCGATGTGCGGCACCTTCTTATGCTTTCCGTGCTAACCTGTACTGTCTTTTCCCTTTGCAGGTCGACGGGAAGCTCCGGAGCTGAAATTGCCCTGAGCGGTCTGAGTTCAGGTAAGCGTTTGACTCTTCTTGCAGTTTGCGGGTAAGCTGGGATATGAAGAATGCCTACTAATGTCTTTCCTTTTGTTCGTTATCTTTTCCCAGGATGCGGCGTGCCGAGATGGAGGTGACACCGCTGTAAAGCTGCCCACTGGACTGCAGGAGCGAAGGATGGAAGCCAGGATACTCTTCAAGGTAAGTAAGAATATTAATGCTGTTCTTGTTCTTGCAGGTGCGCGGGATGCAGAGGAAAGGCCAAAGGCCTTCAGGAGACCGATCCAAACACGGTGAGTGTCACTCTGCGGGTGCAGAAAAAAGCAAAGCGTGTTTCTCTGCCAGGGCGTGGTTTAAATAGCTTCCAGGTATCCCAGGTATCCCTGGGTTGAACCACACCCAAAAGACTAGACCGCATACTTAGCTTATGGAACTGGGTTATGTGGGGGCATCCATCTTGCCCACAATGCATTACAAGTCCAATGCCAAGTTGTCCTCAAAGGTATGTGTGAGCCTGGCGCCATAGGCGCCAGGTCTGACTCCAAGTGAGTCTCTGGTAAGATGGAGAGGCCCTTAAGGTCCATGTGGGGGATCGTGGCCTGGCTCCAGCATGGTGTTCCAGAGGGCTAGGGGCAGGGATCATGACAGCACTCCCCCCTAAGGCCCCTCTCATGGTAGTTCTCCTGTCGGGCCCTGGTTTGGTTGGATGGTTTTGATGGAACCTTTTGAGCAAGCGAGGTGCATGGATGTTTTTGCAAGTTTCCCATGTTCTGTCTTGCGGGCCATACCCTTTCCAGTCCACTAGATAGTATAGATTAGATCTGACATACTTTGAATCCAAAATGTCCTTGACCTCAAACTCTGGCTCTCCATTGATTACTACTGGCTTCGGTGGTGTTGTAACACGGGTTACAGGTTGAACAGGTCTAAGGAGAGATACGTGGAACACAGGATGAATTTGCATGTTAGATGGTAAGGCTAGCTTAACTGCTACTGGATTTATCACAGGGGTGATGGTGAATGGACCTATGTATCTTGGGCGGAAGGTCCGGGTTCCTTTAATGGACACATGTTTAGATGCCAAACAGACTTCATCCCCAACTTGGTAATTAGGGGCCTTTACTCGGCGCTGGTCAGCAAATTCCTTCTGGCGGTTCTTAGCTTGGAGTAGGTGTTCGGCTGCCCATTTAAAGGTTTGAGAAATGGTCGTGTGCAAGGTTTTAATTGCTGGCATTTCCAGGGTTGCAGGGGCGTCTAGCTCGGAAGTGAGTGGGTGCCTGCCATATATGGTGTAAAAGGGCGTCTGCCCAGTGTTGGTGTGTAGGGAATTATTATAGGTATATTCAGCTATCCATAACAGGTCTGACCAGCTTCTTTCTGCTTGATGTAGTATACAACGTATGTACTGCTCGAGCGTTTCATTTGTTCTCTCTGTTTGGCCATCCGTTTGGGTGTGGTGACTAGTGGATAGTTGGATGTCGATTTTGTGCCATAGAACAGCACTCCCTCCAGAAGTTGGACACAAATTGAGTACCTCAATCTGAGACCAGTACCGAAGGAAACCCGTGGAGCCTTACAATGCGTTTGAGAAACACCTTTGCCAGAGTGGATGCGTTTGGGAGACCCTTAAGAGGAATGAAGTGTGCCATTTTTGAAAACAGGTCCACAACCACTAGAATGGTGTTAAACCCTTGACTGGGTGGTAAATCGCTAATGAAGTCAAGGGATAGCATATGCCAGGGCGCTGGTGGAATATCCAATGGTTGTAAGAGTCCAGCTGGTTTCTGCTTGGATGATTTGTTTTGTGCTCACAATCCACAGGATAGGATGAACTGGATAATGTCTTTACGCCATGTGGGCCACCAGTAACTCCGTCTTTAACTTGGCCAGGGTTTTTGCAATTCCAGGATGGCACTCGATTAAAGAATTGTGATAACTGGACATGAGTTGTTCTTGTAGTTGTTTGTTTGGCAAAAATAAACGTTTCCTGAAATAAGGCAACTGGTCCTTTATCGTGTGATGTTCCACTTGCATACTCCACTCTTGCAATTGCTCGGGACTCATTAAGCTTTGTATTTTTTCATGTAACTCGTTCTGAGTCATGGTTGCTGTGATTCCAAGGAGTTTGTTATCTGGAATGATGGCTATTGGGTCCGGGGTCTTGTATCCTTCTTCATCAACACCCATACGGGAAAGAGCATCGTCTTTTCTGTTTTTAACTCCCGGTCGAAACGTGACCACATAATCATATTCAGCGAAGAAAAGGGCCCAGCGTAGTTGTCGTGAAGATTGAGCTTTTGCTGTTTTTAGGTACTGGAGATTTCGATGGTCAGTTATTACAGTGATTGTGTGTCTGGCACCTGGGAGATAATGCCGCCAGGCCTTAAAGGCTGACTTGATGGCTAGAAGTTCTTTGTCCGTGATAGCGTAATTGAGCTTGGATGGTGTAAATTTACAAGACCAGAAGGTAACAGGGTGTAATTAACCCGTTTCTGGGTACTTTTATGAGAGGACGGCTCCCATAGCCATACTTGAGGCGTCCGTCTTTACCACGTACCGGAGGTTTGGGCGAGGATGAAGTAGAATCGGGGCAGAAGTGAATCTCACCTTGAGTTCCCGGAAGGCTTTTTCTGTTTCTTCTGTCCAGTGAAACTTTTTATTGCATTTTCTTAGCAATGATGTGATGGGATGCACTATTTGCGAGAACCCCGAGATGAATCGGCGGTAGAAGTTTGCGAATCCCAACATGCTCTGGACTCCCTTGAAAGAATTTGGCGATGGCCAGTTTAGGATAGCATCTACTTTGTGTACATCCATTCGAATTCCATTCGGGGTGAGAACAAAGCCAAGGAATTCCACCTCGGAGACATGAAATTAGCACTTTTCAAGTTTGGCATAGAGCTGGTGTTGGCAGATTTTTGCCAGTACGGATCGAACATTCTTGACGTGGTCCTGCTTTGATGCGGAATATACCAGGATGTCGTCAATATATACTAGGGCACAGACATCAATTAATTCCCTTAAAACATCATTCATGAAGTATTGAAATGCACCGGGAGCGTTGCAAAGGCCAAAGGGCAATATTTGATATTCGTACAGGGCATATTTGGTACGAAAGGTTGTTTCCATTTGTCACCCTTTTTCACTCAAACGAGGTGATACGTTCCTCTAAGATCTAACTTTGTGTAGATTTGGGCGTCTTTGACTTGATCAAGCAGTTCGGGAATGAGTGGCAGTGGGTAACTATTTTTTACGGTGATCTGGTTCAGTGCGCGATAGTCGATGCACGTTCTCAAGTCCCCTTCCTTCTTCAGCACGAAGAACAGGGGAGAGGCTGCTGGTGACTTCGAGGGACAGTTGAATCCGTTTGCCAGGTATTAGCCTAAATAGGACTTCAGGGGTTGGTTTTCTGGTTCAGAGATTGCGTAGATTCGCCCACAAGGGATCTGTGCGCCGGGTATCAGGTTGATCTGACAATTGTATGGTCTGTGCAGCGGTACGGTATTGGCTTGTTCTTTCTGAAATACATCTTGAAAATCCTGGTATTCACTTGGTAAGGTACCAGTTGCCACATTTCCAAGTGCAGAAGTTCCGGTGTCAATTGGCTGTTTCCATTGGCGATGACAGGTGTGAGCACAGCTTTCGGAAAATGCCAACTCCTTTGTTCGCCAATCTATTTGAGGATTGTGAGCTACCAACCATGGCATCCCTGAAATCAACTGGAACTGAGGCGCCTTGATGAGGTCGAAGGTGATAGATTCCTGGTGTCCATCCTGGCATAGAAGGGTTACGGCTGTAGTGCATTGTGATACTGGACCAGAAGCTATTTTCGTGCCATCAACAGTGGTGACAGTGTCTGTGGTTGACTTAGGGCATAAAGGAAGCCCCATCTTCACTGCAAGATCTTGGTCCATATAGTTCCCAACGGCTCCACTGTCTATATACGCTCTTACTGCGTGCATCCGAGATGGTTGTTGGTGATTGATCAAGATCACAGACAATGCAAAATGGGAGGTCTGTAGTTCACTTTCTTCGATCGACAAGTGGACCCCTAAACTTGCCGGGCTTGGTAGTTTTCCGATTCCATGTTAGTATCTTCCTTGTCCGTGGGCCCTACTGTTCTCTTTGGTGGTTTCACTGGACACTCCTTCAGGAAATGGCCTGAATTTCCACAGTACAAACATAACTGCTGCTGTCTCCTTTTATCCCTTTCAGCCTTAGTCAAGGGAGATATGACCCCTCCGATCTGCATTGGTTCCCCCGAGCTCTCTGTTGTTCGAGAAACAATGTCCTTTGAACGCACATACATAGGGCGAGGGTCCGGTCTGGTTCGATCTGCTCTTCGGTCTTGCAACCTTTGATCTAATTGGACAACAAGGTTAATGAATTCTGCACAGTCTTTTGAGGGGTCCACCACTTGTGCGAGAACATCTTTTAGCTCTCCCCGCAGACCCTGATGAAATAACGTGGTTCTCTTCTCCTCCGGCCATTCTGCTTCAACCACAAGTCTATTGAAGGTGGCTATGTATGTTAATAGGTCTTGGTTCCCTTGACAAAGGGACAAAAGTTTGTTGTCTAAAGCCTGTCCATGAGTACCACGGGCAAATAGTTTCTCCATCTACTGCTGGAAACTCCTGAAGTCATGTAGCAGGGTACAGACAAGTCTGCAGCACTGCGCTCAGATAGGATAGCATAAAAGCGACCCGTGATTGGTCATTTGGAAAGGTCCCTGGCATACCAAGGAAATGCAGACGGCATTGGTTCATAAATGTTGCATACTTCTTGGGATCCCCTGTGAATCGCTCGGGCGGGGCCAAAGGAACGGCCCCAGGAAGGGTGATCTGAACAGGGTTGGCTGATGCTACTGGCATTGAAGACACGTTACCCAGTAACGGTGCATGTACCGCCTGTGACTGGAGGAGTTGCCGGCTTAAGTCATCAGTGAGTTCTTTAGCGACTATCAACTCTCTGCTCAGGGTTTTGGTCTCCTGCCTGGCTGCATGTACTTCGGCAAGGTAGCTGCCCCAACATTTGGGCTAACTGGTCGGTTTCTGACATTTCCAAGACTTCCAGGTGGATTATGGTGTAAGCTTTGCGTTCTGTAACGCTCACCTGGTATCCACGGGGACGCCACTCAGCCTGCTCGGACTTCCTACCCTTCCCTGGAATCTGTTCGACTGGAGACTGGGCCTGAAATACAGGATTCCAGAGTTTAACTCTATTGCCTCTGGTTGCTTGACCTCCTCTTCCCTTGGGGACCAACCCTTCCCCGATGTCCTCTCCTTACCTTGTTTTCTTGTGTGGCGTGCTCTCCGTCCTGCCCTTCGGTGCGGGGGCGCGTCAATGGATGTGGGGTCTGTACAGCCTAGTTGCTTCACTGGCGCGGGCCCAACGGACTGGATTTGTTGTAACTCCAGCCCAACCGGTAGGTTGGATGAGTCTTAATGAAGAATTGTGGGGATGACAAACTCTGGATCAGTTGGGCGCTGGTAGGGTATGGTGGCCCAATGGTCGCTTGTTGAGCGATTAGATCAATTATATGGTCCAGTCAGGTCATAGTCATTAATTTGTTTATTTTTGGTTAGTTGGCACCAAAGAAAACATCATTGTAGAAATGAATGACAAGTTTTTGACATGGTAACTCGCTACACAGCCGACGTGTGGACTTCAATTGCTGTAAGCTGGTCCTCCCAGATAAGGGGACCAGTTCGTTGCGTGCAAGCGTTCTCGGGAATCCGTGTGCACACGGATTCCTGAGAACACTCGCACGCAACGAACTCGCCGGACCCAGCCAACGATCGGCTATCCAGCCCCCCTGGCGCCCTTATCTGGGAGGACCAGCTTACAGCAATTGAAGCCACCCCCAAACTCAATCGGCCTCGAAAAAGACTTAGGTTGAAACGCGCGTCGGCTGTGTAGCGAGTTACCATGTCAAAAACTTGTCATTCATTTCTACAATGATGTTTTCTTTGGTGCCAACTAGCCAAAAATAAACAAATTAATGACTATGACCTGACTGGACCATATAATTGATCTAATCGCTCAACAAGCGACCATTGGGCCACCATACCCTACCAGCGCCCAACTGATCCAGAGTTTGTCATCCCCACAATTCTTACATTTAATGGGAACCCCGGAGTTGTTTCCTCAACAAACCAGGATCCAGGCTGCTGGTCAGATTCGGCAATAAGAAAAGAGGAGGTGCGCAGGAGAAAGGGAGTCCCGCCACGATCAGCTCCACCTTTGCTAAAACTGAGTCTTAATGAAGTGTTCCTTTCTTGTCTATTGTCCCCTTTATAACTTGTCTCTTCTCCCTTAGGTGTTGAAGGGGTCGGAGATGGCGTTGTGCTGCTTATGGAAGCCGAGCACTAAGCAGTGAGTGAAAGGGCTTTGCACTGCGCTGTTCACTCTTTCTTGTATTGACCAATGTCTCTCTCTGTGTCCCTTACAGGCGCTGCAGTGTCCCAGTGTGGCTGCCGGCTGAGAGAATAAGGTGCTGTGAGTAAGCGCGATGTGCAGCGCCTTCTTATGCTTTCCGTGCTAACCTGTACTGTCTTTTCCCTTTGCAGGTCGACAGGAAGCTCTGGAGCTGAAGTTGCCCTGAGTGGTCCGAGTTCAGGTAAGCGTTTGACACTTCTTTCAGTTTTCAGGTAAACTGGGATATGAAGAATGCTTACTAATGTCTTTCCCTTTGTTTGTTATCTTTTCCCAGGATGCGGCGTGCCGAGATGGAGGTGACACCGCCGTAAAGCTGCCTACTGGACTGGAGGAGCGAAGGATGGAAGCCAGGATAATCTTCAAGGTAAGTAAAAATATTAATGCTGTTCTTGTTCTTGCAGGTGCGTGGGATGCAGAGGAAAGGCAAAGGCCTTCAGGAGACTGATCCGACCACGGTGAGTGTCACGCTGCGGGTGCAGAAAAACGCAAAGCGTGTTTCTCTGCCTGAGCGTGGTTTAAATAGCTTCCATGTATCCCAGGTATACCTGGGTCGAACCACACCCAAAAGGCTAGACCGCATACTCAGTTTATGGAACTGGGTTATGTGGGGGCATCCATCTTTCCCACAATGCATTACAAGTCCAATGCCAAGTTGTCCTCAAAGGTATGTGTGAACCTGGTGCCATAGGCGCCAGGTCTGACTCCAAGTGGGTCTCTGGTAAGATGGAGAGGCCCTTAAGGTCCATGTGGGGGATTGTGGCCTGGCTCCAGCATGGTGTCCCAGAGGACCAGGGGCAGGGATCCTGACAGTGGGCTTGGTCCTTCTTCAGACTTCCTTGTTCCAAAGTTTTAATTTCTCTGGCCTGATAGTCTTCATGCTGGTTTCCTCCTTTAAGAAGCCCTTCTTTGCTTTTAATGTCCTGTAGCTAGACCCTCCCCAGCAGAGTGCTACAGCCTTTCCTTTGTGTCCATCTCATACTCTTCATTTCTTCTCTGGGCCACCACTTCGCAGTACTGTTTATAGCTGACAAAGGAGTAGTTTGCATAATTCCTTCAAATCTTCTTCTTCGCAGTACTTTTGGGAGATTACTCAATATTACTTTGTATGTTCCTTTCATTCTTCCTCTTCTTGGTGGGGTCAAATCTTAAGCAAGTGAAAGAGGGAACATTGCAGTAACAGACAGTAGTACTTCCATGTGCGTTCTCTAAGCACCTTAAGGATTTCATGGTTTCAAGCGTATGAGGGATAAGGAGTTCCATCACGGAACAGGAGTCCATATCCCCATGAGGAGAGTCTACCCCTGTGAGGTCCTGCTTCCCACCCCCTCTACGGGGACTATTGGGTAGCGGCCTCACCTTCCCTAGCCTCACAGGGAAGGGCTCCACCCTGGGGATAAGTGATGAGATCCTGTGAATCGTCACAACATCTGAGGTGAAGGCATCGCAATGAGTCATCCTACATGGTACTGCCCACCTTGGTGGGTCCAGTCTAGGCATATTTTCTTACTGTGGCATGACATTTGGTACTGGTAAAGCCAACAGGAGTATGTTCTTATATGGCGATAGTGGCACATAATTATGTAGCCTCAATCAACATGTATGGGCAAAGACAACATGAAAAACGTTTTTATTCTTGCATATATTTTGTGCAACGGAAAATGCACCTGTGCAATGTTGTTGACTTGCATCTATTGGATTTTTTTATGCGTTATCCTACAAAATTCATTGCTGCAAACTGTGGCATTCTACCCAATTCTTCACATGAATATTTTAACAGAATTCCCATGGACAGAAACTCCCCAAGCACTCTTGATTGGTTTGGGCTCCCTCGTTACGCTCAGTCTCACCCACATATTTGAGTGCAAAATGTAAGCCCTTCCAATTAAAACATTTACCAGCCGCCACTAGATCCAGCTCCCCATGTAATGAAAGGTTGCTCAGCCTGCACATCACATTAGAGCTCTCCTTCGATCTCTTCTGCTAAATCGTCTTGCTCCATTTGTTTCATTACGTACATGACGGCAGTTCCTCGTGGTGATTGCTTATTTTCCTCGAACACTTTGGCTTGTGTTCCTCATGCGGGATCCATCCATTTTCTTTCACATTCAGACCCTCCTCTCCACCACTCCCCGAGCCTTCTTTCCTTTCTCATGATTGGTCAGTGAATTAGTCACGTGACCAGAATCCTCTGCTCTTCAGAAGCCCTCCCAGGGCAGCCTTACCTGGGCAGCCAGCGAAGGGCCAAAGGCAAAGGGCAGCTCCCACAGCCTGTTTGCCTATTCTCTCTGGGAGCCCCTGCCAAACATATAATGTTGTCTACAGCAACCTCCAGGTAAGCGACAATGACATTTTATTTTGATAGCAAGTACTGTATTTGTGATAATTACCTGATCCCGAGGGCAGCTATATGAGGGAGGATCACATGGGGGAGAATATTATGGCATCATTACACGAGACATTGTATCCCTCTTCTTCTTTTGTGCATACCCCATCCATTCCCAATGCCTAAATGGCATATTGTTATACCTCCCCTCATCTACCTAGGAAGACCTTTTCACAAGTTCTGTATTTAAGCCATCAAAATCTGACTTACCCTTTAATACTCATGAGAAAACCTTCTCAGACTCTACCTACAAGTCATCCAGATCCGACTTGCCCTTAAAGATCACTGAGAACATTTACCCAGACTTTACATGCAAATCAGCCAGAATGGACTTCCATACCCATAACTACAAGAATACTGTGATGAGGAAGCTGAGCAGAGTAATGCAAATCCAAGAAGGCCAAGAGAACAAGCTGCCCTCTTGTTGTTGCGAGTGCATACCTGTGGCTAGGAATTTAAACAAGCAATGCAGCTGACTGAGGCACGCTGATTGTGTGAGAAGCTGCTTCTCTCGGTACGGACTGAGAGACTGTGAGGCTGCAGAAAGTCCCATGGAGCCAACCGGCTCAAAAACCAGGAAAATGAAAGCTGACCGCGAGGGTGAACATACTGTGGGAATGCCAGAAGCCGATGAGGGCTCTTGGGCATTTGCAGGTGTTGAGCGGCAGCATTTGCCTTACCAAAGCCCGAAACGAAGCAGAAGAGCCGAGCAGGAACCATGAGAGGCAGAGAAGCTGAGAAACAGAGGCAGCGAGAAAGAAGGAAATGCTGAGCAACCACCACCAGCTTGCCGCAGGAGTAACAGAGTACTCCAGCAAGAGCTGGTGAGTCCACCCAAGGGATGAGGGGACACTGGGGCATATTGGCAGCCATGCCAAACCCAAATGTTAATGTTAAAGGATATTTGTACTGCGCACTATCACCACCGGAGTGGTCCCCTGGCGCTCTGGTGGCTCTGAAAAGGGAAAGGGGGTGAGTTAGTGGGAATAAGCTGGAAAAGAGCAAGAGAGCAGTGATGTGCTGTTGGTGGCCTCAGTGCGGTGGGTCCGTTGGCTGTGCTTGGGGTGTTTTACGGTCGGTAGTCATTGTGTGCTGCTGTGCGAGTCTATGTGTGGTTTGTTTCGTTGTTGCAGTGTAGTGAGGTTTGTGCTGATTGTTGTGTTGTAGACTTGTGGTTGTGTTTGGTTAGAGTTTGAGAGGTGTATGCAGAGGGGTGAAATTGTTAGTGGATTGTTAATTGGCAATGCTGTCTGGGAGTGAGGTGCTGAATTTCCGTATTCTCTCCAGGTGGGATGTGGGAGCATCTCAGCGCCTCTGTCCTGATCTGGGCCGTCTGAGACTCACAGTCCTTTTCACACATGGCTTCCACTCACAATCAATAACCTTACCCTAGTTCGGCCTTGGGCACCTACGTGACATCTCTCTGTATGCGGGGCAGGCAGGCATTTGTGCGTCCCTTCAAATCTGGCCCAGAGAGCATTCCCAGTCCGGTCGGTGCGCAGCATTAACTAGCAAAGGCTACTCCATCCATATATGGCAGTTGGTTGGCATTCATCATCTTATTCAGTAGTTTATGCAGGCTATCGCTCCCAGCCCCTTCGAAACGTGGCACATGCCAACGCTTGCAATTACATCCAGGGGTGGCACTGGCCTTCGTTCACAACTCCATTCGGTCAATACCTGTGCCAATGTCCACAACTTAGTTCAAGTGTGGCAAGTGCTAACATTCACACAACTCTATACAAGAATGATACCTGGTAGCATTTATGGGCGGGTGAGGTTGTTGGCTGGAATTGGCTAGGGATGCTGATTTCTGTCCTCATGGGTGTCGCTTGTGTCCTATTCAACTTAGCATTGTCTCTCTTGTTGTAGTAAGAGTTTCTCTGGTCGGTTCTGGGTGTTGTCAGTGTCATCCAAAATTTTGTGATCCTTTTCTTTGTATTTCCCGTTTGGTTGTTTCGGTTTTTCAGTTTGAGTCTGTGGTGTTGAAGAGCCAGGTTTTTAGTAATTTTCTGAATTGTAGGTGTTTCTTATTTCTTTCGGGATGTTGTTCCAGGTTTTTGCGGCTAAGTGGGAGAAGGAGGAGCCCCCAAGTTTTTTTTTAAGATATGGTTTTTGTTCCAGGCAGATTTCGTTGTTTTATATGATGAGTCTCATTGGCTTGTAGATTATTTATTTTTATAGGAATTCACCTCCTTGTCCGCTGATTTCCCTGTGTGTTATGCACATTGTTTTGAAGGTGATGCAATGTTTGACTGGGAGCAAGTGCAGTTTTTTTAGGGCTGGAGTTTCGTCTGGATAGTTTGAGGAGCAGTCTGGCTGTTGTATTTTGGATCTGTTATAGTTTCTTCAGGAGGTATTCTGGTATCCCGAGATAGAGGCTGTTTGCATAATCGATTCTTGACATGATGAGGGCAACAATTGTGAGTGTTTTGTGAGTGAAGGTCAGGAAAGGTAGGATTCTTCTTGCTGTGTGGAGGAGGAAGAAACAGTTCTGGATGATTGCATTTATTTGTGGTTCTAAGATTAGGGTGTTGTCCATCAGGACTCCCAGATTTTTTACTACCTTAGATGGTGTTGGTGCGGTTCCCATTTCCGTTGGCCAAATAATTGTTAATGAAGCAAGTTGTGTTGTTGATCAAGAGAAACTCAAAGAACTGATATTCTTAAATATAAAAATGAGTGAAGAGAAATCCATGTGAAGAGAACCACGCTCGGGAACAAGGAACTCAATATTTCTAGAACTTTTGTGCTGGTGGTACGCATTCTTTCTTTTTGAACATGTATACACTACCAAGGCCAAAGACATTTCCATGTTCACCTTATAGTTAATTTTGTTAGAATGTAAGGGTCAGAATGGTACTTTGGAGACAGGATGTTTTACTTTGGACATTCGGACATCCGACCGACCCTTTGAATTGCTCGAGTTAGGGAAACGCCTCTTAGTGTAGTGATATAGAAGCATTTCTCAAACCCCTTTTCTTTTCTCAATAAAGGTTTATGGCCAAAAGCATAAGTTTCTGTGTTTGTGTCTAATTCCTGGTTCCTCACATCTGGTACTAAGTAGGAAAAGCGCTTTGAAGTTAGCCACTTTGTCCAATCCAGACACCTGTGAAGTTTGCCATGGCTCTAAAGTTTGCTGCACTCTGAAGTTAGCCATTGTGTTTATTACTGCTCAAAGGTTACTGCGCTCTGATGTCAGCCATTGTGTTGGCTACTGTTCTAAATGTTGCTGTGCTCTGAAGATAGATTTGTTTTGTTGAACACAAGCGCCTTGTAAAAATTGTGAAAATTGCAACTGCTCTAAAAGTAACTGCACTCTGAGGTTAGTTATTGTGTTTATTACTACTCCAAAGCTACTGCGCTCAGGCATTAGCCATTCTATCTGCTACTGCTCTAGACATTACTGAGCTCTGAAGTTAGCCATTGTGTTTATTACTGCTTTAAAAGCTGCTGCACTCTGAAGATAGCTATTTTGTTGAACCCCGGCAGAACCGAGGAACCTTGTGAAAATTGCAAAAAACTACTACTGCTCTAAAAGTTACTGGGCCTCATTACACGGTAGGTGCTAAGGGATTACCGGCACCGGTAAGGTCACCTGTGCCGGTAATCCCTTAGCGCCCTACTAGGAGTTCCCTCAGCAGGTCCTGTCCTTAATGCCTGGTCTGACCAGGCATTAAGGACAGGACCCGCTGAGGGACTTCAGAGCTAATAACGGTACCACAAATTGCGGTACCGCTATTAGCTCCTTCCCCATTCCCATTGAGCCCTATGGGGACTCAAATGGGAATGGGGAATGGTATTTGTTATGGGGACTTACCGGGTCCTCCAGGGTCGGAATGACCCGGTAAGTCCCCATACCGCCTACCCGGACCCGGTATGCGGTAAGGGAGTAGCCATGCCGCTAATAGCGGCATGGTTACCTCCTACCGTGTAATGAGGCCCACTGAGCTCTGAAGTTAGCCATTGTGTTCATTACTGCTCCAAAAGTTACTGCGCTCTGAAGGAACCATTTTGTAACTGCCCAAAAAAGGTGCTGAGCTCTGAAGTTAGTCTGATGAACCAGCAATAGGACTCAGACACAGAGGATTCACAGTGACTGGCATAAACGTTTATTAAATAATAAGGGTGTTGAAAAATGCCTCACTAGCCCTAATCTAGGAGCTATTTCCCTACCTTAACCAAAACTAAGGGTCTGTCAGGTGTCAAGATGTCCAAAGAAAAAAAACATGTCCTGTGTCCAAAATCCTATCCTAGCCCTCTCATTCTAGAAACAAACTCTGAGGTGTTAAGGCTATTGTCTTTGGCTTTCAAAGTGCGCAAATGTTCAAGTTGAACAAAAGGTATAACTCCAACAAAAGTTCCAAATAGATCATGTTCCCAGTTCCGGGGGTATGACTCCCCAGGTTTCTCTCCAGGAAAAACAAAAGTTCAAAAGAATAACCAAGTTCTTTTTAGCTCAAGAGGATACCTCCCTCCTCTTGGTGTTGCAATCCACACCAGGGGAAATGACTCCCTTCCCCAGGACTTTTTTCACATTGAATACAATTCAGATCCTAAGGGCATGGGTCGTCCTTGGAATTTTCTTTCCAAGATAACACAAATTGGGTGCAGATCCCAGACTCCCAAAACACCTGGTATACTCTGCTGCCAGATTCTCTTGTACAGTTCCTTATGAGTGTGAATCCCACATCTGCCGGTCACCTGGTATACTCCCCTTCCAGGACTTTAGCTTTCAATCTCTCTTTCTCAATCAGTGCAAAGGGTATGGTTCTTCCCCATGCTGCTTCATGGCAAAGATCTGTGACTATGAAGATGACTCTCTTCCCCACTTTGGCAATCAATTCATACTTTCAGGGTTTCTTTGCCTCAGTTTCATCATCCCATTTTTCCCTCTGGGCTCAACTGTAACATGCACGTTCTTTCACTCCACTTATACATATTCGGGTACTCGCCTCAGTATTTGCTGTACTCAAGCAGCTTTCCCCAGTCAGCAGCACAGAGCGTTCTCGCTCCTTGCATCGGAACAAAGTCCTTCCTGGTTTTCAGTTCCCGCCGCAACTTCCTTCTTCTTTGTATGGTGATTCTGCTGCCAACTGGCACCGCTTCTCTATGTGGCCCATCTGGAGCTTGCTTCTGTACTTCTCCTCTCTCTGCTAGTGCTCTGCAACCACGGATCTTGGTTCCCTCTGCTTTCAGGTCTGCCTGACCAACCAAGAGTGCTTGGGTCAGCTCCCTCTTACACCGCCTCCACTAGACTGCCTATAGGGTTCCTTCTCAGATCGACCCTTAGAAAAGTAAGCTCTCTCCATCTTTCAGCAGCGGCTGATTTAAACTCATGCATCCAGACTGGAAAATGCCTGGGACCAATCATATTCCTCACAACACTAGACTGTACATTATGGTTCACACTTTTTCTCATGGCAGTCCTGTTCTTCGACTCAGTGCATGCAGTTTTACTAGGTGTAAAATATTCACAAGTTCTGTCAGCAGCTTTTGCAGGATATTGTAGGGAGTTATCACAATATGCCATCAACGCATAGGGAATGGAGGGGATATCCCTAAAAGGAAAGGGGGGACACCATGTCTCATCTAATAACGCCTGTACATCCCTCAGAGGGTCGTCTCCCCTCATGTGATCCTCCCTTGCGTAGCCACACCCAGGTTCAGTATTAGGTAGTGGCTGCCATCCCCTGGCCACATGAGGAGAAGCTACCGCAGGGAAAGGAGTGAAGACATTATCAGATTATTCACATTTACCATTGTGTTTATTACTGCTCCAAAAGTTACTGCGCTCTGAAATTAACCATAGTACTTGCTACTGCTCTAAAAGTTGCTGAGCTCTGAAGTTAGCCATTGTGTTTGCTACCGCTCAAATAGTTGCTGCACTCTGAAGTTAGCCATTGTGTTGTGTACTGCTCTAAAGGTTGATGTGCTCTGAAGTTAGGCATTGTACTTGTGACTGCTCAAAAAGTCGCTGCACTCTGAACTCAGCCATTTTGGTAAATCCAGGTGCCTTGTGAAATTTTCCACTGCTTTATAAGTTACTGCGCTTTGAAGTTAGACACTGGGCCTCATGGCTACCTCCAAACTCACACCCGGGTCCTGCACCCGTGAATGGCCAATTACCGGGCTATTCTGGGCCAGCCGTACCCGGTAATTGCCCTTTCACGGGTGCCGGGCCTGGTACATCCCCATTCCCATTGGGAATGGGGAGGGTGGTAGCACCTGTACTGTTAATAACAGTACCGGTGCTACCATCATGTTCTGCTCGCGGGTGCCAGTTCGGCCACCAGGTCAGACCTGGTGGCTTCAAGGGCACCCACGAGCAGAACTCCTAGTATGACGGTACGGTAGCAACAGTGCCTGTAGCGATACCGGAACCGTTTTTGCCTTACCGCCATACTTGTAATGAGGCCCATTGTGTTGAGTCTAGGTGCCTTGGGAAGTTTGCCACAGCTTCAATCCTTGCTGTGCTCCGAAGTTTGCTTCTGTGGACCACTGTATTTTGTTGGACCGTATAATAAATCTTGTGAATGTGGACTCCAGTGCTGTGGTGTGCCATAGGGGTCAGCACTTTCTCCACTCCTCTTTAATATCTATCTTTGTGCCCTTATGGATATCTTGGAGAAATTTCATCTCAGATTCAATCGTATGCTGACGATACTCAGCTATATATCAGCCTCGACGATATGGAGGTGTTTGGAAGAAATAGGAACTTGGATGGAAAAAAATTTGTTACAACTTAATCCAAAAAAACAGAGGTGATTCTGTTTGGTCCAAAGCATCTGCTTGAAGGAAATAGATGCCCTCCACCACAGTTTCTGGGAACTAGCCTTAAGTACACCCCTAAGGTAAAGAATCTGGGCTGCATTTGGCAGAGCGATCTGGGATGTAATGCCCAGGTCTCAGCCAAAGTGCAATGGGTTTTCTACAATATTCGCCTTCTGCGTCAAGCATTACCTTAGGTTCCCACCGCTGACTGTGCCGTGGTGGTCGGGGCTCTAGTCAATTCCAATTTAGACTACTGTAATGGACTTTTGGCTGGGGCACCGGGCAAACAGATCGGCTGCATTAAAAAAAAAATGCATTCGCAAAATGCAGGTGTAACATTGGTTTTTGATGTAGCTAAGAACACCCCCATTTCTGGTCTCCGTCGGTCGTTGCACTGGTTAGCGGTGAAAGACCGGATAAAATTTAAAATCTGGTGTCTGGTCTACAAATGTCTGACTAGGCTGGCACCAATTTATCTAACAAATAAACTGAAGCGCTATCGACCTACTCGGGCCCTTAGGTCTGAAGACCAATTTCTTCTCATTATTCCTAGGACTAACTGTATCTCGAGAGGAGATCGCTGTTTCTCATGTGCCGGACCTAGACTATGGAATAGTCTTCCACTGAGTCTAAGACAGGCAAACTCTTTATTGAGTTTTAGAGCGGGTCTAAAGACCTACCTATTCAAGCAAATCTGATGACCCTGGCTATTGTTAATTTCCATGGCGTCAGTCTCTACTAGGCTGATGTTCCCTTTTATTATATGGTACCACCTGCGCCAGGACTCGATTAAGTTCGTTGTGTGCACGTTATAAATCCTTCAAATTATAAATCCTTCACTGTGTTTAACACGGCTTGAAAGTTGCTGCGTTCTGACTTTAGCAATCTTGTTTGAATTCAGGGGCGCTCTGATGTTTGCCACTCCTTTAAACTTACTGTGCACTGAAATTAGCCATTGCGTATGAAATGTGATGTGCTCTGAAGCTAGACATTCAGCCTCATCATGAGTTGGGTGCTAACCCCGGCGGTGTTACTGCCGGGGCTATTAGCCCTACCGCCAAACCCCCCAGTGCTATTAGTGCCGGATGGCGGAATGGTAAGTCCCCATTCCCCGTTGGGCCCATTCGGGAATTTCCCATTCCCCATTTGGCCCAATGGGGAATTTACGTGCTATTACCACCGGTGGTATTAGCGCCAGCGGTAATAGCGATGAAAATCAGCAAAATCACAGCAGATTTGCCCCCAGCTCCGAGCTGGGGGCAAATCCACCAAGCCCATGATCTGGCAGACCCTTAAATGCGGCGGTAATAGCGCTAATGCCATATTTAAGGGTTACCACCAGACTCAATCCAGGCGCCCTCTAAAGTTTGCCACTGGTTAGGTATTCTGTAATGACCTTCGCAACGTTCACCCCCCTTAATTGGTGACACTTGACCACTCTTCGAATAGTAACCGTTTTAGAATAGTGAACAATGGATGTAAACAGTTTTCTCTTTGTATGCAAGTAAAAAGCCTTCTCATTTACGCGCAAGTGAGTTAAAGCGAGTACAAGTTGTTAATTGAATCTGGATTACTTGAATAATGGGAAATGTAGCATTCGTGTCTAAATGAGAAGGCTTTTTATCTGCATACAAAGAGAATACTGTCGCCTACAATGCTTGTGTAAGGTATTAGAATGCTGAGCTTCACTCATCAGCTTCTTCAACACTTGCTCTGTGGGTCGCACTGCTTCTATGACCTCTACCATGGCTTCTGCTGCTTCTTGCTGCTTAATCACCCACACCATTCCTCCATGAAGGTGTCTCCGGTCTGGCCACACGTTTCTGGAGACCCTCTAGCTCCTGAAACCCATGGCTTGGTAATTGCTCTTTGCCTCAGTCCCCAGCACGTTCAGAAAGCAACAATCATGGTGGCAATCAGGCTCACATGAGGAAAGAGAGCTCTCCTGCAGTCTCCGAAATTCAGAGTTTGGGGGAACAGGACCCTCTCAGGTAAAATCTGCTGTTTCCACATTCTGGCATCCCTCTTGTTCTCCCACGTGTGCTTGGTTTGCCAGCCTTGTGCCTTCTTCCATCTGCTACTACTGATATAACTTGCATTCCAGTCACATTTCCAGCTCCCTCCTCTCCTAATTGCCTGCACCTGAGGGAGCCTTGTATGGCTCCCAAGTTCTTTTAGGAGTGGGCTGTTAGGTTCAAGTGCCTGACTACTGCAATGGCTTATAGGATTAATTGCCTGACTTCTGCAACTACATGCCTCTTCAGCTCTCTTCTTCGTTCCAGTACGTCTGGGATTGTGGGACGTGTAGTCTCCTTCTGAAAAGTTGTTTCTTCTAACATTTGAGTTTATTTTAAGGGTAGATTTATTTCCCTTAAACTAATTAAAGGATGGACTGTTAGAATGAGTTGTTACAGAGGAAAGTTATTTATTTAAGACGTTTTCAGATTTACCCTTGGAAGTAAAAACAGTGTTTAAATTGGGACACTTTGAAAGATTCTTCTATTCCTAAAGTTTGCTCTCATTTAACAGAACTTGTACCCCGGGTCCCAGGTCTTATATATGGATCAGGGACATTATAATGGTAATATTGCATTAGCTGTTTTGGCAACCCAGAAAGGTACTTCCTTTCAAAGGACAAATACTGTGTCTCATCCCATGGGATATCCTCTTCACCCTGGGCCCTGTCTCCTCCCAGGAGATGATCCTCCCACAGTTCACCACCCCCAGGGTCAGGATCAGGAAGCGACTGCCTTTCCCAGGCCACCTGAGTGGAGACTTTAGACAGGGTTTCAGTGAGGGATCCGAAAGGATTTTCCACACCACCCACTTAGACATCCATCTATTGTCAAGAACCGTAATCACATTAGTAGTAAAACTGGAAACCCTGTGGAAAGATGGGAAACACACAGAATTAAACAGTAAAGAAACAACACCAACACACCATTCCTCATATAAAATTGGCACGACAAATTTACTCATCAACGTCATCAGGATGATGACCATGGAGAAGACAAAAATCTGATACGGAACCTGGCGGAACTACTCAATGAAGAAACAGCAACAACAGATCTGAACAATAAGCCGATGGAAAGAATTACCAATACCAACACAATTGCCAAAATGCACAGCCAAAGACCAAGCAAACTGCAGGAAACAAAAAGATACACTGCAGCCTAGGCAATGCAAGATCAATGTCCAAACACACAACAGAAATATAAGAAATGCAAAGCCATGGAGGGACAGACATCCTATTCCTCACTCAAACCTGGGTAACTCAAAACTACAAAGGTAATAGTGCATGAATGCCTACCCAACAATTCCAAACTAAAAGAAGCCAACAGAGAAGGAAAAAGAGGAGGGTGTCTTGCCGTAGCATACAAGGACCATAAAAATAGCACCACTGTTAAACATCCCAAACTGTGAATCACCCCTTCTGCACCTAGCCTTTGAACTTCAAACCATCTAACATTGCTGCTATGCACAGGGCACCGATTTACAACCCTAGCTTCAAAGACACTTTCATGGATACCATCACCAAAATCATCATGAAATCAGATCACCTGATCATACGTGGAGACTTCAACATTTGGTTCAAAGAAGGGAACATTAACTCACCCAAAACTTTAACTAACCAACTAGCAACAATGCATCTACAACAACTTGTGAAAGGAGTAACACACACAGCAGCCCACACACTAGAAGCAATCTTCTGCAACACAAATCTGGTCACAATTGCACCTCCAATGCAAATCCTCTAGAGCGACCACCTTGTTATACCCGTCATGATTCAACTGCCAACACGGATACCTCACAAAAAATCCTCCAATTCTGGAAAGAAATTGAAACTCCATTAACACTGTGGACCTAAAAGAGAGACTGGAAGTTACCAAACCATCAATCACCATTCTAGACTGGCTAACATTTCACCAGAAGAACCATGTACCCCATGTGAAGAATCCAAACCAAGCACACCAACACTGCCTAAAGTCTCCTCCCAGGTGGTCAGGGGAGGGCTTCCTGATCTCAACCCTAGGGGTGGTGTACTGCGGGAGGGTCACTTGGATGGACACAAGGCCCAGGGAAGTGAGGAGATTCCGTGGGATGAGATACAGTATTTGATGAAACCATATAAGGAAGGAGAACACCTGGGAATTTTTTTTCCTCAACTTTGAAAGGTTAGTCTATTGTTAAAGAAGGTGGGTCAAATAGAAAATGTTTACAAACAGAAATTAAGTAACATCAAATTAAACCCGGATGAAACTCCCATAGAATTAGCTGCTGGGATTCAAAACACCTTATCCTTAGGGTTGGGGAAGAAAACATTAGAAGACGTATTAGAAACTTTGACTATAGAACAATTTATTAATTCTGTACCACATTTTTTACAAAAAGCCATTTTACAGATTAACAAACCTAATATATCTTTGGTTGTTGAAACTGCCCAAAACCTTTATAGAAGCCAGAAAACATGTACAAAGTCTACATAAAAGTGATGAGGTGAAAAGGGAATCTAAAATGATACCACCTTCTTCTCATAAAATAGAGAAGGTTAAACCTCAAAGGAAGTTTCCAAACCACCTACTAGAGATAGAACCAAAAAGAATATCTGAGATAAAAGGAAAAGAGAATACTCAAGTAGAAGAAACTAGAAGATTAAAGCCATCAACAATATTATGTTTCTGATGTGGACAAGCTGGACATTTGGCTCGACACTGTCCCTCTAAAAGAAGAACCTATGGAAATTGAATATACGATAGAAAATGAGGAGGAAGGGGAATTGGAAGAGCAACAGGAAGAATACCAACCCATAGAAACTATAAACAACGTATTCATAGGAGGAGAGAAGTTTAAAACACATGACAATGGCAACTATCTACCAATAAACCTACAAGTAACTTACCTGCTGGTCCGGGTGTTAGTATGGTACCACGTTATTTCACTGGCAACGAGGATGGGATCCTGTCGAGGAGAGGGCAGCAGTTGAGTCCAGGAACATTGCCCTCCATGTGCTCACGTCCCATGGGCCATGCGAGTTATGTCAGCTTTTGGTTTCCTGAGCTGGGACGTTGTCTCAGCAAGCCAGGTGGTGCTGAGCTCGAGAGTACAGGCGTTTAAGAGCAGAGCTGAACTGCACTTAGTGCTGTGTGCAGAGGAGGAGGGTACCGTGGAGAAGGTACCCTTTTGAAGTCCCTGTGGCTTTCAGGGCGCTAGTTCATCGTGCCCCCTGCAAGGAGGGGGCTGCATGGCACACAGTCTGGTGTGCGGCGGAGGTCCGTGCCCTTGGCGGGTGCTCCAGCAGTGAGCTGCGCTCCAGTGGCGTGTGCCTAAGCAGGCTGGGCGGTGCTTGAAGGCGGCTGGAGTTGCGTGGCAGGAAATGGAGAAATTCTGGCAGTGTTATAGTTTCCATAGTGTTGTCCTGGCCACTCCGTGCTGAGCCTGTTCGAGGGGGCGGGGGGCGCAGTCGCGTTCCTCCCAGGCAGTGCGGAGCGGGCCAGGTACATTCAGTATGGCTGGTGGAGGTCCAGTTGACTTGGAGCTGCACCGTGATCTTCAGTGTGTATTGTGGTGCGGCCGAATCCGAATTGCCCAGTTGTTCCATGGTCGGGTGGCAGCTGGGGCGGAGGGCGCCCGAGGTGAGGTTTCTCGGCGCTGTGGACAAAAGGGAGTTCGCCGTGAGGTGTGAGAGGCGGGGATGCATCCTCTGCGGCGCCCCCGGCGAAATGATGACGTCTCTTCGTAGTCGTGGAGCGTTCCAGTGTGGGCAGCTGGAACGCGGAAGAGGATTCCAACACACAGCACGTATAGCGCATGTTTGTGGAGCCTGTTTGGGAGTCAAGTTCTGGATGATGTGCAAGGTTACTTCCAGGACCATGACAGGGATGCCATATCTTGGTGGAGTTGTAAATTGTGTTTCGGAGCGTGCAACGCCGGAACGGTTGACAGGGATCACATTGAGGACAGCCTGTTTGACTGGAGTGGTGGTCGTGTGTCCCTTCCTGGAGATTAACGGCAGTTGCAGAGTGCTGTTTGGAAACCTGGATGTGTTGAGTTCTGTTGTCCAAGTGCGGTTCTAGATGAGGAGGACAACATGTTTCTGTTCAGGACAGTAGTAAGTGTATGGTGTCTGACCGGTTGTGTGGTGTCTTGTTTATGTGTTGTGGCCTGTCTGTGTTTCGCACCAGTGTATCTGTGTCACGGCCAGTGTGGATGCGTGTGTTTTTGCTGTGGCCCAGATGTTATTTCAATCAAATGTCATTTTAAATTGAATACGTTTTGGAATATGGATTATATTTTGTTGAGTAACATGTTTTTCTTGCAGGTGGCCTAAAACTGTAGATGTTTGGACTCGTGGGTTGCGGGTTCCAGTTATTATTGTGTTGTTTTAACATGATTTATTTTGCAGGTGGGGCCGAATTGGTCTTCTCGACTTGGACTCGTGGGTGGGTTGAACTCGTGGGTTTTATTCCGTGGTTAACGGCAGCGTTGTTAACTAAGTTCTGAACGACTTTGCAGTGCAGCTTTTCGTCGTTCAGTGAGATTGCACTTATTGGGAGTATTTGCATATCAATACCAAAGTTTTGTGCTATGCTCATACGTGTCATCTGTCTCGTGCGTGGCATGGGTTGTGCGTGGTGTGGTGAGGGGGCGTTGTGTATGATACCTACCCAGGTTCTGGTGTGGTGTTGACCTTAAATGACCAAGAGTTCCATATCTTAGTATGGTAGCCTGGCCTGTGCTAGGGGTCCCATACATTGTGGGCGGTGTGCTTTTGACCAGCAGTCCGGTATTGTGAGGTTGAACTGTGGTTGGTACAGTCTGGCAGGGGCTTGGGGCCCTGGTGAGTTGGCGTATATAAGTTTGGTTGCAGCCTTAGGGTACTGCAGTGAAATTTGTGCCAGGGGTCCCATATCTGGTAATTGCTCCCGGTGGGCAGTCTTTTTGGGGCAAAGGTGTCCCGTGGTTGTGTTTGATGGTGACTTTTTAGCAGGGACTAGGGGTTCAGGATGTGCAGTGGTATAATGCACATGTGGTGTGCCGCAGTGTACAGTTAGCAGAGATCTGGTGTTTTGTGGTGGGGTTGGTTAGGCGTATTTTGGCACGGTCAAGGTTGACCGTGGGTTTTGATGGTTTTCACGTTTCTGAGTCTTCTCTGTATTGAGTGTTGTTGTGGACTGATGTTTAGCAGCAATGTGCTTGTTGTTGTTCTGTTGAGTTGGGATAGTGCCCGGGGGTGGCAGCCCTGGTGCCCTGGGGTGCAGACCAGGGTGGAAGGTTGTTGGTGCATGGATGGTTTAGATGGTTAGTGTAATGTACATTTGTGGAACGCTGGTGCGTGGCAAGCTGTAGGTTTCAAGGGGCAGCTTGAAACAGGTGGAGTGCATGATTTTTTATTTTTTTTCCTCAAGTGTTTCCCAATTCAAGTTTTTGGGGAGCTGTTAGCCCTTATTCTACTTCGGTGGGGTCCTCATCCATTGTGGTCTTGTGGGGACGGAGTGGGGTTTGAGTGTATTCTTCGGTACGAAGAGAGTGCAGGTTCTTTTGTATCATTTTATCTGTTGGCACGGTTAGGGTGCAGATTCTTGGGGTGCCACGTAGGTTTACAGTTGCGCTGTGGTTTCAGTGTTAAGTGAGGCGCAGTGTCTTTGGTGCTGTTTTAGGTCAGTTGGCATCCAGTCTTTTGGTGGTGGTGTGTTTGTTTTGGGATGGTGAGCGAGCTCCAGGTGGACTGTGTCTTCTAGGTATGTGATGTGAATGGTGTCCATTTGGGGTCGGCTGTGTTGGTGCATTTACGTGTTGGTGTCACACACCTGTTCCGTTCTGTCACACACCTGTACCCTTCTTTCACACACCTGTTCAAGTTCCTCTGTTCCACTGCCCTCCTCCGTCTCCTCACCTGTACGGCTGGAGTCTGATCCGTATACGTCCCGTTTTTTTCTGTACCTGTATCTTTCTTCTTACTTCCGCTGAGGTTATCTGTCTCGATGGGAAGCCACAGTGGCCACCGGTGTGCTGTAGCCCTCTGGCCCCTTCACCAAGACAGACCGCAATGGGGATAAAGCCAAAGGCTGAAAAAACCCCAGGGAGAGTAACAACAGCGGTTGCAGGTAAGTGGTTCCAAAGAATGAAAAATCAAAAGTCGTGGAAACAGGTTCCGGTGGATTCTGGGTGATGTAGGCTCTTTAGTTACAACTTGGCGGCAAATGGTAAGGTAGAAAAGTGGCCCTGGGAAAAAGCAGGATCCGGTTGGCAATAGAAACAAAAAACAAAAAGAACAGACTGCCGCTTGGCGGGGCAGAACAGCCCGAAAGCAAAGCCGCGGCAGTTGGGGAAAAAGGCACGGTCAAAGGAGAACCGCACAGCGGTGCGGCAAGGTAGGGAAGGAAAGACAGCGCAGAAGAGTGCAGATCCAGGTAAGAGAGAAGGAAAGATGAATGCAGGATAAAAAGGGAAAGATCACTGGGAGCGTTAGCTAACCGAAGAGCAACAGAGCGAAAGCTGTGAAGTGGTTGCAACGCAAAGAATACTGGGAGGAAGCAGTATACGAATATCCAAGCCACCATAGTGCAAACGAAAGACT
This sequence comes from Ambystoma mexicanum, assembly GCF_040938575.1. NCBI lineage: Eukaryota > Metazoa > Chordata > Amphibia > Caudata > Ambystomatidae > Ambystoma > Ambystoma mexicanum. The sequence goes on from NC_090929.1 coordinate 326,460,320, forward strand.
AGACCATTACCAGAACGTTCAGTAGAACGTGATGGAACCACTAATGGCGGCCCCATCTGTACCTATTCCAGAGCCTCCAGGTAACCGGAGGCATGACAGCTGGCCACACGTATATGTGGGGGCATTGTTCTGGGTGTAAGTATTAGAGTGTGAGATCCTTCTTGTTTCAGAAATGTAAGGAGGGAGAAGTGTTGTAGTTTATCTCTGAGTGCTGGTGACATCACTGACCCTGGAATGCTGTGATGTCAGTGAGTGTAGAGTGCTATGGTGTTATGTTCTGAACAGGGGTTCCAACAGTTACATCTGGAGAGTGTAAGCTGGCATGGAGGGACGTGCCAGTGCCTTCCTGGCAACTATCTACCAATAAACCGACCTGCTGGTCCGGGTGTTGGTTTATGGTACCACGTTATTTCACAATGCTTTGGTAAACAGTATTCCGGCTCAAGCTTTAATTGATTCTGGAAGCCGACAAACAGCTATAAGACCTAATCTAATATCATCTAAAAATCATATTAGAAATCAACCTATTAGAGTTATTTGTGTTCATGGAGATGAAGAGATTTATTATCGCACCCCTGTCACATTGGGATTCAAGGAAATATCACCCAAAGGAATATTACATTCATTCCAGGGTTACCAGAAGAAATCATTATTGGCACTGATTATCCAAATTTTGAAAAATTACACCAGAATGTCAATTGCCCTAACCATTTTTCATATTGTGCAAATTATTCTTGGGCTCATGAAGAGTTCTTTCCAGATGACCCAGTATGGGACTGGAAAACTGTGGACCTACTAAAAATGCGGGTGAGGCAGGAAAAGTAGGGGAAATGGGACCTGGACTGGGAGGGCAGGTTTTTAGGGGAAGGGTATGTGAATTATCCTGCAGATCCCTCACTTAAACGCTGCCTAAAGTCTCCTCCCAGGTGGCCAGGGGAGGACAGATGCTTCCTGATCCCAACCCTGGGGTTGGTGTACTGCGGGAGGATCACCTGGGTGGAGACAACACTCAGGGAAGTGAGGAAATTCCGTGGGATGAGACACTGTATTTGTACTCTGACAGGGAGATTCTTACCACTATGCCTGAAGGGGTTATGGCTTATTGTCATTTTAATGTCTCTCAGCCTCCTATTAAATCTAAGGTGGTAAGGTTATAACACTGTTAAAATTACTAAGGGAATTAAATCCACCCTTAAAAAGACACAAGTAGTAGAAAAACCCCACTTTGAGAAAATAAACTATGTGTCTCAGAATCCCATAGGGACTGAGACGAAGAAGAGAGCTGACGAAGATGTAGAAGACAGGCAATTAGGCCTGACAGTCTTTGCAAGGGTCAGGCAATTTACATTAATGGCTTGCACTTGAAACCGACTGCCCCACCTATGAGGCATAAAAGGCTACAGCAGGAGAGGGAAGAGAACTGGAGCAGGAGCCGGAAGGCTGCCAGTAGTAGCAGAAGAAAAGAGCACGAGGCTGGCAGTTCATGAGGAAGTATGATCACTCAAGGGACGCCGGAACAGGGAGAAAGCAGATTTCGCCTGCAAGTTCTGAGAGGGTTCTGTGTTCACATACCCTGACTTGCCGTGGCTGCACTGAGAAAGACGGGCTGAGAGTGAAGATTTTCCTAGGTGTGCCTAGTGGCTATAATTGCAGAGCTGTGACAGTGCTAAAGCATGAGGCAAGCCAAGGGACAGAGGAGTAAATGAGATTCCCAGTTGGCGTGGCCGGACCTGAGACACCCATGCCGCAGAAGGGTGTGTTTCCCAAGTGTGCCCAAAGCCGTAATAGAAGTGGAAGAAATCCAGAAGGTGAAGCAGCCCGGAACCGCAGGGTTCCTGGAGCTGGTGAGTGAAGCTTGGCGTTCAGGTTCACTATGAAAACCTTGCCGATAACTGTTACAAGCCCTAAAGTGGCTCGCGTAAGACTAGAAGCGATTATGAACTGTTCGGCATTGTGAAAGTATTGCTAACAATGGAAATGTATTACACACACTTCTAGTGAAAGTTATAGTGCTCGTGTGAGAAGAAAAGCATTGCAATTCTCATTGTTTAACCATTAACCTTGCTGGAGTGTTTGTGTGTCCTGAATTAAAAAGGGAAATCTTGCCAAAACATTTCAACAACCATCACATTGACTTTCACAATTGTCACAGACATTTATTATCAAAGCAAGGTTGTATGTGAACAATTGTGATTCCCGACAGGAGTTAGACAGTGGGCCTCATTCTTGGTCTGATAGCCCAGAAATAAGGGTGTCGGTAGCAACGTACAAGCACCCTTTCCGGACTGCCAGACTACAAGAATGCCTCCAGTGGCCCGATCTCCTGGCAGGTCTGACCTGCCAGGCATACTGGCCCCTGAAACATTGTTTTCACAGAAGTACCAGCACTGTTGTCACGTGGGACTCCACGGGAATGGGGACTTACTGTTTTCCACCGCCTGACAACCCAGTCTTCCGCCACTTGTAATATCTCGGTGGCACCGGGATATCAGGCGGCGGAAACAGTGTTACGAGGTCGGCTGAAACCCACCCGTACCCGAGATTACCGCTGACCTCACAATGAGGCCCAGTCTCTCCATGATAATAGATAAGAATACAAGCCCTTGTAGTTGTTTAAGGTTAAAGATCTACCATAAAGAGTTGTCACATGTGCTTAAATCTGTTTCTCCTTTGAAGACTGAACCTTTTAACATTAAGAACAAGTATTCTTTAAACCTCAGAGTTGTTGTACTAACGAGAAGAACACGCATTACTCAAGCCAAGACACAAGCCCTTTCTATAGTGAAGCAAGCCCTGTTTAAAACTATCAACCTGAGTTGCAAAGTTGTTGAAGTCCACTGTCCTCTGACACAAGTGTGACATTGTTATCCAATGTTGCAAGTGTGCAAAACGGCTTCAGGATAGCTACTGGAACCAAAACCTTGTGAATAAAGCTGGGGAAGGGAACTGGGTGGTTGTAAGAAGATTGATCAAATATTCTATAATGCTGAGATGGCTGAAGATAAGAGAAAGTCAGTCCTGAAGCAGAGACAGGTTATACTTGTGGCAGCAAGACAGGCAGAAGAGGCGAAGAGGCTGCCCTTTTCTTGGAGCATAGCAAAGAAGAGTGCCTCGCCTACATGGAGAAGCTGAAGAGTCTTGTCTTTAAATGCCTAACAATCCTGAAGTACAAAGTTGGTGCAGAAATACCAATCCTGTGGTTGTGTATAACACTGCCAGGGGATGCTACATTGAAATTGGTTGAAGTAGTGGCATACTGTGGAACAAAGGAGTCTGTTCCCACAGTGACAGTAGTAGAAGGGTGGTTGTCAAGAGGAAAGCAACAAGCCAAGAAGAAAAGAAGAATCATCCTGACAATTATACCAAGTACTTTGCAAAGGTTATAAACACTTGTGAAGTTATAGAAGAAGTTGTACATCTATTATTTGAACTGTAGCAGAACAATCTTGGAAAGAGGATATCCAGGATACCATTGGTGCTATTTTCTTGGCTGGCATTGGAAGGGGATCTTTGCAACTGAAAGCGGAAGAACTGTCACCAGTAGATTTCTGCTTGGTGAACTTTTGTTTCATTTGGAACTTCTAAGAACTGGTTCAAGACTTTACTTATCCTTTTGAACATTTAGGGAAGTTGACTTTGAACAATCCGGGGGAAGTGATTTACCAAAGATAGGTGAAGGCCATCCAAGTACTGGTTAATTGTTGTTTACTCTTTTATGTTGTTTATGATTTATTTTAAATGTTTTGTTGTTTAGTGTGAGGGACAGTTTGTTTATGTTATGAGTTATTCCCTTAGCCTTTAGACTAGTAGGGAATGCCCTGATAGAGTAGGATTAGCAAGGATTTATTTGAAACGTTTTTCCATTAATACAATGTTACATTTTGAGAAAAACACAAGCACTTGTCAGCCTCACATTACTGACCCCTCATAACCTCACCACTAAAGAAAACAATGGCAAGATGGTTCACGCCCCACCTTAGAGCACTGAAAACAACTAACTGATAGCTGGAGCAAGAATGGAGGAAGAACGATGACCAGGGGAAAAATATGCATACCAAAGACAGATTGGAAACCTAAGCAATACCCAGAAAGAGATGTTCATACTCATAATAAACAAGCTAAGAATCCCATCTGTATGCAACAACAGACCAACCCCTTCACAAAAACTGTGCGATGACCTTGCTGACCACTTCAACAACAAAATCGCAAACATCCAGCAAATCATAGAGAGCAAGCCAAAAAGCACCATCAACCACCTCAACCAGTCAAAACCGGAAGCACCTAATAAACTATACCACCTCCCGCCGAGCTCAACAGATAAATTCAACAGCCTGGTGAGCAAAAGCAACAGAGCCGGCTCTCCAGCAGGCTCTTGCCCACCAGAAGTCTACAAGATCATCCCCACCCAGAGAACACCAGCAGAATATTACCTCAACCTCTTCAACCACTCACTAGCAACAGGAACCATGCCACATGCCACAAGCCTTCAAATCAGCGTACATCAAGAAACTCCTTAAAGATCCATCGGGAAACACAGAAGACCTAACCAACAACTGACCAATCTCAAATATCCCACACCCCATGAAACTACTAGAAAGCTACATCTACGAACAAACTCTGCAACATGTATAAAACAATCAGGTACTAGATTAGACACAAGTAGGCTCCTGGCCCATGAGAGAAATGGAAACTACACTACGACCCATGTGGGGCGATCTAAAGACAATGGTAATGCAGTACTAATACTACTCAATCTGTCAGCAGCCTTTGACACAGTCAACCACGAGACACTGATCAAAAGAATAGAAGGTATTGAAATCGGCAACACTGATCTTCTCTGGCTAAAATCCTTCTTGACAGAAAGAACAGAAATAACTTGGTAAGAAATCTCTGAATCCTAATGGACAGTGGACTAACACAAGAGCCACAAATTAATGCAGTAATTATTACACCTACACACAATCAAGTAGATACTTCCATTCTTCACCTTCACACACAGAACACTTGCCATCATCTGTCTCGTCATGTCAAAACAGAGTACACCAACAGTATCTATCTCGGAATACCAGAATAGCTTATGAGGAAAAATACAATGAATACAGAACGCAGCAGCAAGACTACTCCTTAGAGTCACTGAGAGAGAACACATCACCCCAGTGGTGAGAACATTACATTGGTTACTAGTCAAAAACCGAATCTTCTTCAAAACACTCTGCAGAACACACAGAGCAATACACAGTCAAGGAGCGGAATTCATAAGGAGAAAATCTCCATCTACAAACCAACACAAACACAAACACTAAGGTCCAGCAATGACATTTGACTCAAACCGAAAGAATACGCAAAACAAAAATGTAGGGGATCAGCATCCACCTGCATAGCCATGAGACTTTGGAGCTTGCTCAACAGAAGATCACAAATTCACAAAACTGTTAAAAACATTGCCCTTTAACGCACCAAGCTAAATAAAGAACACTGGAAAGAGGAAAAACACCATCACAACACAATAAGAAAACAGATCATCCAAAGAAAATATCGACCCCAAACTCAATAGAATAAGACTATTTTAATGGGTCAAACCAAAGCACAGGAAAAAGACCCAGGCAACACCCCGACTAAGCTTACAAAAAACGCTCTAATACTCTGCATAACCACCACCCAACACTGAAGAAACAAGACACACACCTTTGCCACAAATAACAAAAACACCCCAAACTACAGACACTCTGCTAACTCTCCACAACACCCAAGAAGCACATATAACGCCTACATACAACCCCTCACTAAACAGCACCCAAATGTTGATCAACAGCACACAGTGACCGTTTTTTCCGAACGGAAGCCCCCCACAGCACATCAAAGCTCTATTGCGCTTTTCCCTATCAATCCGACTAACTAACTCACCCCAACCCCCTTCCTTTTCAGATCCGCATGGGTGCCTGGAGACCATGAAAAACTGCACTGGTGCAAGGTACAAGTCACTATAACATTACATAACTGCAGTATTGTCTAGTCCCCTGAAAGGTGCTCATGACCATCGGCAGCATAGGTCCTACTCCCACAAGATGTTTTTCTCCTGTTGCCACCAGGGACTGTTGCCCTTTTCATTGTGTTTCCACCCGCTCAGGATTTAGGGCCTCGTTACAGATCTGATGTTATTTTAGCAGTAAATCTCCCAAAAATCCCACCACACAGATTCACTCTTATCACCACTTGGTCCGGTGGAATTACCGCCAAATTAGAAGTGGTGGTAGGCTGCGTTCACCCCCATTTATTGGAGTCCATAGGACACCATGGGGATTTCGTCAGAATTACTGCTGGCTGTAATTCTGCCGATTTGGCCATTTTCTGGCAGTAAGGTGGAGTAACTACCTCCACCTTACCTCCAAACCCATAGTTCGGCGGTGCAGTAATGCAGTGGTAACTTCACTGCATTATCGCCGTTTTTTGCCATAACGTCAAACCCGTAAAGAGGCCCTTAATCTGGACTGATCATATTTGTCTGGTTGTCCAGTTGACAGACAATAAATCCGGATGTGATCTCTCCCTGGCAAGGCAGTCTGAGTTCCAAGACTCTAAGGGCTTGGCAACGTAAGTGGTCTGTGGTGTTTTAAGGTGTGAGTCAGCCGGAGTGGTCATGAATGGGCTTCCAGACAGGCTCTCAATTGCATTTTGATTCAGTGGTGTTCCCTGAGCTGTAATTTCAGCTCTATTTTCAGATAAGGGATCTCCAGGATGCAGCAATTAATGGAAAATGGTCGTGAGCCAAGTTCACTTTCATTGACCCTTTCATGTGCAAAGTTCCAACTCTTCATGCAAAGTGCTGATGTTGGGGCTGTTAATTGTCATGGCCCATATGCATTTTATTCCAGACAATAGCTCTCACAAGCTATTTAGTTTATGTTTTAAAGAAATGGTCAACTATATCATAGAAATGTACAAAGCAACTGGCTTGTATGAAATCAAAAAATATATTTGTTGCAAAGCTGCACATTCTGCAATACCTAGGAGCAATATCCTAAATGTCTGTTTTCAATAATGAAAAAAGCAAGCAAGGTTTATTAATTATTCAACCAACACACAGCAGATTAAACACCTCAAGTTGTTCTATTTATTTATTTTTTTATTTCAGTTTTTATAAAACACCACATGCCCGTGGGCCTCAGAGCACACATAAAACAACGGACAGACAACAGCAGGAGGGAAAGCAGGGGAGGCCGTAAGGGATAGCTAAGGTTCAGGTTGGGTTCAGGTTGAAGAGAAATATATTTATTTCTTTTTTAAAAAGAGCCAGGTTTTCAGCCATACGTATATGTCCTGTGAAAAGATTCCACTGCAGTGGTGCTTGGACATCAAAAGATGTGCCTCCGAAAATGTACCAATTTGTACCTAGGTTGAGCGAATGTAGGGCAAGCGGCGGAGCAAAGCTTCCTTCCGCCTATCTTAGGCTTTACTCTGCCAATGAGGTAAGAGGGGCATGTATTGATTCGACATTTGAATGGAAGTCTCCGGAATTTGTGTGTAATCCTGTGTCAAACAGGCAACCAATGAAGGGCCCTCCTGGCCTCTGAAACATGGGTGCATTTGGGCAGTCCCTGAATGGCTCGACCACGTTGTTCTGTGCAACCTGCAGGGCTTGAATATTAGTCTGTGTGGTGCCTGCCAGAATACTGTTACAATAGTCAAGTCTACAGTTGACTAGCGGGTGGCAAGCATGGCACAGTTATTGGTAGAAATAAAGGGGCAAATATAATTAATTTGCTTAATGATAAGGCTGCAAGATGAGCGGATATAGGGTACATGAGGCTGCATGAACAGCTCATCATCAAGGATGACTCCCAGCGTCTTCACCTTCTTTAAGACTGGAATGGTGTTGGCAGCAATAGTGAAGTTGGCATAGGCAGGGTCTAATTTGCCCAGACGAGCTTTGGAGGCTACAATCAAGAGCTCAGTCTTTTTACAATTAAGGGCAAGTGAATTATCAGCCATCCAGGCCTGGATGGCTTTATAGATGATGTTAACACTAAGCTGGAAGACAACCTGAGTATCATCGGCGTAGTTGGTATACCGGACCCCCAAAGCATACAGCATGTCAAGAAGTGGTCGAATATAAAGATTGAACAATGTTGGGGACAGGCATGAGGCCAGCGGAACAATGGGCAACCTCCCCCAAGCCTGTCACTAAGAGAGAGTGGTCCATCAAATCAAAGGCTGTCGAGAGGTCCAGAAGCATCAGCAGGGCAGGATGACCATTATCCACCATGCCGGCCAAGGTGGATTTAAGATCTAGGGGATCATTACAAGTTAGGAGGTAACCATGCCGCTATTAGTGGGTACCGGGTCTGGGTTCCTTGAATGAGGAATTACCGGGTCATTCCGACCTTGGAGGACCCGGTAATTCCTCATTCAAGGAACCCATCCCCATTCCTTTTCGAGCCCCCATAGTGCTCAATGGGAATGGGGAGGGTGCTAACAACGGGCCCGTTAATAACAGGCCCATTGTTAGCACCCTGGATTGCTCGCGGGGCCCGCTAAGGGCGTCCTTAGCGGGTTCCCGCAAGCAGACTGGTATGAGGCGGTAAGGGGTTGACGGCTCCGGCACCTTTACCGGCGCTGTTAACCTCTTACCACCTATGTCGTAATGACCTCCCTAGTGTCACTAGCTGTTCTTGTGTCATCTATCTCCTGCCTCCTTTCTGCACTCTCCTGAGTTACAAAGCGTTTTTCAATGGAGGCTTTCCATTGAAAACACTTTTTTAAATCAGGCTCTCTGTCAATAACAGCTCAACAATGATAAATGAAACTAACTAACTTCACAGAAATGTTCCCTGTTTCACTAAACAAGGGTGGCTATCTGAACATCTGTTCACCAGAGCAGAGTTAAAAAATCCATTCTAACACCATGTTCAACGGCTCTTCACATGGAACCCTTCTCCATTTCGGCCTTCAACTTCTTGTTTGAATGTTTGCTACTACCACCAAGATATGCACCTGCTTTGGCTCCATCCAGGCCCTCGCCCTGGGCTTCCGTGCGCACCGCAGCAGCGCTCCTACTATCCGCAACTTAGCGCCTGCATCTCTCAGCGCTGGCGATGGCCGGTTATGGGCCTGATGCTCCAGCGCCATCCACTTTCTGAGCTAGTTGATTCGGCAGGTGAGTTGTTACACACTTCTTAGCAGATTCTGACTTAAATGGCCACCATTCTGCTGTCTATATCAACCAACACCTTTTCCTGGGTCTGGTGAGTGTCGGCATCGGGCGCCTTAAACCAGCATTCGGTTAATCCCCAGCGGCAGTTCTGCTTACCCACTGGGCACTCGCATTCAATGCCTGGCTCCACGCCAGCGAGCTGGACTTCTTACCCATTTAAAGTTTGAGAATATGTTGAGATTGTTTCGGCCCCAATACCTCTAATCATTTGCTTCACCAGATAAAACTGGCGTTTCTGAGCGCCAGCTACCCTGAGGGAAACTTCGGAGGGAACTAGCTACTAGATGGTTTGATTAGTCTTTCGTCCCTATACCCAGGTCAGACCCAGGTCAGACAACCGATTTGCAGGTCTGGGCAGCTACGGACCTCCACCAGAGTTTCCTCTGGCTTCACCCTACCCAGGCATAGTTCACCATTTTTCGGCTCATGCTCCACCTATCCGACAGAGCGGGTGAGACGTGCCGGTGGTGCACCCGACGCAACAGGATCCTACCTCAGGCGGCATGCACCGGCCCTCACCTTCATTGCGCCACAAGGTTTCGTTTGGCCCTCTGACTCACACACGAGTTAGACTCCATGGTCTATGTTTCAAGACGGGTTAGGTGGGTAACCAGCATTACCGCAGGCTCCTGGCGCCCTTCGTGGGCCTCCCAGCCTTACAACGCAACACACTCCTGACGCATTAAGGACAGTTCACCCCAGTCGACAGTTGCACCCTGAGCAGGGGACCCCGAGAGGGACCGGGACGGTTGCTTGAGGAGGGTGCAGTGGCAGTCAATCTCCTTCGGGCCCGCTGACACAACAAAACTGCTGTCAGGGGGCTGTAACACTCTCCGCCGGGGGAGAGCCACCTGCCCCCCAGGACCTTCCCACCTGACCCAGAGCCGGTTGCGGTGCACCGCCAGGGAAGAAATATGCCCTGCGGGGGCTGGGTGTACCCTGGCGGTGGACCCGCACAGGGACCGCCATTCTGGGCGACCGAGTTGTCCGCTGTGTTGAATCCTCCGTGCGTACTGCATGGAACCCACCCGTTTACCTCTCGATGGTTTCAAGCCCTCTTGAACTCTTGCTACAAAGTTCTTTTGAACTTTCCATTATGGTATTTGTTGTCTATCGGTCTCATGCCCGTATTTAGCCTTAGATGGAGTTTACCACACGCTTTGGGCTGCATTCCCAAGCAACCCGACTCTGAAAAGACCCAATCCTAGTGCGCTAGGGGCCGCTACTGGCCTAACACTGTCTGCAGGATGAGCCTCGATCAGAAGGACTTGGCCCCCCTGACCGATGCTGAGGAGTCGGTCTGCTGTATGCCACATTTCTTGCGCCTGCTGCTGGATGGGGATTCAGCGCTGGGCTCTTCCCTCTTCACTCACTGTTTCTGAGGGAATCCTGGTTAGTTTATTTTCCTCCACTTAGTAATATGCTTAAATTCAGCGGGTCACCAAGTCTGATCTGTGGTCTTAGTCGGGGAGCCGAAGCTCGGGGGACCGGCCTCGAGCTTGGGGCTGTATGGGGGGTTGGCCCCGCCCCGCACCTCTGAGTGGGCGCTGTCCCGATCTGCAGCTGAAGCCCACCCTGGTAGAGTTTGTTCTGGGCCTAATAAACTGTGTTTTTTTATATACTACTGTCTAAGGGTAATTCTTTTCGTCCTAATGGGTGTGCTCATCCAAGACCTCACATCACCGCACCCACACCCACTACGCTTGATACTTAGCCTTGGCCACTCTCAAAGCTACCTTGAATTGTCCTGGCTAATTTCACAGAAGTGTTCCATGTTCCACTACCAAGGGTGGCCTCCAAAACATCTGTTCACCAGAGCAGAGTTTAGAAATCCATTCTAACAAATTGGTGTACAGCGGTGGGATGAGAACTGAAGTACTTGGGTGTTGCACACTGGTGTGTCACTGGATTACACAGTAACACAGTGACTTTTGTTAGCCAGTAGTTGTAAACCACTTAACCTATAAAATGGAAGGGGGGTGCTATTGAGCAGTGACAAAAATGGCTGCCTGACCCGTGAGCTCTGTGACTACACACATCCTGTTTGAAAAATCCTAACTTCCAAGGTTTTAAACATGTGATAAGATTGCAGCGTAGCGTGTGGGAACGTATGCAGAATTACTGGAGCGAATCCTGGTCCAAATCACCTTACAATCAGGTACGAAATCCCCCTTGAAGTCAGGCGCGGCTTCACAGGCTGATTGCAGAGCGGGCCCAAAATCCATGCATCCAGACAGCAGCTAATATAATACGTGGGAAGCAGAGCCAGCGATTGAGGGACAACCTCCAGGAACTGCAAGCTGCAGTGGAGCCACCCTGAACACACTTGCCCGATCATTCGTTACACACCGCAGCACATTACCCTCACCGGCCCTACCAGGGACACGGGTGCTGGAGTCAAAAGTTATAGGGGCATTGAATAACAAAGTGTGGGTGGTCGAGAGGCGGAGCTCGGCCCACCCGCTCAATCATCCGCGACTTGCTGCCAATCACAGCCTCAACCGACACTGGCCGTGTTAGTGATACGGGTACCAGAATTAAGTCATAAAGACATTTAACAGCTGAGTATGGGCGTCCGTGAGGAGGAGCTCTGCACACCCACCTGCCCACCCGATTTTCACTGGCCACCTGCCGCCAGCAATACCCCGGTTCCTGACACCAGCCCCAGTACATACAACAACCTGCCCCAAACCTGTGGAGCCTACTAATTGCAGACAGACTACAATCTGGAAACACCCAAGCACAGCGACGACGAAGTACAGGTGAGTCTCCCCCTCATGCATGGCTGAGCACCAGTCATCCACTGAGGTTGCACTCTGAACAAACAATAACCCCATCGCATTGGCCTAGCACCACTACCAACAAATCCTGAGCTTGTGTTTACCATCGTATGAGGAGTGCATACTGGCCCCAGCTATCACCAGAGCACCAACAACACTGCTCCTCCAACGACAGCCTAAGCACATACTGTCTGGGAATTCCCTGCTGGTATTGACCCGAAGAGGAGCCCAGGGGCGCAAGAAGGGCCCCATGGACGCATTTGCAGGCACATCCCAGCGTGGCACCGACCCCACCTTCCCACAGGACCTACCCTCTGACACTTGCTCCCCCACTAACCCAGCCATGGACCCATATATGGCCAAAATGCAGGCAGGATTTGCGGCAGTAAATGCCAAGCTAGACGATATTGGCTCAACAGTAAATTCATTGAAGGCAAAACTCGAGAAGGAGAGTGGACGCATCATGCAGGCTGAAAACCGGGTTGGAGACCTAGAAGGTATGGTTACCACACACAGAAAGGACATTGAACAGATTAAAGATCCATTAGGCAGGTATGTCATTGTCTGGGGTGAATTGCATGGACAGCCCACTGTACATATTAACACGTATGGCCTGAAGATAGACGATCCAGAGTTTTATCATATCATAAACTTGACATCCCCCATAGACAATACCTGGGTACTTTGGGGTGGGGACTTCAACACCTTTCTGGACCCAATGTATGACAGAACCTCCAGGAACCCCCATACACTGACCAGAAGAGCTTGGGCTATAACCCAATCAATGGGATAATTGCCCCTGGTAGACATATGGCGGGAATTACACCCTCATGAAGAGGAATTCACTTTTCACTCATCCATGCACAATTCAGGATCACAAATCGATTTTTGGTAAATCACTCCTGACTGGACCCTGCACACTATTTAATGCACAATCTTCCCACACACAATCTCAGACCACTCTCCCGTACTAAGCAGACACACTTAAGTAAGAGCCACCAACTCTGGGAAATGCCCCCAGCCTTCCTTCATGATACTACTATGGTGGCCCCACTTAGGGTAGAGATAACAGATCTTTTTTTAATGTAATGAGGGTACAGTAGATTCTCTGTCCACAACATGGGAGGCTTTTAAGGTCTGGCTGCGAGGCCAGATTATATCCAAGACACATTGCGCCCTTGCACCATCTGCCAAGACCTCCAAACGGCTGAATCTAAAATACGCACACTGGAGAACGTTAATGCACTTGATCCTGAGGAATCAACGCTGGCTCAAATCCACACACAACTTGATGAGTTCTAAAAAGAAATGATAGAGAGATTCTATTGGCCTCATTACGAGTCTGGCGGCAGCCATGCCAGTAAAACCGGAAGGCTGCCGCCAGACCCGTGATGATTTACTGCTACCTGGCTTGCCGGAATAAGCAGGGCATTACAGCCCTGGCGGTCCAGTAAGTCAGGCAGCGGCATTCATAAATCCCCATTCCCGCTTGAGTTCCATAGGACTCAATTAGAATGGGGAGGACGGAAGCACCGGCACTGTGCGCAACCGCCTGCAGAACTCAGAGTGCGCCGGTCCGGTAATAAAGGTGCTGGTAGGCTTACCGGCACCGTTGTTACCGGACCGGCACACTCGTAACGAGGCCCTATATGGTACTAAACCCATCAGAGGGAGAAAATATGGTGAGGGTAATAAGGCCAGTAAGTCGTTAGCGAGACTGATCAAAGCTGAAAACCTTAGACAACCAATCATCAGTATATGTGACCAACATGGGGAAATATGTGTAGGAGAAACTGCAATTAACAAAGTGTTTGCTGTATTGTATTCTTCACTGTAAACCAATATTGATACCTTGTCTGCTTGCGATCTCATCAATTACATAGCTGCGATCCCACTCCCCGCTTTGTCATCAGAGGCGGCTGAAACTCTAGAGGCTCATTTACCATTGACCAAATTACTTCCGCTATAAAGGATCTAGCTGCTGGGAAGACTCCCGGCCCTGATGGCGTGGGGATTGATTTATACAAATGTTACACGCACGAACTTGCCCATAAATTTCTAGCATTGTGTGGAACGAGGCTCTCACAGCTGGGACCCTTCCCCTATCGCTATGAGAACGGGTTACTTTGGTTTTAATCAAACCACAAAGGCCCCCACAGGAAGTTGCTTCATACCGCCCTCGCTCTCTAATAAATTTGGATGCCAAAATATTCGCCAGTCATTGCTAACCGCCTGCAACCCTTTATGACTCACTTGATACACCCTGATCAATCAGGATTTATACCCACTAGATCGACCTCTCTGAATTTAGGTAGATCTTTTCGCTATCTTAGCCAAACGCTTTGGGTTCGGCCCACAATTGCTGAGTTATATCTAACTTCTCTACACCAACCCCAGTGCTGTGGTCCGAACTAACTACACCCTTTCGAATACATTCCCCCTAGGCAGAGGTACGCGCAGGGATGCCCTCTTTGCCTCCTATTATTTGCCCTCATAATTGAACTTCTAGCTGCGTTGATTCGTTCCAAACCCTTATGAAGAGGAAGTGTCGAGTATCGTCCCCACTCCAGTTGCCCTCCTCCCATTGCCTATTGAGTTCACACCAAAGTATGTGACTTATGAAGAACAGTTAAATCAGCAGAGACCAGCATATATGCTCTGCCCAGTGCCTACCAGGGTGACAGCACCTGTTAATATACCGACACCTAAGAAAACCTGGACAGTAAGGTATCCCTTAAAAAAGCCATACCAACATTCTAAACAATATGATGGTTGTTTGAATAAAATACCTAAGGAAGCAAAGAAGATAATGAAGGAAGATGAATGGTGAAGTCATAAGAAATTGGAGTGACGCATATATAGAAGATATAATGACCTGAGAATACTGACAAGAGATGAAATACCATGGATAACTGACATCTTGAGCCCAAGGTGAAGAAGTTGATGTCAAGATGAAGAAACTTATGCCACATACATAATGAAGATATTTAGTTAGTTTAAACATGTACAGATGCAAGTAAATAACTGCAAGAGGCAAAGACATTGTGAAGCTTGCTTATGCTTTATAGTTAATAGATTGCGGCAAGCGCCAACGTTTACAAATATATACCTCAAGAAGCACTTTATGTATGAATGTAAATCCACTACGCACATAAGCAGAATTGAACAAAGGTTACAAAAGGCCTCAGATGGAGTGTGTCACTGTCATGAACTAAAGAGCACGTCCCTTTCAGACTTCCTGGTCCTTGTCACAATGGGGTTTGCACTCCATAATACTCCCAACATGGTCGTCCAGCGTGAAACCCCTTTCTCGCTCCACGCGCTGGACGTAACGTATTCTATTAATAGACCACGCCTTACACGGCTCTGCGCGTCTCAATGCTATTGCAAAGTAGCGATCTGACGTGTGTCCCATAGCTCGCTGTATTATTCCCTTGCACCTGTCCATCTATCCGTTCCTTGTCCCTTCCTTTCCTCCTATTTCCTGGACTCGTGTGCTAGTTGCACCTTTCCTAATTCCCCGGATTCCTGGACCCGCGTCCCGGAAACTGAACGCACTCTGGAGTCGGAAGAGACTCGGGCAGCCTTGTTCAAAACCATGTCTGTCCGCAAGAAGGCAGCGACCAAGGACTCCAGCAAAGAACGGACCCAGGTGAGAAGGGGGGAACTCCTTGATAGTCACAACAAGAAAACCGAGAATCAAGACAGAACAAAACTCAGCTAAAGGATGACCATGCCAAGAAGCCAAGGTCTTATCTGACTGGAATGGGCCGACATTGGGTACAATTAAGGAAAGAAGAGAACAGAGGATACTGTTCAGAAAGGTCAAGATAAGCCACAGATGTCAGATGACTGGTAGAATTAAATCAAATATAGGAAAAGACACAGAGAAAAGCTGATTTCACGATGTCCAGTCACGTGACAGAGGCAGGCTAGAAGGGTGAAACTATCACACCTACGCATGGATCCCCGCCATGCCCATACTCCTTGAACGTTCTGAGAGCACAGAGCAGACTCAAGGCCAAACTACAAAGCAGTAATCGACTCATGTCTACTGAGGTGATGAGTGATTGTAGCATAATTGGTGGGAAGATGGGGTGCAGACGGGCTTCTCTGCACCTGGGTGTTTTTTCTGCATGCTGCTAGACATAGGTGGGAAAATATGAGTGGGGTTGATATCAACACAATCATAGTGGACCATTTAATCTAAGGTCCTATAGTGAGTAGAGCCAATGGGACTGCATACTTTTAGTGACGTTCATAGTGGCCATTTTGAAGGGAAGGCTTAGTTTCCCCACCTGACATTTATTATCCAATCCCCTCTCCCCGTTACCATATACAGATATAGTACCTATGTTAAGTTACCTTCCTATAACCAATCACGTTGCATGTTAGGTTTTTAAGATTGCCACGTAGAATGACGTTAGTACGTGCGCAGGTTGTACGTCAGCAGTGAAGAGTTTTTGCTATAAATATTGTGTTTTTCTAAAAGTAAAGAGAGCGAGAAGATCGAGCGGTTGCTGATGTTCGTTGTACTCCCTGTTTTATAAACTTGTCATTAAACGGACTCCCTTTGCCAAACTATTGAGTTGTCTTAATTATTATTATGAATCTGCATCCCCATCTATCTGAAGGGTATTGCTACTCATCTTAAAGGGCTTTTTGGAGATCATCCAGTTCACTTGGTAGCAGAGATTAGATGGTTAGATTAGATAAAGATACCCATCGACCGTCGACATAACTAACTTTGGGTCCTCAGAAATATCACACGTCCTTTGCCAACCGGCTGATAGAACGAGAAGCTCCCGTAGATAGTGGATAGATTAATTAAAACATCGTGCAGGTTAGGTGTGACAGGTTCCTTGCTTTCCCCCAAAAAACCCTCCTACTTCTATGAGTAGCGGATCGTACGAGCGGCACGGAGAGGCCATAACGAAGGTGGTGATCCCGAGCGTCTGTAGATGAAGACATGCGAACAGTGAGTAAAAAAGACTGAATGTTTTGGCAAAGCCTGCATGGCTTAGAAAACAAGTAAAGGGAAGGTAACGGAGAGAGGCAGGATAAATAATAACATTAGAATAAGAGTGTAATATATATAAGAGCAAAGAAATTGACTTGAGCGTGGCCGAGCAATATAAAGAGTTATTGTCAGTGTGGCCGCGATAAAGAATATGCGTTCAGTTCCTAGATTTTAAAGAATGCTAGCAGAAGCCCTTATCTAAGGTCCTGATACCAGATCGATTAACGACGATATGAAAGAGATAGGCTTGAATTCCGTGAAGGAATAAACATAGGGGTAAGATGCGTCTGAGAGAGCAGACGGCATAAGGTTCATGTGGCTGGCCAGAGTTTGTCTGTTTGTTTTATGTGTTTAAGTAAATTTGTGATGCCATAATTGAAAACTGTTTTTTGTGAAAAAAGAGCATGAAAATTGCACGATTGTAAAAGGAAAATGGTGCATGACATTGATTGATGGTTGTTTTTTAGCAAGATTAAAGCAAAAGATATTGTTGAAATAACGGGATTGGAGCTTGCGACGATTGGTGCTCGCTCATATTGTTGATTGTTGAGACGCAATTGTAATAAAGTGTAAAGTAAAAAAATAAAATAATAATAAGCAAGTGTTATATGAGTAAGGGATAAACGAGTTAAGCATGGAAGATATCACTCTGTTAGTACACATGTGCAAACAGTTGCAGAAACACGCACCTAAGCTTAAACAATTCAGTGCAGAATGGGTTACAGGGGCAGCAGACAAAATGTTTATGCCATGGCCCCAAGCCGGTTCGCTATCTAAAACGGTCCTACAGCACATGACGACATAGTTACATGCTACATGCTCGGGTAAAAAGTTAGAGGCGCCTGGCTAGTTTAGAACTTTGGAAGATGTACCAGGAAGAAAGAGAGGAGGATCTGCCGTTAGATTGGATACTGAATATCTGCAAAGAGGGGGGAAGAAGAGCCTTTTGCGCCACCCGCCCCGCCTGAAACAAAAAACAAAGCTAGTAAAGACGAAGGATTGTACCCACTGAGGGAACTTAAAGCAGCAACGGGATATAGCAACCCGTCATATGAGTCGCCTGCACAAAGAAGTGACGAAAGCCCAGAGAAGGATAGGGAAAGCAATATTACCTCCAAAGTCCCGAGGGACAAGGAGAGAGGCAAAAAGGAAAAAGGTGATCAAGTACAAGCAAGTACATCTCTAGGTACAGGAAGAGAGGTAAAGAGATGGACAGGAGATGATGATAGAACTGATGAGATGGCATTCACACAGAACGAATGGATGGGAGGTCAGATTTTATTGAAACTCGATGGTAAAGGCATTGAGGGCATGAGACAAAGGGGAGAACGAGATGAACAAGAAAGAAGGGATAAGGAAAAGGCAGAACGATTGAGGGATGAAGGCGCAAGAAGAAAGGATAGGCATAAACGAGAGCCGTTATACCACAATGAACAGGCTAGAAAACAGGAAAAGGCGGAAGAACAAAGAAAACGTGACAATTGTCAGGAATGGCACTCTGTCAAGAGTGGCACAGGGTACCCAGGTAGATTTTGGGTGGCTGTGCCGAAGCAAGGTAGCAGATAGGCACACACAGCAGGGAGTTAAACAAGAAAGAAGAGTAGGAAACCGTAGCTGTGAGCCAAAAGGGGCAAAAGATACAAAGGTACAAACAAACTGGATTCCCTCTTGGGGTGTATGCTGAAATGGGAAAGAGTGTTCCACGAACCTTAGGAAACTCCAGCCTTCTGGACAGATTGCTATAACAGAGGCCCACGCTGTATGCTCATGGCTGGGAACAACAGCAGTGGGTGTCTGTAACACTGAAAACGCGACAACGGAAGCGGCAGAGGTTGCCTGCCAGAAACCAACAGGCAAGCTCTGTACAAAGGGATTACATAAGACACATGAGAAGACAAGAACAGATATATACAGCGAAAAGGAAGTCAATGAGCAATCTAGCAGAAGGAAATGAAGGAAAGGCAGTTAGACTGAAGTAGATAACCTAAGGTGGAGTACAGAGGACTCCAGGAAGAGAACAAGGGAGCAGCAGTCAGGAAAACAGAAGGGCTGCAAGTAGAAAGCAGGTCTGCAGTCAAGAGTGGCACTAGGTGCAGGCAAACTGTAGTGGACTGCGGAGGACTGTAGTAGGCTGCAAGGCAGGGAGTCCAGAAGAACAGGACAGAGAGAGATTAGTAGTAGGCGACAGACAGAGAGCCCAAAAGAATAGGGCCGCAAGGTAGGGAGCCCAGAGGAGCAGGGCCGTAGGTAGCTAAGTGTAAAACAGGCTGTAAGGCAGAGGAGTGTAGCAAGCCGCAAGGCAGGGAGCCCAGCGGACAAGGGCTGTAGGCAGCGGAGGGAGACAGGCTGCAAGGAAGGAGCCCAGAGGACAAGGGCTGTAGGCAGCGGAGGGAGACAGGCTGCAAGGAAGGAGCCCAGAGGACACGGGCTGTAGGCAGCGGAGGGAGCAGGCTGCAAGGAAGGAGCCCAGAGGACAAGGGCTGTAGGCAGCGAAGAGGTGCAGGCTGCAAGGTAGGGAGCCCAGAGGACAAGGGCTTGGAGACAGCAGTGTTGCAAGCTGCAAGGTAGGGAGCCCAGAGGACAAGGGCAGTAGGCAGCCGGAGTGAGGCAGGCTGCAGGGCAGGGAGCCCAGAGGACAAGGACTGTAGGCAGCCAGAGTGAGGCAGGCTGCAGGGCAGGGAGACCAGAGGACAAGGACTGTAGGCAGCCGGAGTGAGGCAGGCTGCAGGGCTGGGAGCCCAGAGGACAAGTACTGTAGCCAGCCGGAGTGAGGCAGGCTGCAGAGCAGGGAGCCCAGAGGACAAGGGCTGTAGGTAGAAGGCACGAGAGCGAGATCGCCTGCAAGGCAGGGAGCCCGGAAAGGGCACTGGATCAAAACAGGATAATGCAGCAACAGGAACAGCATACAATGTAGCAGGTCAAGGCAAACAGGAGCGGGGAGATCTCAAGATGCAAGACACTGTGCTCCTGCAGGCCGCTGCTTATATACAGCCCTGCCCTGTTCTGAGGCAGGCTAATTGACAGCACCTGGGGCAGCACACCTGATGACAATCTGCCTCCTCCCTCTCTGATCCTGAGCAGGTGGAAGCAGCACTGGCCGCTAGGGCTTCTGGGGATTGTGGTCCCAATAACGATGAATGAGAATAGCCAGGAATTGAGGACTGTAGCCAGGTGCATTATGGCAAATGTAGTTAATTGAATAAAATAAGAAAGAACCAAAGTTGAGCAAATGGAAATAAAAGACCAAGGCGTGAAAAGGAGTTGTTCAAGGAGTATTAGGAGGATAAATGAGTACCAAGTAGTCCATGATGGTTGCCAATGCGTGTGCCAGCGGCGCGGGTATGACAACAATAAGCAAAGAACAGCTGATGATCAGGACAGAATAGAAGAAGAGCAAAAGATACGGGGAAAAGAGAATAAAAAGACGGAAAGATGAGGAATATGAAGGGCAAATGAACGTAGAGATACTAGGAAAAAAGAGGAAGATAGGGTTAGAGAAGAAGCGAGGAAACGTAGAGAGTTTGATGACGACATAGAATGCAAGCAAAGACAGAGAACACGTGATCCAGAATATCTGGAAAGGGAAGTTAGAAAACCCGATCCAGTGGTAGAATGGCAAGATATAGAAGAATTATTTCCTGAGTACGATTCAGTACCAGGCACGTCTAGGGTAAATCTAGAAGATGACTTTGACACCAGAAGTATCGGAGAGACAATCGATAAGATATATGATGAGATGGGACTAGAAAAGGTACCCCAAGGAAAAGGAAAGGATGAGCACCTTGAAAGCACTCAGTTGTAACACACTGAGGACGCTTCACACAGCAGAAAACATAGAGAGCTGTCGTTAGATCGGCTAACACTAAATAGAAATGAGGAAGATGAGAGAAGCTGCACGAGTTGGGCACAGGCAATATCAGACAAAGAAAGGGAAGCCTGTGAAAGAGAAGAAAGAGAAGAAAAAGAGAGAGACACAGAGCGAGGGAGCGAGAAACGTTTCTCTAAGGGAAAGGGAATAAGATGGTCAGATTCAACCGCGTCCACATCTAAAGTGCCAGAGTCAGTGACACAGTCAGACCGGCACGAAGGACTGCCACACGGTCAGAGGGGTGTGTCTCCTCCACAATACATAAGCAGATTAAGGACATTGCCAGGCAGACGGTTATTTAGGAATATTACCCCTGCGTAGACAGACCAATGATGAGATAAGAAAAAGAGTTTAGTGTGTCACAGTTTCCCTCATTAGAGAAGGGAGAGACAAGCCCACAGTATATACCATGACCACAGATTGATAGAGAGAACCTAAAACAAGCTCCCAATGTTGACATCCGGAGCTGGGAAATGGATACACGAGTTAGAAAAAATGACGGGAGGTAATACGTTGGCTATAGGAGATATCAAGGGTCTTTTGATCGCCATACTTGGTGACAGAGCTGACGATGTTTGGACACGAGCAGGTTACCCCAGTGGGATTACAGTCAATACTGCACATGACTGAGCGCCGTTTAACAATTGCAGAACCGCGGTATGAAAAGCGCTTCGAGTGCTATACCCGGACACTTCCGACATGGGAGCCATAATGACACGCAAGATGAAAGAGGGAGATGATCTGTTGATTTAAGACGCATGGGTGCTGGAAACTCGTGAATCTTGGGGGAAATCTATACCCGTGTTTTACCATATATTATGTCAAGGGCTGCCAGAACAGGTACTGAAGCAGCTCAAGAAGTTGGTAGGAATTGAAGCTAAGCCATGGTCAGAAATACAACTGACCATTGTGCATTTTTGCAGGCTGCTGCAAGAGAAAAATCGCAAGAAGAATGACGCAAGAAAAGGCGGGGAAGCCAAATTAGTGCAGAAAAAAATGTCGAAATATGCCATTGAAGGGGCACTGTTAACTAGCACAGATGGATCTAATACGCAACAGGTCAATAATCAAAGGCAGTTTGATCAAAGCAATAATGGATTTAACCCAAGAGGAAGAGGCTACCGAGGAAGGGGATGGCAAAATAATCAGGGAGGTTTTCATATATGCAAGATTTACACGAGGGGGGATGATGAATCCACCTGCGTTCACGCAGCAGGGTGGAGACGGATTTGCACAGAATCAAACTGTACAGCAGCAAGCGCCGACAGTGCAACAAAGCTTAGAGCCACAACACACTGTGACCAATTTCCCCCAAGGGCAGTCTCAACAGTCTCCTATGCAACTTCTAGGAAATTGTCAGGTTGCTTGATTGTCGTGCATTGAAACCTCCGTCCCCAAGTACCACAAAGAGAGAATACAAGATTACTCCCTATGCGATCATTGAGGCCACAGGTGGGTAGTTCTCGAAGCCCGGAACCACGGAAATGTTGAAACCCAAGGAAGCTGTAAAGGAAAACCTTTATTAGCAATCAAATGAGTACAGTACAAACAAACAAACAGAATAAAGAACAGGGCTTACCTAAGCTGATGGGTGACAAAGCCCAGAATCCTATGATGGTTTATAATTCCGTGGAGGGGCACGTGAGCTGGTTTCCCCGATGACAATAGGGAGAAGAACTGAAGGCTGGGTTAAAAACCCAACTCACCCTCCTGTAACTTGATGAAACGAAAGGACCAAAATCCAAAGTACTTGATAATGTAATGCAGTGAAGAGGAAAAACGCCAAGTCCAATTCAAGGGTAATCCAAGACAGTCCAAAAGGCGTTCCGAGTTCAAAATGATCCAGTAAACAGAGCCAAAAGACGTGAGCAAAGCAAATCCGAAAACAGCCCAAGAGTCAAGAGCCGTGAAACATAAAGTATCCAAAAGCCGTACAGAGTCCTGCAAAGAACAGCTGTGAAGCGTGGACGTGCGGAAGTTCAGCGCTTAAGTAGTGGATGCTTCCGTGTCACCTGATCCGTGAGTGAGATGGATGAATGCGTCACGTGACCTGCAGACGCGACACATGAGCGTTGTTTAGATCTCAATGGTTTCCATGATTGCGGAAATGACTTTCTGCGCGCAGCATCCTGTAACCGGCGCCTGCAAGCTCCCTCCTGCAGATGCCATGGCAGACGCCAGTGAAGGAACGGGGAACCCTTGAGTCTGCATATGTGGCCTTGGGGTAAACCCACTCACGTGACACCCGTCCACTGTGAGTGACAGGGAATGGAAACCTGGCTGGGGTAACTGGTGCATTGTGAGTGTTGCCTGTCCTGGATAGAGCGTGAGTATTGTCTGACCTAGATGCTTGTGAAATAGGGACAGAATGAGGAGAAAGCGTGACAGAAATCCATTCACTAACTGTGGGATGAAATTGTACATGGACTAGGACAGCTCACTGGGAGACCTGATGTGTTCCATCCTATCAGTGACACCAAACCCTCACGAGGAACCAAGGGTAGATGTCACTATAGGGGATAAAGAAGATTCGTTCCTAGTGGACACGGGTGCGATACGCTCGTTTATACGTGAAGGTAAGTTTTCTTTATCTGGCGACGCCATGAATACCCAAGGTTTTGCAAGCCGCGTTCCTTTCACAAAAGAACTTCCAGTTCAGTTTTTATAGGAGAATGTGACATGAAAATGCCGCTATTATATTCGAGACACATGCCTGTCAATATATTGGGAGGAGATTTAATGACAAAGCTAAATATGAGGAAGGCATAGTTCACTGAGGAAGGCATAGTGTGTTCAACTCCAGGAATGCATTATTTGAATGTGTGCAAAATGATTAGATCATACGCAGGACGAGTGGCTATGAGAACTATTCCATTAGAACCTGAGATATTCACATATGGAGTGCACATATTAATGTCTTGGCTACCAGGTCTTGCAGACAGAACAATGAGAACACCAGATGAGTTTCTGTGCAGACCAAGAATACCTATGCATGAGGAAAAGAGACAAGTGTTTCCCTTGACAATACATGCAGCCATAGTGCGAGGAGAGATGGCTTTGCTTGGTGACTGTGATGATGAAGGCAGACAATGGTGTGCTATAAATCGCCATTGGGGAAGGTTACAGATTGACTGACGTCACTGATGACGCTCTATTTGAAGAACGAATAGGTGAGGGTGAGATGACATTTGGGGTTCATCTCATTTATTGGGTGAAAATGATTAAATGAGAGCCCCAGAGGATGATGCTGGCACAAAAATGTCCTGAATATTTTGATGACGACATTGCAAAGGTGCCTGTCTCAGTATGGACTACAGGCCCTTATGACGTAGGCCTACTAAAGGGAGTTGGAGAAGTGAAGATTAAATTGAAACCAGGAGCTATCTTACCAAAAGAGCACAAAAATATCCCATGTCTAGGGAGGCAGATGAAGGGATTTTCAAGACAATTTCTGCCATAATGGATCAAGGTATCTTAGTGACATTAGAGTCACCATGTAATACGTCACTGTACCCCGTGAAAAAATCAAAGGGAGGGTCTTGGTGTTTAATACAAGATCTTTGCCCGATAAACCAGATAGTAGAGGCAGAGTTCCCTCTAGTCCCTAACCCATCTACAATCCTATGTAATATACCCGTTGAGGCACGTTATTTCACGGTGATCGACTTAAAAAATGCATTCTTCTCAATTCCATTGCACAAAGACTCACAAGATTTGACATCTTTCACGTTCAGGCAAGTTCATATGAAAAGCACAAGGTTGCCCCAAGGTTATTTTGAGTCTCCTTCGATTTTCAATAGATTCCTGCAGATGGACTTAAACAGCATTGCATTAGAGAGTGTTGTTTTCCAATACGTGGATGACATTTTAGTCTGTAGCACAACAGAGGAAGAGTGCAGCCGCGATTCCATTCAGCTATTCACTAAACATGCTGAGAAAGGATATAAAGTTGACAAGGAGAAGTTACAGTATTGTCAACAAGAGGTGTTGTACATAGGCCAATTGATTTCACATGAGGGAAAAAGGTTACTCCTGCAAGAGCTGAAGCTATTTTGAGAACAGCTAAGCCGCACATGGTAAAACAAATGCAAAGTTTTCTAGGATTATGTAATTATGTCAGGGCATTGGTCTTTGACTACAGCTCTTATACCAGACCCTTATTACAAGCCTTAAAGACAGCACAGGCAACGAAAGAAAAAATCATGTGGACTAAGGCTATGGAGGAACGGCTTGATGAACTAAAAAAGATTATTTGCACAGCACCAGTTTTAGGGATTCCCAATTATGCAGAGGAATTCTACCTGTTTTCACACACAGATGGTATTGTTATAACAGCAGTCCTTACACAGAAAACCACCCTTGGGGTACAAGCCCCTGGCATACTACAGTGGGATTTTAGACCCAGTAATCAGAGGTAATTTCCTGTGTGAACAAAGTTTGGCTGCTGCCGTGTTCGCCATAGAGAAAGCTACAACCATTGTAATGGGGTGCCTGATGACGTTATTTGTTGAGCACGCATTATTCGCCATTTTCGAGAAACCAAAAGGTACATTGACATCACAAAGAGCTTCTGCTTATAAAGTGGTCATATCAAATTCAGCGATTAAAATGATGTGATGCAGAATAGTGAACCCAGCTATGTTTATAGCAGAGCCAGTTACTGAAGGAGAGCCAATACATGATTGCGCGAACTGTGAAGAATTCTATGATGAGATCCCCCGAGTAAAAGAAAATGCATTGGCAGAAGGAGAAATTGTCTTCATGAGTTTACCTCCGAGCGGACAGCATGCCAGTGCAGCACGCAGCCCTATTGGACAGGCTGATTAAGGCACTACAACTCCCAGTGGGCATAGCAGTCGTGAAATGTGCAGCCCACACGAAGGGGACAGATTTTATGTCACATGGAAATCAAGCAGCTGACGCTGAAGCCAAGCGTGGGGCAACTGAAGATGAAATAATGATGGATGTGGGAATGCCTGATGTGCATGAGAAAATGATTGTTGTAAGAAGTGAGCCGGAAGGCTACAGTAACATGTCAAATACTCAGTTAATGGAGCTCCAAGGGGAGGCACTGCAGGAAGAAAATAACCTTTGGAAGCGAAGAGGGTGTTATTTAAACCCCTCTGAGGCTTTATGGTGACAGGACAGCACTGGTAATCCAGTAATACCTATAGCCCTACTGAAAATAGCACTGGAACAGTTACAATATCCAGCGCATATAACAAGAGAGAATCTAGCAGCAACCATTGGCGAAGACTGGTTTGTACCAAACCTAGTGGAGCATGTTGCATTTTTTATGATAAATTGCATAATCTGTCAGAAATGTACAGCTGGGCATACACTACGTGTGATCAGAGAAGTCATCCCAAGGCCTAATGGTCCTTTTCAGCACTTGCACATCGACTATATGATTCATGTATGTAACGGGTACAGGTATCTAATTGTTGTGGTGTGACCATTCTCTAGATGGATGGAAGCAGGTCCATGTACACACCCAGACTCTACCCGTGCAGCCAAATTCTTGGTGAGGGAGGTGTTTCCCAGATGGGGAGTTTGTGAAGTAATGAGGTCAGATAATGGTCCTCATTTTGTTAATGCAGTATTTGAACAGATCAGCTTGTTACTTGGTATAAAGCACAAGTTTACTTCAGCGTATAATTCCGCAAGTCATTTGGATATGCGAGAAGCTCAATGGCTTGTTAAAATAAAGGATAGTCAAATTGAAGCTTACTCTGAAGAAATGATGGTTGCAATGCCTTCCACTGGCATTGTATGCACTCAGAAGCTAGCCTGGTTCTGACCACCATCTTACGCCACATGTGCTAGGATTGGAAATGCAAACTACCTGAACTGTATGACTTCCAGTTTTTCTGTAATTTCAGGACAGCTTCAGTGACAACAAGCAGGATGTAGGGCAGTACAGAACACAGAAGGAGATACTACAGCTGACAAGGTTCCAGAGTTACGTGTACCTCAACTATACCCTGGGGATACTCTGTTAGTTCGGAATCACACAAAAAAAGGTGGGACAAGCCAATATCATTGTAGAGGATATTACGCCATCTGCAGTCAAGTTACAGGGAAGAAGAGCTTGGATCTTCCTTGGAGACATCAAGCCATACATCAGAGAGACCCCTCTGCCCGCACCCCAACCCGGAGAAACTACAGACAACGGGGAAGAACCACAGCACATGCAGACGAGATCTATGACGAGGAAGAAGGACGTATGACCAGTCAAGTGAAGAAAGCAAGGAAACCTTTGTGATAAGGTTGTGGCCCAGTTATATGACATTTCCTTTGAGCAAAATAAAGGAAAAAAAGGACATAAATACGAACACTCTGTGAATCATAGTTGCAGGGTGAGAGAGGAAGAATTGCATTCGTTGAGCCACAAGTAGCTTATTGATTTTGGACTGAGGCACCCTAAAGCCTTGATAAGAAAAGCTATCCCAAATTTTTATCGAGGATATATAATCTGGAAAAGAATACAATATCCTGAATCCTTCCACACAAAGTCTTTGTTGGGACTTACTTATGGTGTCACACAATAGTGACCTCACTCGGCACATACTGACCTATTTCGAATTGATATTGAGATCCTACCCGTCACTGGTGGGGAGACTTACAGTCATAACAGAATTTCTTCAAGATCCTGATAATGAAAAAACAATAAGTAGACTGCTCACAGTGATTGGAGAACAGTTTCTTTTACTTCCAGACTACAGCGAGGACAAAGACAAATGTCCCTATCACCAGAGAATCGTAGATTGGCAAATGCAGTATTTTTTCGTTTAATTGAAGACTTTCCCTGTTGGGAGACATGCCAATGTTGATGTACTCACATTCATCCGTGACCCAGATAACACTACTAACTTGAGTATGCTTCTACATAGCATAACAATACAGGTTGCACTTTCTTCTCATCAAAATCACAGAAGAGTGTAGAGACTTTCATTCGAGGGACAGATCGTGGAAGTATTGACAAAAAATACACTTTTGCTGACAGGGAAGCAACATGTCATCTGGAGTGAAGCAGATTCGAGGTATAGACTGGGAACTAGTCTATATGGAACAAGTATTGTAGACTTACCAAGGTCATTGTTCATTGTTGGAACATTACATTGCAAACAGAACTGTTTCCAGAGACAAGAGACAGTCCATTATCCAAAATCAGAGGACAACTGGTCCAGAACTATTGATCCATAAAGCTGAGACAGCTGAATCCAGAAAAAAGCGATAATAATGAAAATGTATTAAAGAACCACTTTTTGATTCTTTCGAAGATCGAGATGGGAAGCCAGAGCAGCAGCATTGTTCTCCCTCAGGAGGCAAGACATTCATATTGCCCAAGGAACAAATGCTGTAAAATAACCTACCGATGCATTGTTTATGCGTGCATTATATTCATAATCGTATTACTGTCATTAACGATCAGAACTTCATTTTTTACAGGGGCACAAAGTGTTGTTCCCGTGCACCCACCTGAGAATGCACGCTTGATACCCACAAGAGCGCCCTGACCTTATATAGTCATTCCTGTTCCAAGAAAAAATGACAGAGTGACTGCGCTTGAAATGGATGTGGTAAGCAATGACACACACACACGACTCTTGTTTTAGCAAATTAGTTGAAATGCTGGAGATAGGGTCAGCAAAGTAAACCAGACAAGGGGTTGATGAAAGTTACAACTCTACAGATAATGAGTACAAACACACTTGGTCTAGTGTCAATGATATCAGAATCACATTCCAAAGAATGGGGAGAGTTTGGACAATCAACGATGAGAAGCTCCAAACCAAGAGAAGTTGAGAGACAAATGGAGAAAGCTGAACATTTAAGGAGACAAAGGCTTTAGAGAATAAGCAAAGAAAGATAACACCTGGAAGCACCCCTGATCCTGCGAGACATAATATCAGGGCAGTGCCTGGTGGGAAGACACAAACAGAAATTATAAGAGACATTTCCTTGCCTAATTGGTATATTGAAAGGATGAAGCAAATTGCACAACATCCTACTCGAACAGTAGAAATGGTAACGACCGGATCATTGATGTAGATGCCTGAGAATCCTCCAGCAAAAAGGAGCTATACAGAAGTATTATGTGACATTCTTGTGAAAGCTCATATCAAAATAATAAGAGCAAAAAGAAGCACACAAGACGACAATAATGAATTTAATGATTACCTGGATAGCACAGCACATTTGGGAAACAACATATGGTACCAACATATGAAAGAAGTTGGAAGACGAACTTCGGATGAGGAATGCGTTGCATGTGCACTTCTGCTCTATATCATGGGAAAGTCAAAAATCTTTGTAGCTATCGAGATAGATGTGCAGACAGCACACTGTCTATCTCATATAGAAATGTGAAAAACCAGAGGTCAGTTCATGGGAAGTGTTGCTTCTCTCAAATGGGTGACTGAAAAACAAGATCCAGATGAAGATGATTATGTTCAAGACATAAAGACAAGAAACAATGCCAAAACAAAGAATATTGTGATCAAATACGAAACACCTGGAATAAAAGGAGCAGAGATCAGAAGAGAAGTGAACAAGAAATTGGAGACTACAGGAAAGACTTCAGAAGAATCTCACAGATGGAAGAACAGAGGTCAAATGCAAATCTGGGGAACACTGCTTTCACTAGACGGATGGGAGAAAGGAGTAGTGATCTCCAGAGCATGGGTAGTAATCGGGTGTTACCAGGCTACCATTGACATAGTGCAAAATGGATGCAAGCCATTATGTCCAAAGCTTGCTAAATTACTGACATGGATCGACGACAGAGGTGGACCCTTGCAGATAATACCATTGGAGAGCCCAAGATTCAGTTTCAGAAATAATGGTGCAAAAATTGGAGAATCATATTGCACATGTATACCTTCACCCAAACTATTATACCTGTTCAGCAACATCCCCATATGACCTGGGAGGGTTTTCTTCTCCAAATTGCAATCCAAGGTCGCCTCATTTACTTGGAGTGGAAGGACAGCTAGAATGAGCTGGGCAAAGATGACCGAACAATACGATACTGGCGGCCTCTCGGCACCCGACTTCGAGGTATACTATTTGGCCACTCAGGCCCAATACACGAGGTACTGGTTCTTCGCCTCTGATGACTTTGCTCATCTCAGGGTAAAGAGCTATGCTGCATCCCCTATTAACCTTCGCTCTGTCTTATTCGCTGAGCGTTACTCAGATACTAGTTCTTTCGACCCGGTTAATCCCACAGTAAATGCATGGACCAGAATATTTAAGCGCCTTATGGTGTTTCCCTGGGATAGCCCCTACATATGACCCAGCCATCAGGAACACATGGGACCCCCATGCCCAACCAAAACCAGGCGACATGTTCCCCGACGGGAAATTTGTGTCATTGACAGACTTTATGACTAAAGTGGAACACAGACCATTGAGGTCACTTCAATATCACAGAATGAGGGCAGCATTTCGTCGACGATGTCCCTCAGTTCTGGGCGAACCTGAGACACACCCATTTATAACCGATGTCATGGCATCTGACGGGATTAAATGTAGAACCTCCAAATTGTACAAAATAATACAAACCCATACTTCCTATCGCAATTCTATTAAGAGTGCATGGGAGCGGGACTGGGGCTTGTCCATTGACGAAACACAGTGGGCTAAATACTGTCAATTTACCAAAACAGTGTCAATTACTGCCAACTTAAGATTGATCGAATTCAAGATCTTGAACCACCTGCACCTCACTCCCCAAAAAGTGGTGAAATTCTGGCGGAAAGTTGCCCGGGCTGTAGAGGACATCCTTAATATCTCCATTCCCCTTGCCCCCATCAAATACCTACTTGGCGACATTGGAATGGTCCCTGTTAAGACACGCAGATTATTCAACGTGGCCTGTGCCGTGGCAAAAAGGAATATACTTAAATGCTGGAAGGCTAAAACTGCACCCACATTGAACTTCTGGATTAAGGGCATGATATATGTGAATAAATGTGAAGAAGGTTTTGTCCAAAATGTTTCTCCCACTAGCCGACCAAAAGACATCTGGTCACCATTTAGATCCTTTCTCACCAAACTTAAGACCATATCCCTGAATACCTCTTGAGAACCCTCGAGTGTGACTAATGTATTTGAAATCCATGTATTTATAAATGTACCAATGTCATGTAATGAATTCACCAATTAGCCTTTTTCTTCATGTTCTGTTTGTTTGTTTGTTTGTTTGTTTATTTAATTATAATGCGCACCAGACCCAAAGGTATTAGGGCGCAGAAGAAGAAAAAGAGGATTGTTCAGTTTAGGTTACATCGCTGTGCGTTACAGTACAAGTAATAATAAACAGTGCTTGCCTAAATCATAGAGTTAAGCAAGAGGAAGCACAGAGCAACGGTTATATACAATATATACACTTATACAGATACAGATATATATATCCAGTTATACTCGGTAGTAGTCAGTGGTGTGGTAGTGTGGTAGAGGGTCAAATGTCATGCTCCTTAATCCAGTGGATGAGTTTAGATCTGAAACGTGGGTAGGGCAAGTCTTCTCTTAAAGAGGGTGGAAGTGGGCAGCTTTGACCGGGAAGCTACTACCACCAGTCTTCATGCGTTTCAATCTAGGCACTTGAAGTAGGTTAGTATTAGCTGTTCTGGAGGGGCGGTTAGTGGATTGTCTCCAGAATCTGCAAGTAAGGTACTGGGGGGCGGCCATGTGTAAGCATTTATTAGTTAGGGAGGCAGATTTGAGGAGGATTTTGTCTTTGGTGGAGAGCCAGTTGTTGGATCTTCTAAAGTCAGATATGTGGGCTTTCTTGGGGATGTTGAGGGCTGCTCTTAAAGCATTATTTTGTAAGATTTGGATCTTATTGGTAATGTATTTGTTGCATCCTATGTATAGGGCATTACAATAATCCAGTTTAGATAATACCAAGGCTCTTGCTAAAGTAATGCAGTTGTAAGGTGTGAGGAATGGCTTAGCTGCTCTAATTAGCTTGCACGTGTAGGCAGTGGCCGAGGCCATGGAGTTTACTTGTTTTTTGAAGGTGAGAGTGGAGTCTAGGTAGAAGCCAAGAGTTTTCACTTCCTTGGCTACTGGGATGTTGTTGTTATCTATGGTGAAGTTAGAATATAGATGGCCTAATTTATTGAGATTAGCGGCAGTGCCCAAGATGAGGAGTTCGGTTTTATCATCATTCAGGCATAGTCCATGAGAGGCCACCCATGCCTCGATGATGAGATATACTTTGTTCACAAAGGCCAAATCCTTGTTGTAATCTCCCGTCAACGGCATGAGGATCTGTGTATCATCTGCATAGTTGGTGTAGGTGATACCCAGGCCGTCTAGATCATCAAAAAGGGGCTTCGTGAAGATGTTGTACAGAGTGGGCGAGACACATGAACCCTGAGGCACACCAAAGGTGATAGGAATAGGGTCTGCGGCTGCTGAGGGTGAGAAGACCCGCATGGTTCTATTATATAAGAAGGATTGGATCCAGCCTATAGCTTCTTGTGAGAAGTGAGTAGCTGAGTCTAAGTGGTGGCAAAGGGTCTTGTGATCCACCAAGTCAAACGCCGCTGAGAGGTCGAGCAGCAGGAGAAGTGCTGTGTTACCATTGTCTCGCAAAGTGTCTATTTGTGCTTTAAGGTCAATCAGTGCAGTTTCCATTCCGTGTTGCGGTCTAAAACCTGACTGACGTACTCCTAGGAGGTGGTTGCATTCCAAATATTGTTGAATTTGGAGGTACGCTACCTTGTCCAGAATTTTAAGCAGGAATGGCCCTGTCGTAATAGGGCGATAATTTGTGGGAAAGGTCGGGTCAAGTGTTTGTTTTTTCAGAAGTGGGAGGACCCACGATTGTTTCAGATTGTTGGGAATGGTGCCGGAAGAGAATGAAGCATTTATAAGTTTGGTTATGAATGGGGAGAGGTCCCTTGCAGCATCCTTTATAATTAGTGCAGGGCATGGGTCACCGTGGCAGTTGGATGGTTTGAGAGTTAAGATGACCTTTTCAACTTCTAGAATTGATACCTTCTTAAAGTTAAAGAGGGGTTTAGGTATTTCGGACAGGGTGAGGGGTGAGGTGTTCGGGGGCATAGTGGTCGTATTATTAGAGTTAGAGGCGAGGAGGAGGGATTCTTTTTTGTTGTTGATTTTAGCCTGCAAGGTCGTTATTTTGTTATTTTGTTAGCTAAAGCACTCTGAATGCTAGTACACCAGGTTTTGTCCTTAAGGCAGGTGTCAGGGGTTTGGATAGGTGTTTCCAATTCTTTAAGAATTGTGAATAATTCTTTTGTATTGGAATTGGCTTGGGCGATGCGCAAATTGTACGATTCTTGTTTAGCAATGATTATTTCTTTTTTGTATAGGGAGGCTAGTTTAGTGGGGTTGTTTTTGTTAGTGTCAGAAGGGTTTGGTCTCCATGTTTGTTCACATTTGCGTTTCTCAAGTCTAATGGTGTTTAGGTGGGGAGAGAACCAGGAATTAACATGTTTTTTCTGTTTACATTTTCTGATTTTCAAAGGTGCTATAGTGTCCAAGGCGGATAGCATTACCTTGTTGTATTCTTCGACCAAGGTAGATGGGTCTGTAGAGTCAAGCAGGGAATTCAAGGTAGGGATGATCAGAGGAATACATTTTTCAGCTGTAATGTTCTTTTTGTTCCTTGTAGGAGATATGTTGACGGTGTGATTGGGGGCTGTGGCTTCAAGGGTAAAAGAGATCAAGTGGTGGTCAGACCAGGACAGAGGTGTTATGGCCTTGATGGATGTTGCACAATGGTGTTCTGCTATCCAATCGAGGGTTCTGCCTTAGTGTGAGTGGCTCCTGTTACCTTTTGTGGTGAAGCCTAATTCTTCAATGGAATTGTTGATTAGTGTGGCATTAAGATCTAAGGGGTCTTTGTGACCGAGATTAAAATCTCCTAGGAGGAGGATTGGTGATGTATTTTTGCGGTTATCCGAAAGGATGTTAGTGAGATCTTCTTCAAAGGATCCTAAAGGGCCTAGAGGTCTGTAGATAAGGTGGATAGATATAGTTTGAGTAGTTGAGGTGGGTGTCCGGACATTTCGTCGAAAGACATTTGGTCGACGGAATTTGGTCGAAAACCAAATGGTCGAATTTTTTTTTTTAATTATATATATATATTTTAGGTTTTAGTTTAGGGAAAAAAGGTTTTTTTTAGAAAAAAAGGGGCTTGGGGAGGGGACCCCCCCAAAAAAAAAAAAAAAGTGAAAATAAAAAATACAAAAAATTCAACCATTTGGTTTTCGACCAAATGGTTTCGACAAAATGTCCTGTCAACCATTTTTTTTCGACAAAATGTCTGGTAACCGTTGAGGTGGTTAGTTTGGCAGTCAGGAGTTTTCAAGAGTCTACCTTTAGTGGTGTAGCAGGTCTCAGTGATAGGCTAGATTTTGCAATTATGGCTAGGCCACCGCCTCGAGAGGAGGTGCGGTCTATTCTTAAAAGAGTGTAGTCCTCAGGAATAGCTGGCATTATTGCTGGGCCAGCTTCTGAATGCAGCCAGGATTCCGTAATAGCGAGGAAGTCTATTTTCTCGGTAGTAATAAGGTCCGCTATTTCTGTGGCATGTGCCACCAGAGATCGGCATTTATTAAGGCACCTCTTATACCTGGCCGTGTAGGGTCAGTGGGTGGTATCGCAGTATTGTGGGGTTTTGGGCAGGTGGTGGGGACTCGAGAGAGAGTCGGCTGTTGCTGTCATGATCCCTACCCCCGGGCAACCAGACCAAGTCCAGCAACCCCAGAAGCAGGCATCATGTTACCCAGAGAAAACCCAGCAACCCTTGTTAGGGGCTATATGGGTTCAGTCCTGGCGTCTATGGCGCCAGGCTCATATGGGGGAACAGTCCTGGTGCCATAGGCGTCAGGCTCATATGTTAAAACTTACCTGATGCAGACCATGCTGCAAGAGATCCAAGCCCATGTGAGGCTTGGAAGGGACTACTTTACCTAGGGACTATTTTGTTACTCGGGTGTGGTTGTGGAGGAATACTTACCTGGGACTACTTTGGAGGGCTATTTAAACCACGCCCGAAGGGCAGCACACGCTTCGCGTTACTCTGCATCCAGCAGCGTAACGCTCACTGTGCCTGCAGTCAGCATCCAGCCTCGTGCCACGCCCGCCTCGAGTCCAGAGCTCCTAGAAAGAAGAGAAAGAAGAAGAAAGGTTAGAACAAGAACATTATTGGGTTTCTTACCTGATTCCGGATTCATCGCATCTTTGCACGAGAAAAAGACTTTATTTTAAACACGGCGCATCGCCAGCAGCAGCGCAGCGCCATACTCAATGTTCCTCGCAGCATTTCTACGATCCGGCGCTGTCTCCATCATTAAGTTGCTGCATTCCAGCACCTAAGGGGGACAAGAAAACAACAAGGTGAGCCGAGGGGAAACAAATAAGGACAATCTCTTGCCATCATATACTTACCTGATTTCACTGCCGGAGGTATTATTCACCAGCACGCCAAATCTTCTTACGCCGCACCTGTAAGAAAAGAGACAGCAGCGAGTTAAACTTTGGCATCATTTAACGGACAGTGTGGAATAGCACAGACTCTTATCAGAACGCTTTCAGCTGCCACAGAACTATCTTCATTTGGGTCTAAGCGGCAAGATAAAGAAAGGAATTGGACAAGAGTGATTATTCAGACATTTTAGAACTCTTTAGAACTATATACTTACGGCCCTTCGCCAGGAGTTTTGGTGCCAAGATTGTCTAGAACTCTTCCAATATCCTCAAGCCAGTAACTGGCCATCAGTGCGCCCCTGCGTTCCTCGCAGGATGGAGAGCTCATCATTCAAAACTATAAGGTGAGCTTGGTGAAAGGGAATATCAAAGGTGATAAATGGGGACGCAGTGAGGGGCTATTACTCAACTCCACGGGTGGCTAATTCCCTTTCTCTGCCTTTAGGAGACTACTTCTACGGGTCAAGCAGACGAAGCTAGGTGGGCCAGTCCAGTTAGTCATCTCTGCACCACGCATCACGTTGCTGGAGACCGCGGCTGTCCAGTTCCGCCCGACACCCTTGGTGGAACCAGGTAAGCGTAACAGAACGCGAAGCCTCTCTACAAATCCTCACCCGGGTGTCATGGATACCTCAGGAACTGACCAATTGGCCCTATTATTAGGGGAATTTAGGGCTGAAGTACATGCCGCTCGTCAAGAAACTAATACCCTCAGGAGAGAACGTATTGTTTCTAAGGAACGCACTGATGATCTTGCTAGACAATCATTGCAAAACCAAGTTGGCCAAACACCATTTCCTGGACTCGGGGGGGGAATTCAACTCCTGTTTCATCAAGCAATCCTGTGCAAGTGGTTCTACCAGGGAGCATTCCTTTAGCCCCGCTGGAACGTTTTGCTGGGGATCCGAAAAAGTTTGCCGTGTTTATGAACCAATGCCGCTTGCACTTTTTATGCAGACCTGGAGCCTTTCCAAACGATCAAGCCAAAGTAGCCTTTGTATTATCATATCTCAGCGGCTGTGCAGCGGATTGGTCAATTCCACTAGTCAATCAGGATGACCCTATTCTTCGGGATTTTCAGGGTTTTCAAATAAGCATGGAAAGACTATTTGCCCGGCTCTCCCAAGGACAGGCCCTGGATAACAGACTTTTGTCTCTACGACAGGGTAACCAGGACCTTTTAACCTACATCTCAACCTTCAATAGGTTGGTGGTGGAAACTGGATGGCCCGAGGTAAAACGGATTACGTTATTTCATCGAGGACTTCGAGGAGAACTCAAAGATGTTTTGGCTCAAGTTGTGAACCCACCTCAAGACTGTGCTGAATATATAGACTTAGTGGTCC
Source organism: Ambystoma mexicanum (assembly GCF_040938575.1). NCBI lineage: Eukaryota > Metazoa > Chordata > Amphibia > Caudata > Ambystomatidae > Ambystoma > Ambystoma mexicanum. The sequence continues at coordinate 326,497,020 of NC_090929.1, forward strand.
AGTTAGATCACAGACTTCAGAACAGAAAGGCTGACCGAGCCAAGTTTGAGAACCGGGTGTTGGTTAAACCCAACGCTACCCCCAAAGGAGCAGATGCCTCAGAACCCATGCAAATTGGAGGGGTTAAAGGACCCTTGACTCAGAGGGAAAGAGAAAGGAGACGGCAAATGCAATTGTGTCTATACTGTGGAACTTCGGGACATTTTCTATGGGATTGCCCTGTAAAACCACCCAAGAAAGTGGTAGGAGCTGCTGATAAAAGCCATATGGAGTCTGACTCGGGAAATGACCACGCCCGACAAGCGTAGAGGTCCGCTTGCCGAGTTTGAAGAAGGATACTCAGACCTCGCACTTTATCATACCAATGGTCCTAATAGATCCAAGGCAACCATCACGTATGCACGCAGTAAGGGCATACATTGATAGCGGGGCCATAGGAAACTATGTGGACCACGAATTGGCTTCTAGGATGAATCTACCTCTCTGCAGAAAGACCACTTCGGATGTCATCACCACAGTCGATGGAACTGAAATTGCCTCTGGGCCTGTAACTCATTCCACTGCAGAGATGACACTATTGGGTCAGGATGGGCATCGAGAGACTATTGTGTTTGATTTAATCAAAGCCCCGCAGTTCCAAATAATACTGGGGATACCTTGGTTGGAAACACATAATCCTTGTATTGATTGGCGAGAGAAGAGAATAACCTTCCCGGATTGTGCACATACTTGTTACCCGAAAAAACCCTTGAACGAAGGCCTGGCCGCAGTCGCTACTCCAGTCGTGCAGTTACCTCAGGAATATCAAGAATTCCAGGATGTTTTCCAAAAAGAACAGGCAAACACCTTACCTCCTCACAAATCATACGATTGTCAAATCGATCTCATACCCGGTGCACATCCTCCATGTAGTAGGATCTATGCCCTTACTGAACCTGAAAACCTTCACCTACGACAATACTTGGACCAATACCTTGCCAATGGCTTCATTCGTCCATCCAAGTCCCCTGCATCTTCAGCTTTGGTCTTCGTGCCAAAAAAGGAAAGTGACCTCAGAACGTGCATTGACTACCGTGCACTGAATCAGATCACGGTTAAGAACCGATACCCATTGCCTCTGATCCCCAAATTACTAGACCAAGTAAAGGGCGCTTGCATCTACACTAAATTAGATCTCCGAGGGGCATATCATCTGGTCCGTGTGAAGAAAGGCGACGAATGGAAGACTGCTTTTCACACTAAGTATGGGTTATTCGAATACCAGGTGATGCCCTTCGGGTTGTGCAATGCACCAGCAGCCTTCCAGTATTTTATGAACGATGTCCTTCGTGAACTCATTGACGTCTGTGTTGTCGTATACATAGACGATATTCTAGTGTACTCCTCTTCAGAATCAGACCATGTGAAGCACGTTTGTGCAGTCCTAGAGAAATTACGCCAGCACAAGTTATATGCAAAATTGCAAAAATGCATTTTTCATGCTACGGAAATTGAATTCCTTGGATTTATCCTGACTCCAAAAGACTGTTCTGGTATGACTTTCAAAGAAGATGATTTTGACAATGTTTTCCGGGTGGGTTAGCAGCCCGGCTCTAAGCCAAGGGATGTCATGGTGTCATTTGTTCTGGCAAGAAAGAAGGAAAGCTTATTACATGCAGCTAGGGGCAAGGGGTCTGTCACCTACAAGGAAAAATCTTTATTTGTTTACCCGGATTACCCTAAAGAGGTCATGGCTGCCAGGAGGAACTTTAAAGGTGTAAAAGATATGGCTAAGACCTTGAAGGTTAAAACCCTTCTTAACAGATTTAATGCTTTGACTGTTATATTGCCTGATGGGGAGAAAATCACCTCTGATCCAAAGGAGGCTCTTATGTGGTTGGAGACACTTAAGGAAGCCCGTGCTACAATTGCAGATTGAGGCCGTCAGCTGTTCTGATTATGTTGAGTATGATATATTTTTATAGTAAATTTTTTTTTTTTTTTAGAACTAATGGTTAATTTACAAAAGAACAACGACAAAATGGCGCTGGATATAAATGCAGTTGAATGTTTTTGGAACTTGGTGTGTTTATCTTTGAACGTGCGATGGCTCGTGACACAGTAAGCTGGATTTCCTGAGTAAAGAACCTTTGGTCAGTACGGGTTCAGCGTCGCACGTCATTACGCTGTTTGTCGGCATCCGGATGCGTGCGCATTGTTAGCCTTCACTTTCGGCTGAATTTCGGATGACTCTACCCCTCCAAAGGTGGGGGTTGGAGTGATTGGTGGATAACGCGTGCAACGCATGGAGGCTGTCTGAGTCGCGGATGTTCGCGCTTCCAGTTTACACGATCGGCTGGTCTACGGACTATGTGGTATGGCATGCCCTGTCCTTGTTTGCTTGCCGGAGCTGCGAGAATCCATCCATCGACAGCAGGGGATGCATATCGCCGGTGAGTGGATATGCCCCTCCCAGGGTACTGCTGCTTTGAGGTGTGCTGGCATTGTGGAGCGGTGTTGTTAGCTAATTGCCAATGTGCCCTAAGTGCAGGCCCAATTTACGCAGCGATCAACATTTCAAAGTTGCACTGTCTGGACACGTCTGGACATATAGAATAAATAACTTTGAATTAAATGAAAAAGGGAAAAAGAGGTAACTGAGTGATTTAAATCCTGACATAGAATGTTCAACACCCTGAGCCAGAACATGTCGACTATGGATCTCCAACCTTTGGCTTTCCATATGATGTGGATTACAGCTCACTTCGGCCCTAGCCAGCATAGTCATTGGGAGGGGATTATGGGAGTTGTGGTCCCGGACTTCTGGAGAGCGGCATGTTGCAGTAACCTGTAGCGTTACCTGCTGCAATGTGACTGCGTGCACCGCATGAAAGCATAGGGTCGGTCCATGCCATCAGTAAGCAGCAATATAGTGTAAAGTGAATTGGACAGTTTTGTGCACAATGTTTCTCCATGGGTTTATTACTGCATCACCTTTCCATGTGACTTGACGCTGAAGTGGTACCACTCACTCTAAGGTTTTGGCTGCGCCAGCTCCCACGTGTGACATTATATTGTCTTCTGAATGCTAACAATAATTCTCGAGAGGCGATTCACTCAGTAGTGGCATTCCCGTTGGTCAAATGCAGAAGTTTTCTACTGGATCCATCGGTTTCAATATGAATTTTTGAAAATCCGTTTTCTACATTTAGTCTTCAATTCATTCCAGTGCCCTCTTGGGGCTGTTCATTGGTTTGAACCGTTTCCACCTTTCTATGTGGGGAAGAGAGGGTTTTCTGTGCACTCTTGTTGGTTCTCATGATGTATCAGTGCCATTTTGTGTGTTGTTTATAATGTTCATTTGTCTAGTTGATTAGATGGAGTTGGGGGTAATTTGGGTTGCCGGGTACTTTGTTACTTGACTAGTGGTTATATATGTGCTCTGGGTGTTTCTGGTTTGGGATGACTTGTTTGAATTCTGATATGTGATTGGGTGGGGTACCGGGGGTTGGTCTGGGTTTTGTTAGCTCTTGTTGAAGTTGGATTCAAACTTCTGTTGTAGGGGGCGGGGGTGGGTTTTTGACTATTTGGGGGGCAGAATTTTTGTGCTTTTTGGTTTTTGCCTTTTTACTGTTATTGCAATGTCGCTAGGGAAGGGGGGCCTTTTGTCCATATCCTCTTGGAATGTGAATGGCCTCAACAATCCTATCAAAAGGCAAACGATTTTTAACTGTTTGAATGATATGCACTGTGATGTTTATTTCCTTCAGGAGACACATGTATTGTTGGATGAAATTAATTTGTTGCGCAAAGGGTGGATTGGGGATTTTTTTGTCTCATGTTTTTCTTCTAGGAGTAGAGGGGTGGCTGTTCTGATACAGAAAAATGCCCCAATTAAAGTCTTGCGTTCCCGCTCTGATGGTGAGGGAAGGGTCATTGCACTTTTGGTGGAGGTTCAGGGGGTTCAAACTGTTCTTTGTAACGTTTATGCTCCCTCTGTGGACGACAGCTCTTTTTTTGGAACTGTGGCTCAGATGTTGCAAGATTTGGGTACACGGAATGTGATCCTGGGGGGGGATTTTAATTTGGTGATGGATGATGCCAAAGATCGTAGTGGCCCCTGTGCTGCTCGGAGAAGGGACCCGACTTATTGTTCTTTCTGCTCTCTTGTATCTGAATTTGCCTTGGAGGACTGTTGGAGATTGCGTAATTCCGACTTGAGGGAATATACCTATTATTCTGGCTCGCATGGTTCACACTCCCGTATTGATATGTTTCTCACGGCTGGATCTACAACATCAAATTTGGCAAGTTGCGAGATTGGTTGTATTGCTGTTACCGATCATGCACCGTTGTTTATGAATATAGCTCTGAAGTTTGATACATCCAGGTCATTTTGTTGGAGAATGAATACCTCTATTCTTCAGGACGAGCAGATTGTGGAAAAAATCAGATCCGAGGCTGAACATTTTGTGGTTGAAAACAGAACAGATGGGATTACTGTTGGGACGATTTGGAAGGCTTTTAAATGTACAATGCGGGGTCTGATTCTGGGCTTGTCCAGTAGCAGGAGAAACAATTTGGAGAGAAAAAGTTTAGATTTAGAACAACGTATTAAACAATGCTCAAACGCCTTGATGAATGATCCTGCAACCCTGGAAAATAAAAGAACATTAAGGAATTTGCAGAGAGAGCTGAATGAGAATTTGATAGTACGATCTGAGAAATATCTGTTCAGGTTGAAATGTTCCTATTATGAGTATGATGAGAAATGCGACCGCTGGCTTGCACACAGATTGAGGCAATGGCAGTCGGAAGGTGCAAACGGCGGGTGGTATGGTGACTTCTGATCCAAAACAGATTAATGGGACGTTTAAGGAATATTATGAGAAATTGTACCAGAATGAATTGGGTGTTGGTGGTGTGGATGAGTCCTTTTTGGATGGTTTGGATATGCCTAGAGTAAATGATTTGGAGAAGGGCATCTTGGTTGAGAGTGTAACTGTGGATGAGATGAAGTTGGCGATCGGAAAACTGAACTCAGGCAAGTCTCCTGGTCCCGACGGTCTGCCTGTTGAATTTTACAAAATCTTGCCGTATTCAGCGGTGGAACTTTTACGTGATATGTAGTGGAGTCCAGGGAGGGGGGTCTGCTTCCTGCTTCTACCAACCATGCCACAATTTTGGTTTTTCTTAAAAAGGGTAAAGACAGCAGTTTGCCTTCAAATTATCGTCCAATCAGTTTGATTAATACGGATAACAAGATATTGGCGAAGTTGTTGGCTATACGTTTGCAGACTATGCTTGTGAAATTGGTGCACACTGACCAATCAGGTTTCGTTCTTGGTCGAAGAACTTCTAGTAATATTAGAAATGTATTGCTGCTGATGACGCATGCACAGGATTTGGATGATGATGTGGCCATTTTTTCTTTATACGCGGAGAAGGCGTTTGATCGTGTTGATTGGAAGTATCCTTTTTCAGTACTGCATGCTATGAACCTGGGGGAAGAATTTATTTCATGGGTTGCCCTGCTTTATGCTTGTCCAACGGCCACTGTCAGAACTAATGGACAAACATCAGATTCTTTTGTACTGCAGAGGGGCACGAGACAGGGTTGTCCTTTGTCTCCTCTGATCTTTGTTTTAGCAATGGAGCCATTAGCCATGACATTGCGGTGCGATGTGCACATACAGGGATTGAACTTTCATGGTGCCGATCAAAAATTGTGGTTTTATGCAGATGATCTGCTATTATTATTGCGGAATTTGAGTGTCCCTTCCGGTCTTATTAGATGTTTATGCAGTGGCAGGGTTTAAGGTCAATTGGTCCAAATCCGAGGTGTTACCGATTTCAGGATACTGTGATAAGAATTTGATTACTGGACTTGGATTTCAATGGTGTGAGAGGAAACTAAAATATCTGGGTATTTGGCTGGCCCCGCAGGTAGACGAGATGGTCGTGGTGAACATGAGTGAAGTGTGTAGTGACTTGAAAATGAGCCTTTTGAGGTGGTCTTTACTTCATTTGTCTCTTTGGGGCAGGGTAAACGCTCTTAAGATGAATGCGGCTCTGAAAATTAATTACATTCTGGGTATGATTCCGGTGAAAATTGGTCAACACTTTTGGAAGAGAATTGATGGTTTGTTGCAGTCCTTTTTATGGGATAACAAGCCGCCACGGCTCAAGTTATGGAAACTTCAATTACCTGTGGAAAAGGGTGGACTGGAAGTTCCGAACTTTAAAGCGTATCATTTAGCTTTTTCCAGTCATTTCATTGTACCCTTTTTGGTAGACTCACCTGATAATTGGGCAATTGCTGAGGCGAGTTTGTTGGGCCCGCTTCCTCCTAGGGCGGTCCTCACGGCTACGAACAAATTGTGTAAGAAATCGCCTTTGACAGTTTTTCTGAGAGAAACGTGGAGACATGTACATGAATTGTTAGGATTGGTTGCTATGAAAACCACTCATGCATCCATCTGGTTGAATCCGTTGATTTCTGCTGGAGGTAGGGCTTTATTCTGGCCTGACTGGTTTTTGAGTGGAATTTACTGGATTTATGATGTCTTTGTGGATGGTGAGTGGATTGGTGAATGAGAATTACAGGCGAGATTCAACATTGACAATTTCCGAACTAATGATTTCAGAAAATTGAAAAGATGTATTGGTGATGTAGTGGAGCAAGGGGGTGCAATGGTGAATCTCTTTCTTAAGGAGAGGGAGCCAAGTGGTTGTTCAATTGCTAGCAGGTTACAATAGTATTGTGTCTGCTTATGAGGAGAATTCTGGATTGAGGGATGAGTGGGGGAAGAGATTGGGGTGTGAGATTTCGCCAGAGATGTGGTTCGAAATGTGTGCGAATGTTAAGCTTTGTGCTATTAGTTTGGAGGAAAGGTCGAGACAGGTAAAGATCCTCAATAGAGTGTTTTGGTATCCAGAACGGATGTTCAAGAGAGGGATGATTGATTCAGATGATTGCTGGTGTTGTGGGAATGCCTTGGGTAGTTTGGAACATCTGCTTTGGGAATGTGTGCGTGTGCGGGGATTTTGGCATGATGTTTGTTGTGTCTGTTTGCGTGTTTTGAATTTGGATGTTGAGTTGGATTTCATGACGATGATTTCGGGGGGAGGTGAGTTGCTAGAGGATCTCTCTATTTCACGGAAGAAGTTTCTGCTCCGTGGTGCTAGTTGGGAAAGTAACTGGTTCTGAGGGGCTGGAAGACACGGATTGCTCCTATTGTGGAGGACTGGATTGAGGGGATGTCTGGGCTTGCAACCATGGAGAGGGTTATTTATAAGCGACAAGGGAAGTTGAGATTACATGAAAAGATTTGGGATGATTTTCTGAGTTTGTATTAGTTCTTTGATGGTTCTTTCTATATTATATTCTGTGTGTACTTAATTGCTTTGTTTTAATTGTATTAATTGATTTGCTTTTTTATCTTTGTGTAAATCTTATAAATAAATAAATAATTTAAAAAAAAAACATAAAGTCATTTGTAATGTCGTGTGGCATTTGCGCCCAAAACAAAAGTCAGAAGAAAAAACCAGCTGGACTTTTACAACCGTTGGATGTCCCGCCTACACCATGGCACACCTTATCGTTAGACCTTATTACAGACCCACCTCCATGTAATGGATTTAACACCATTCTAGTTATTGTGGATCTTTTTTCCAAGATGGCCCACTTTATTCCTTTAAAGGGATTACCTTCTGCTTCAATCCTGGCCAAGGAGTTCCTCGAAAACATTGTTCGCATGCACAGATTTCCTTCCATATTGGTCTCTGACCGAGGTAGTCAATTCATTTCACATTTTTGAAAAAAATGTTGTCAGTTGGCGCAAATCGACGTGAGGTTATCAACCAGTCACCACCCCAAGACCGATGGTCAGATGGAGAGGACCAACCAGACTCTTGAACAATACCTGCGTTGTATGTTACACCAGACTGAAGGTAATTGGAAGGACATCTATGGATTGCCGAATACGCATACAATAACTCTGTACATTCTGGAACTGGACAAAGCCCCTTTTATACCATATACGGGCACCATCCTCGAACCTCAGAACTTGACTCACCTCAACACTTAGAAATGCCCGCAGTGAACCATCTGCACGCTACTATTACACAAGCCTTTAAGGAAGCAACTGAACATTTGAAGCAAGCGAAAGAAAAATACAAGAAAAATGCTGATCAGCATAGAAGTGATGCTTCACAATACCAGATTGGGGATCAAGTTTGGTTGGCCACAAAACACATACTTTTAAAGGGAACGCTGACCTTTAACCCTAGATATTTGGGACCTTACTCTATTAAGGCCATTATCAACCCGGTGGCCGTCAAATTGGAATTACCTGCTAGTATGCGGATTCACCCTGTCTTCCATGTGTCACTTCTGAAGCCAGTACAACCTGGAACAAGACTAACCAAGCCACCTGACCCCATCCTTGTAGACGGGGAACCCGAATTTGAAGTTAAAAGTATCCTGGACTCCAAAATGGTTAAGTCAAAACTTTTTTATTTAATCGACTTGAAAGGCTACGGACCACAAGAAAGTCCATGGGAACCTAGTGACCACGTTCATGCACCTAGGTTGGTGAGAAGATTCCACCAGAATTTCCCAGACAAACCAGGACCAAGGGGAAGAACGACTTTAGGAGGGGCCTTTGGGGGGAGTGCTGTCATGATGCCTACCCCGGGCATCCAGACCAAGTCCAGCACCCCCGGAAGCAGGCATCATGTTACCCAGAGAAAACCCAGCAACCCTTGTTAGGGGGTATATGGGTACAGTCCTGGCGTTTATGGCGCCAGGCTCATATGGAGGAACAGTTAAATATGTTAAAACGTACCTGATGCAGACCATGCTGCAAGAGATCCAAGCCCATGTGAGGCTTTGAAGGGACTACTTTACCTAGGGACTATTTTGTTACTCGGGTGTGGTTGTGGAGGAATACTTACCTGGGACTACTTTGGAGGGCTATTTAAACCACGCCCGAAGGGCAGCACACGCTTCGCGTTATTCTGCATCCAGCAGCGTAACGCTCACCGTGCCTGCAGTCAGCATCCAGCCTCGTGCTACGCCCGCCTCGAGTCCAGAGCTCCGAGAAAGAAGAGAAAAAAGAAGAAAGGTTAGAACAAGAACATTATTGGGTTTCTTACCTGATTCCGGATTCATCACATCTTTGCACGAGAAAAAGACTTTATTTTAAACACGGCGCATCGCCAGCAGCAGCGCCGCGCCATACTCACCGTTCCTCGCAGCATCTCTACGATCCGGCGATGTCTCCATCATTAAGTTGCCGCATTCCAGCACCTAAGGGGGACAAGAAAACAACAAGGTGAGCCGAGGGGAAACAAATAAGGACAATCTCTTGCCATCATATACTTACCTGATTTTACCGGCGGAGGTATTATTCACCAGCACGCCAAATCTTCTTACGCCGCACCTGTAAGAAAAGAGACAGCAGCGAGTTAAACTTTGGCATCATTTAACGAACAGTGTGGAATAGCACAAACTCTTACCAGAACGCTTTCAGCTGCCACAGAACTATCTTCATTTGGGTCTAAGCTGCAAGATAAAGAAAGGAATTGGACAAGAGTGATTATTCAGACATTTTTGAACTCTTTAGAACTATAACCTTACGGCCCTTCGCCAGGAGTTTTGGGGCCAAGATTGTCTAGAACTCTTCCAATATCCTCAAGCCAGTGAAGTAACTGGCCATCAACACGCCCCTGCGTTCCTCGCAGGATGGAGAGCTCATCATTCAAAACTATAAGGTGAGCTTGGTGAAAGGGAATATCAGAGGTGATAAATGGGGACGCAGTGAGGGGCTATTACTCAACTCCACGGGTGGCTAATTCCCTTTCTCTGCCTTTAGGAGACTACTTCTACGGGTCAAGCAGGCGAAGCTAGGTGGGCCAGTCCAGTCAGTCATCTCTGCACTACGCATCACGTTGGTGGAGACCGTGACTGTCCAGTTCCGCCCAACACCCCTGTGGGAACCAGGTGAGCGTAACGGTTGAGCTGGAGTGGGTGCTGAGTGTTGGTCAAGTTATGCAGGGATATTGTGGTATTGGGCTGGGCACTTCTTGGGTTTCTAGCAAAGTTGTTAGAGAGGAGGTCTAGAGATTTGGCGGTGGGTTCATAAATTCTGGGTAGTCTGGCACGAAGTTTGAGGTTTCTTTGGGAGAGATTACATGGTCTAGTAGTCATATCATTTGGGATTTTGAGATCGTTCGGGGAAATCTCAGATGCCAGGGAGGGAAAAGAAGGAGGCATGTTGACATCTATTGTGATGAGTAAGTGTAGGATAGTCTTCAAAAGGACTGTATGGGTAGCTGGCAAATTCATAATTTATGGGGAGGTGGGCTAGCTAATGGTAGGGGTACCATAAATAAAGAGTGAGCTCAGAATGGGCGCTGGTGCCTGTATAATAGAATGTGCAAGCAGAGAGCGGCGCGATAGTCACAGTCGCATCGCTATGAGGCAGGTAAAGAGACAGCTCATATTAGCACACATGGGCTAAGTAAAGTGCATAGGTGTGGCAAGCTAGGGATGATATAGGTAGCACTGGCAGCGTGCTCACAGTGGTAATTTAGCAGCAGGGTTCACCGAAGTTCAGAAGCACAGTTTGGGCTGAGTATACATGTACGAACAAGTAGGAACAATATAGCAGCAAGGTCCATCTAAGTTCAAAAATCACGGTTTAGGCTAAAATGCAAAGTACACACAGGTAGGAACAATATAGCAGCAAGGTCCTTCTAAATTCAAGAATCACGGTTTAGGCTAAGATGCAAGGTACACACAGGTAGGAACAATATAGCAGCAAGGTCCTTCTAAATTCAAAAATCACAGTTTAGGCTAAGATGCAAAGTACACACAGGTAGGAACCATGTAGCAGCAAGGTCCATCTGAATTTGAGAATCACAATTGCAACAATGCAGATCCAACAATCGGATGGCAGGGCCAGTGGATGCTAGATGGAGTTTGGGTGCTAAGGAGACAGTCAGAAGGTAGTGTAGCTAGGTACAGATGCAATAATTAGAAGGCAGGGCCAGTAGATACTAGATACAGTGGGTACTAGATACAGCACAAAAAGCAGGCAGTAGTCAATTCTGGTGTCCAGTCATAATATCGAATACAAAATTTCGAATGTCAAAAAAGTCGAATCAAAAATGTCGAAAAAAAAATGTCGAATTTTTTTTTTTGGATATATTTTTTTTGATCTAGTGTATATAAAAAAATAGATTAAAAAAAGGGGGGGCTGAGGGAGTATCCCCCCATTTCGAAAAAAAACGTCATAAAAAATAAATTCGACATTTTTTTCGACATTTTTTTTTCGACTTTTTGACTTTCGAAATTTTTGATTTCGAAATGATGTCTATAAACCGTCAATTCTATGTATACGATATGGCTAGGGTGCACTAAGTTATTCTTAGCAAAGGGGTTAGTTGCAACATAACTGACAGAACATTTAGATTAGTGTAGCCACTGGGCGAAAAGTACACTCAATTGTAGTAGCGTAGCCAATGGTATGGCGACTGTGGCAGAGTAGACATTGTTATAACTTGTTGAAATGCAAACAATTACAATTACTGAATAATGGCATATAGCAATCATGATTGGTTATTATTATTAGGGCACAAACCGGTAAAGGTGTAAGCAGACAGGCAAGGAGTCCCTGGTAATGTTATACCCTTTAGTGACTTGTATCAGTGCAGGGGAACATTGCGTGAGGGCACGTGTGCCGGGGTGTTTGTGCAGCTGGCCCATACACTTACAGGCAGCGCAACGTGACTCTTATGATCTGTGGATTAGGTGCTTGAGTGTGTAGGGAGTATGATGCCGGTGCGCTCGTGAGGCCAGTGCCAGTTTGAAAAATAGGCAGAGTGTAAGAGGGCAGGCCTTGTGAAAGTTATAAGTGGCAAAGTAAGCTGCATGAACAGCGGTGTGTGCGCACACTGCAATGTTGAGGGGGCTTACCCAATGATTCTCGAGGCTGGATGCAGGAGTCCATTGATAGCACAGGACCACGGCTCTTTCGGCTCCTGACAGGCTCCCAACAGGAGTCGTAGGCTTGGCTGGTGGGCCGGCTCTCAACAGGAGGTGTGCCTTGGCTGGTGGGGCGGTGCTCGCCAGCCGGCGATGTGATAGGCTTCAAGAGTTGGAAGCGGGCCAATCGCGTCACGCTCCTCGCAAGCAGGAGGATGTCAGGCAAGTCCAAAGAAGCTAGGATCACGGGCAGCCATTTTGGAGTGGCTGAGTGGCTGAGCCACGTGGTTAGCAATGGTGGCAGGCCTAATAAAGATGTAGAAGTGGCTTTGCGGTCGTCTGGTGCTAGGAGGGATGGTTTCTCGCAGCTTCAGGTGCAATAGTTCTGATCGTCTTACAAAGAAAGTTTTTTTTTAAAAAACGTATACAATGGAATCAGTCACTGCTATTACTTACTTGAAACACTCAGAAGGCTATGTGCAGAAAGAGTTATCACTACCCCTGGCACACAAACGGAGCTAATCCAAAATATTGTTGATTGGCAGGAACGTAGAATTGTACCTCTTCCCTCTTATTAGTCATGATATGTCTGTTGCTGCCATCATAGAGAGGGAGAGGATGATGATTCCCAATCCCATGTGTCCTCTATTTCCTCTGAATCTGAGACTGTGTTAGATCTCAAGAGGCAAAAGCTTAGTCTGAGAGAAAAGGGACTTGAGTTTAACATGGCTAAGCTAGAGATGGAAAAACTGGAAAAACAAAAAGATGATTCATTTGGTAATGCTGGAACATATTTTTGCCTCATGCTCCCCTAAGCTTAAGCAGCATCTGGCTGACTCTAAGGAGATAGATTCTAAGAAGTTAGCAACTGTAGTAGATTTATGGTTATTCCACCAGGTGTCCCATAAGGACAAACCTGCTTCTGGGAACCAGGAAGAGGGAAAGAAGCAGAAGGAGAAAGAGGGTGGTTCAACTGAAAAATCTTCATCCCAACAGGGCCATGAAAGTTTTAAAAATGGTAAGTCACATGACCATGTACAGGGTAGTGGGACTAATCACCCCAGGCACAACTCTGGTTATGCTAAGCTTCACTATGTCCCAAGGCCCAGTGTTTATTGTGTGGCTTGTGGAGCCAGTGAGCACGTGAAGGGGACCCCAGATGTAAGGTCAACATCTTAGGGGTCCAATCTGTGAATTTTGCCTTCCACCAAGAGGAGGAAGAAATACTCACAGGGGCATCCTTCTCTTCTGATTCCTTTCCTAGTGGGATGGGATTTGAAGTAGTTTTAGTTTCCCTGGGATCCTGGGAACCTAGAGTGTCTGAGGCATATGTCTCCATCCCTGACAATGCTAAGCATTACTTGAAGGATAGTGTCTTGGTGGATGGTGTAGACAGCTCTACCATCAGGGACACTGTGGTCAGCAGTACTGTAGTGCGATTCCACTTTGGTAAACCCAAAGGAGCCTGCCAAAGCTCCTACGATTCCCACTAAGTTGCCTGATGGACCCCCTGACAAGTGTCCAGTTATGCCTGTAACGCTAGCTGTGAATGGTGGAGTAGTAAGGATACCTGTACGTGTTCAGAGGCCTGGGAGAGTGCTGCTGGGACATTTTCTTGGAGACTTAGGTCTTGTTGGTAGATACAGCAGAGAGACCCTGCACTGGGTCTCAAACCAAGGAGGCATTGGCCAGCTCCAAGGCTGAGCCAAAGCCTAAGGGGAAACCCAAGACTAAAGGAGTCAAAAAGCAAAAGAGATGGAAAGAGAATATTACCCCCAACTCACCTACCACTGAGGTGGAGGCTGGTGGCCAAGCTCCTGAACCTAACAAGGAAGAGGAGCTGCCTGCAATTCTTAAACCACATGACCATCCTGAATTGCAGAGTGTACTTGCAGAAGGTGCTCCTGATAGGAAAGAGTTCAGTAAAGGCCAACGTGAGTGCCCATCTTTGGAATGCCTTAGGAGACAGGCCTGTTCCGAGCTTGAGGGTGAACCTCCTGGAAAACATGTGATTTATTGGGAAGGTGGGTTACTATATTGTGAGCCCACAGTGTCCACTGAAGGAAACATAGGAGGTTGGTGGTCCTCCTTCAAGTGGTACCCGTCCTCCTGCAGTTGGCACATCAGGTCCCCCTTGCAGGTCATCTTGGTAACAAGGAGACTAAGGAGAGGTTATCCATGCACTTCTACTGCCCTAACATGGGGGCCCAGGTAAATAGGTTGAGTCTGACAGAGGCAGCAACTTGATGTCCAAATACATGCAAGCCATGTGGAAGGAGTGTGGGGTCTCCTATAAGTTTTCATCTGCTTATCATCCAAAATCAAATTTAACAGAACTCTCAAAAGCATGATTGGAGCTCTGGAGGAGCCCCAGAGGAGAAAGTGGGATCTCCTTTTACCATCCCTACTCTTTGCTAAAAGAGAGGTCCCTTAACAGGTATTGGTTATAGTCGCTTTGAACTTCTCTTTGGTCACCCTCTCAGGGGACCCTCTGCCACTTTTAAAGAAGGATGGGAGCTCTCCACTTCTCATGTCACTACAAATGTGCTGGGATTGAGAATGAGAATGACCTTACTGATGGCTCAGGCCAGTGACAAGTTGAAGGCTGGTTAGGCATTGGTCAAACATTGGTATGACCAGAAAGCTTCACTTGTACACTTTCCCCTGGTCAAGAAGTCCTGATCATGAATCCCATAGTGCCTAGGGCCGTACAAGATAAATGGTCGGGCCCATAGAGGGTTTTGGAGCAAATAGTTGAGGTGAACTATTTAGTGGACCTTGGAAGGCCTGGTCAAGCCCCAAAAGTGTTCCCTATAAATAGACTGAAGGCATTCATCCCTACGGTGGAAATGGCTGCTCTGCTCTTGGCATCAGACAGAGAGGAAGAGGAATCTGAACCCCTCCCAGGCTTGTTCCAAGGTAGTCCATCAGATGGCTTCATTGAGGGTGTCAAATTGGCCCCTTGGCTGTCTCCTAAGCAGCAAGGCGAGGTCAGACCTTTGCTGAGGTAATTCACCCCCTTGTTTTCATTCACTCCAGGTTTGACACCTTGATGCAAACATGACATTAACTCTGGAGATAGTGTGCCTTCCAAAAGTAGGAGCGATAGGATGTCAGACAAAGTTATGTCCCACATCAAGTCTGAGGTCAACAAGATGTTGGATCTTGGGGTGATTGAACCCTCCAGTAGTCCATGGTCCAGTCCTATGGTTCTGGTGCCAAAGGCAGGTACCTCTGAATTGAGGTTCTATGTGGATTACAAGTCTCTGAATACTGTCACCAAGACGGATGCTCTCCCCTACCAAGAACAGACGAATTGGTAGACAAGTTAGGTGCTGCAAAGTAGCTCAGCACCTTTGATCCCACTGCAGTGTATTGGCAAATATCCTGACAGAAAGTGCCAAGGAGAAGACAGCATTTTCAAATCCAGAAGGGCTTTACCAGTTCAGGGTAATGCCATTTAGATTGAAGAATGCACCTGCCACATTCCAGAGGTTGGTAAACCGTGTTCTGAATGGGTTGGATGAATTCTGCATTGCATATCTGGATGATATATCACTCTTCAGCCCCACTTGGGAGGAACATGTAAAACACCTTGCGATTGTGTTGCAGGCTCTTCAGAAGGCCTACCTGACCATAAAGGCCAGCAAGTGTCAAATTGGTCAGGGTTCAGTGGTCTACCTTGGGCATGAGCCAAACCCAAACCGAAGTGAGAGCTTTCCTGGGTCTCACTGGGTACTACAGGGGTTCATGGCAGACTAAGGTACCATAGCTGCCCCTTGACTGCCCTCACTACTCCAAAGAAAACCAGGAAGGTCTCTTGGTCTGAGGAGTGTGAGAAGGCCTTTCAAGACTTAAAGGACTACTTGTGCCAGGCCCCTGTTCTCAGGGCTCCTGACTATCAGAAATATTATATTGTGGAGACAGAAGCCTCTGACACTGGGATAGGTGCAGTTCTATCACAGCTAGATGAGATAGGCAGGGAACACCCTATTGGATTGATAAGTCGCCAGTTTAAGGACTTACGTGAAGGGAGAGAACACTAAGTGGCTCAGGTGGTCCATTAGGCCTCCAAAGCTTTGACTTCACTATTCAGCATAGGCTAGGTGTCCAACATAGCAATGCTGTTGGGTTGTCCACTGTCAGGAAATGTCCCATTTCCTGGAAATTATGCAACAGATGGAGGCTAAAACCCATCCATCTATGCCAAAGAACACCTCCAAGATGGCCACCAACATTGGACACAGTAAGGAATGAGGAATGGAGTGTGGGGCGGCAAGCAAACTTCCCTATTAAAACCTAGACAACACAGATGCACACTGTGTTGCTACTTACTTGTTGCATTTGTTGACAGCAGCTGTGGATTCCGGCATGTCTTCCTTCAAGAAGCCTGCTGGCAGCTATTCCGCTCTACTGATCCCGATCCCGGTAACACCCTGTCTTCCCCACTGGTCCTCCTTGTACTTGGTGACTCTCCTCGGTTCCCTATCTCTCGCACACCTTGCGCTTTCCTCTTCCCTTCCCTGCCCGACCTTGCCTCTTACTCCCCCTTTTCTGTGCGTACTCTGAGGCTCCTTCCCTCAGCGCTCTGCACTGGATTACTTTGCTGCAACTCCCGGTTGCAGCATCTGCCTTGCCGTTCATTCCCTTCTCGCTCTGCATACCAACAGCGCAACTTCTTATGACTTTTTGGCGCCTTGGGCGTTCTGTTTCTTTGCAGCATGCACTCCTCGCAAGGACCGCAACTTTGGCCGTTTGCGCTCTTCACGTTTCCTGCAGCTCCTCTATGCGCGCTCCTCGCATTGCCTGCAGCTCCAGCCATTGCACTTCTCATTGCAACTACAGCCTTCATTGACAGCGGTCCTCGCGATATCCCTGCCGCGACAGCATTGTTCTTTCTCAGCCGTCACTTTGATTCCCTTCTTGAATTCCTTGCAATAAAGCATCTCTTGTTCTCCCACTTCCTGGATCCTGCCTCCATCACATTACGCCCTCTACCAACCGTCTGGTACAAATTTAATCTGTATTCCTTTCCAAGTACTTACCAAACATATTCCTTCTGGATCCTTTAATTCTTCTGCCTGCCTTGATTTGGAATCGTACAAAAATGTCATCCTCATTTGTGCTCCCCCGTAGCTACTGCGACTTTGGGGGGGCACAAAATGAGGGTGACATTTACTGCAGCGAAGCACAGCGGGGGCTGCAGGGGTGTCCCGTGCTCTGCTTGGGCACCGTAACGGGAGTCTGGGGTTACAAGGGTGTCCCCCGCTTGGTAAGCGGGGAACACGAAAGAAAATAAAAGAAAAGCACCCTGCGGCGTCAGCTCTAACGTCACAGGGATAGCAGGGTGCAGGTGGCACACGCAGAAGTGTGCCGCCGTAAAAGGTAAATTGGGGTGGGTGGTCTGAAGGGAAAAGCAGGCCGGGGAAGCGGGCACAGTGATCTATATGACCAGTGTGCTGCGCCGTCACAGTTATGGGTGGCGCAGTGATCACATAGATCCCCTTGATTTGACTCCCAAAGGATTACTCTACCAAATCACCAATATTGCAATATACTCTGAAACCTCAGGATTCACTTTTCTCATCTCGCCCGGACCCCACCTCCATGCAGCAGACAAAAGAACTGACAATATACAGGGGTTTTTCCCTCCTAAAGGGTTTTCCCCCGATTCTGTATGACCCTCTATCTCCACTCAGGGGTCTGACAGATTCGGGGATTACCTTACCCTCTTCGTTAAGCCATCTGTAGATCAGTGTGTTTCATATCCGAATTGTGACATCCAGAATGTTTAACCAACCTGAACATGAGACTCATCAAGGGGTGGATTAAGTCCCACTGTCCTTAGTTTGGGAGGGGCGAGTGTTAGGTAAACTTTGACTTACTGCTATTTTACCTCTATATTTGTGGACCCCCAACCTTTTGCTTTTGTTTCAGCCTCCTGTCCTGACATTCTGCCAGTGAAGCACATCCTTCAGCTGCACTGCAGTGGGCTTTTGCACATCATTATGGAGAAACTGACTTATCCTTCAAACTTTGTTTCTCTTAGTCTTATGACTGTTGCCACTTCTGGCAACTGTATTTCAGTATGCAAAGTACATTACTGTACCACGCAGTGGGGTCCTTGCGTTTTTGGGCCCTAGACACCCCTTAAGGATGTTTTGGTAACTGGACAATGTGTCTATGAGTAGACTGGTGGCAGCAGAAGCATTTTAATGTGTTTTTAAATGATTTTACCGAGCCATACTGCACTTACTGCGTTTGGCTCCTGACTGTGGCTACTGTCTGTCATGGTGGTGCCACAAGGTCTTCTGTCTTCTCCTTTGGCCATTTTCTCAGTTGACTTTCCTCCTGGTCTTTGTGACTCAGGGAGTCCTTATTTGGGTATCCATTCACCCACGAAAACAGGCTAATGCATGTTATTTGTGTGGGTACTCAGGAAGTGGGTTGGAATTGTCTGGTCCCAATCCACACAACTGGTGCCAGGATGTCTGGTGCGTACAAGAGCATGTGAGTGGTCCCTGATTGGACCACTGCTGGCGTGCATGAGTGGGGCAGATCTCCTTATTGGCCAGCTGGGTGCGAGAACTCACTGGACTTTGGGATATGAGGAGAGGGCCTGAGTGTAGATCCGCAGATCACCAATAGGTCTGAATCGACCTATACACAGAGCTAAGTATCCAGAGAAGCAAAGCAGATCCAAGGACTATCCTGCTTTGCGCTCGATCTCCGAAGGCCTGCAAAGGTGCTTCAACTCCTTCAGCTCCTTGGAGTGGAGGGACCAATCACTCTCAATGCCTCAGAAGTGTCCCTGGGCACTCCAGTGGACTGACTAGCTTGTCCCTTGGCACTTGCGTTGGAAAGTTGCTACATCGAGTTTTGCCTCGAGCTTGGGAGAAATCCTAGTTTGCACTGCAAAGCATCTCCTTGCCAAATTTTGCTGACCCATCTGCTTTGGGCTGCGAGAGAGGAGCTTTTGTCAGACCGTGAGACTTGGGTGTCCCTGCATCACTGTGCAACTGTGGCGGTCGCTGCTGGTGACTTTGCCTCCTTTCTTCAAGTGTCCTGAGAACGGCTGCATCAGTGATTTCTTTGTCCTGCATTTGTGACGAGAAATCCAGCTCCAGTTGTAAACCAGACCTGCATCTGCACCCGCAGCACCTGTGCACTTTGAAGCTTAACCAAGGAGGGGATTTCATACTCCAGGCGACCATTTCCAAGCCTGCCAAGTTTGGACCTGGTGTGAGCTAGGGGCAGTGAGTAATCATACCACTTACCGGTGGCCCCTAGTTCATCCTGCCTGTTTTTACGCACAAAGGATTCCTTCTCGTCCTTAGCTTGGCTTGGGTGGCTCTTGCTCCCTAAAGATGTCTGAAAGTTGGGGACAGTCCTGTTCTCTGCAGCAGATCCTCCTCTGACTTTCGGAACCGAATTTCCACACTTCAGAATCCTCTTGCTAACTTTTCCTTCCCCTTGATTATTGTCCTTTGTAAGCTTTACACATCACCAAGCGTTTTTATGCACACACTTCACACTGAGCACAAGGCTCCAATATTCGTAGGGCTGGACTTTTTATATTAGGGATATTCATCTGTGGAGTTGGCCAATGTATTGATGTTTGTCTGCTTTCCCTCCCGACAGGTCTTGGTGGGAAAATGCACTTTACTGCATTCACCGAAAAGTTATTGTACATATATTTTACATAGTGTGTATTTAAGTAGTGATATTACTGAGTTTGCCATTATTCACTTGTGTTTGTTCTGGACCTAATAAATTGTATATGTGTATATACTACTGTCTAAGGGTAATTCTTGTTGTCCTACTGTGTGTGCTCATCCAAGACCTCAGATCACCCCACTACTCGTGAGACTTACTGCCTGATTCATGGAATTATTTGCGTGAAAAACGCAGATTTGCGCGCCTTTCTGCCCGAAAATCCCCATACTTCAAACAGGGATTTTCGGGCAGAAAGGCACGCAAATCTGTGTTTTTCACTCAAATAATTTCATGAATCAGGCTGTTAGCCTTCGCAGCTCTCTGAGCTACCTTGAATTGCCAAGTAATTAAGGGTAAAGAGTTCAACAAATGTGCCAGTGCGCTATATTATCCACCTGTGAAATAACAGAGGTAATGGCCTGCTGCGTTTACTCCTCCACAGAGCCCCCATAGAGAAGGCTCAGATTTGGTAATAATGATCCAGTTTGGTTGGAAGTATGGTAAATCGTGCAATGCCAGAAAAGAATAACACTGCGAGAATTATTAGGCAAATACTGTAGTAGCAGATACACTTGTATTGATTTCACATAAATATTCAATCAGGTACTGAACAGCCTCCACATGTTTCGACCTAACTGGTCGTCCTCAAGGCCTGAAGTCTTGAAAAGAAAGTATGATAATCATAAATATGTGCCGTAATATGAGTAAGGTAGCATAGCACATAAGTGGAGTAACACGTAATATTATGGTCAAGAACTGTATCGCAGTTCAACAGTTCAGTAGATGGAAAGACACATCTGAGGAGTAGTAGAGAGAAAAAATACTATTTTGAAGGCTCAGAAGGTTCCTTGGATAATGTAATCTTCTCATATAATACGTGAATCAAGGGGTCGTGCCTCTAATAGCGCATTCCCTTCCATGTAATCAAATTATGGCATTTCACATTAATTATATAAATCCATCGACTTAATGAATGACACGATCGCAATACCTTCTGATGTGTTCTGAATATTAATGCAGAAGGCCCAATGTACTCATCATTTGCATTAGCACTCCATGTTGCAAACATAGCCATGAAAACAGACCTGCACTGCAGAGCGCAGGGCAAACCAATATAAGATACCTCCATGTTTCAATCTCTCCCTCCTCTTTACAAAAGCATTTTCCAAAGTAACCTATTTTCTTTGTACTAAAACCACACAGGTCGGTAGGATATTCAAGAGTAACTATAGCAAAATAGACCAATAATATTGGTTGGGGAACTTTAGAAGGAGAATGGAAATGACCCCACGTCTTTCATGTTCCCACTATAGATGACTCACAGATGGATATGCATGGAACCTATCAGTTATTTTAACCCAGTCTTTCTCGTACACTGCCCTTTTTTACCTTGTCTGAATTAGTAACCAGAGTATCCCTATCCAAAGATAGGTCTCTCAATGTCAAGTCACATCTTTCTTGAATTTTTACCAGGAACCTGTTAGAGATATCTTCTACACCAGAGTGGTCCAATATCTTACCCAGATCTTCATACAATGTACTAGGCAACGGATCAATCATGCTTCGTAATAGGGAAAGTATTCTCCATAGCACCCGCGGCCCCAAGGTTGCAATTCCCAATTCGAATCTAATAGTCGAGGGCGGTATAGCATTTGGCAGCTTCAGGGTCCAGCTCCACAACCCTGCTTTAAGTGTTTCCAAAATATTTACCATCTCATCATAGTACAATTCCATCACATAGATGAGTTTAGGGACCACCTTATCTTCATAAAAACAGACAGAGGATTTTATAGAAAACCACCCATATTTTTGTTCCAATTTACTCATCTGGTTGGACAGAACTGTATCTTTCTATCTCAGGAAAGTGTGAATTCCAATCCATAATGACTAAGCCAAGAGAGGGAAACCCAAATAGGGCATGTTTCCTGCGTTAGTAACCGAGACCCCCTGCATGTTCCATCTCAGCGTTCTGCATTTCCGGCCCCTCGACAGCACCATAATACGCGTTTTTTCTGGGTTGACAATCAGTCCATTGTCCTCTAAGTATTTCGCAAATGTCTTCAATAAGTGCTTGAGTCCCAACTTGGTGCTATCGAGGAGGAGGAAATCGTCCACATAAGCCAACCAGGGAATGCGCAGCTCCCCCAATTTTGGGGTGATCATGCCCACATAAGCAAGGCAATCCTCGATGTCTGAGACATATAGATTGAAGAGGCAGGGGGCAAGTGCGCACCCCTGCCTCAAACTAAGCCAAAGTTTGAATCCTACGTGACATGTTCCCATCTAGATTCAGTATAACACAGTTCCCTGCCTTGTCATATATCGCCATGATTAGCCACAGCAGCCCTCCCGGGCAGCCCCCACGTCACCAACTTTAGCCAATGACAGCTTCTGTTATAGCGGGCGAAGGCCGCTCAATTGAGGCCACATAAATAACTCCAGGGTACCCTCCCAAGGCTGATTCTTGTAGTGCCCTCATTACTAGGCCCTTAACACTAGTTGAGTGGGCCGGCCTAAATCCATAGGCCCTTAACACTAGTTGAGTGGGCCGGCCTAAACCCAGTCTGAAAGTTGTTAAGGTGCTGTGTTGTAATCATCCACTCATTCAGATGGATCAGCAATATAGACGCAAAGATTTTACAATCCGCGTCTATAAGAGCAGTTGGGCGTAATTCCTTGCCTGATCTCTTACTCCTCTCTTAATTATCATAACCACATGTGCTGTTTGGCAAGAAATCGGTAAATCTCTGCTTTTAGATATACTTTTTAAAACCATGGTTAGACCATGAGCCCAAATATTTGATTGAATGTATTGTTTGTCTAACCCTTAGGACCTGCTGCATGGGAGACTTTAGATTTTTTATCAACCTCAAAACCACCCCATAGTCTACAGTAGCTTGCCAGTCTTTACTGTTGAAAACTAACAGATGGTTTCCATCTCCATTAGAACCCCCGGGCCCACCCCACAGAGATGAATTCAACACATTGGGTCTCTGAAACTGCATTCAATTGGCTTACAATCACTGATAATTCTTGACCATTGATCATACCCCAAAAAGCCCTTAATTCCCTTTTCAGCAAAGTGTGAATCATAGCTTCAGCATCCTTTTGGGTTTCGTCCAAAAAGACAGAATTGAAAATACCTACCAACCAAAAGTCTGAAATAAGATACTACCAAATGTTCTACCTTCTAAGAGTTTGACTTTTGGTTGGGAAGGTCTTTTCAATTCGGTCTAGGGCTTCAGGGGCTGCGTGGTGTGCCCCCAACCCCCGCTTACTATACTGTGAGTGGAGGCTGCGGGGGTGTCCCGTATAGTATAGTGAGCGTGGGTTCTGGGGGACACCCCTGCAGCTGACCCGAAAAAGAAGGGGAAAAAAAGGAAAGGACCCTGCAGTACCGGTTCCTGATCAAGTAAGTGAAATGTGTATACCTTTGTTTATGGTGTCTAATGCTACTACACTTTTGTGTCTGGTCCCAATTAGAACAGCGGATCGATCTTACACTTTGCTGCAGGAGCACCTTTTCATTGGCATGCGGTTTGTCAAATATGTGTTGATGTCTCCTGAACGGAGTACCACTCCTCACCCCATGATTTAGTACCACTCCTCAGCCCTTTCAATCAGGCTACCGAGGAATTTGTCAAACCAATGTGAATTGAACATATAGAGTTTCCATTCTATTGTACTGGAGTTCATTAAGGACACCAATTCCATGTTCAATATCTTAATGTTATGTGGAGACCAACAGATGGCTTTACCCTGACCCACTGTTCTAAAATGTATTGAGGCACCTCTGACAGTCTCATTTACCATAATATCAAAATCCACTTTCAGTACACTGTGTTCGCTACAAACATTTGGTATGATCTCAAGACCTTCATTGCAGTTGAACAGAAAGGTGTCAACAAAGATGTAGTCTACAGTTGACTTACCATCCCCTCTATTCTAGGTAGGCATAGGTGTATCCAGAGCATTTACTCCCCCATTTAAGCAAACAAGACCCAAATACTCAAGCGACAGACTCCACTTTCTCCCCCATTGTTGCTTCAAATTATCCAAAACCATTTCAGGCAAGATCTCCCACAGTTCGCCATCCATTCTCGACAAGCAACAATCAGAATTAAGATCCTCTGCCAGAATTACCCTTCCGTTCAGGACTGACCCCTGCCAGTCCCGGATTGTATGGGTGACAACTTCCAAAAAGTCATTTAGGTCGCCACACCAATATGCCAATAAGCATTAACAAGGGTTATTTCCAGGTCCGCCGTCTGCTGTGCTTCCTCCTAAATAGGAAAGGACGAAAGCCACTCATGCACTATCGTTTGGAAAGGCCACAGGTCAGCACAGAAAGTGAAGTCGACATTGATTCATAAATATTGCATATTTGTTTGGATCGCCGGTGAAACATTCAGGTGGGGCTAGTAGAACAGCCCCCGGAAGCACCACCTGGACTAGTGGTGATGGCTGTGATGTAGGAGGTTGTGACATCCCAGGTAGCGGAGCATGTCCTGCGTGTGTCTGAAGCATTTGCCTTGCCAAATCATCGGTTCATTCCCGAGTTACAATCAAGTCCCTTCACAAGGCACTGGTCTCTTGTCTGGAAGCATGGACTTCAGCCCTCAATTCCCCTAGTAATTGGGCCAGTTGGTCGGTTTCCTTAATGCCCAGGCAGAGATTCAGAGAGGCTTCGCGTTCTGTTACGCTCACCTGGTCTCTGCGGGGACTTTGGGGCATGGTTGGAGCCCTCCCTGGATTCGACTGCCCGGGATCGGTTCCCACCCCCAGCTGCTGCCAAGTACACTGTTCTGAATGCTGGTACTGCCCCTGTGGGAACACGAGAGGCAATGAGAAGGGTGTGGAGGTATCGTGACTCCCCTCTGACCTTTCGTGCCAAAATGATGTAAGTAAGCATTTACCCATATAGGCTCACCTGATATATAGTTAGGGCCAGCTTTCCATCCTGCTTCTCATCAGCAGGAGCGCTTCAAGATGACCCAGTTGCTTCACTGGTCCATAGATGTGGTGGCCCAGGCCGGCTGTGACCGAACCACTTTGAAGGTAGGAGTCTTTGTGATGATTATTGTTCAGGTAAGTGACTTCAATCCAGCAATCCAACTAAGTCAATGCCTAGTCTGGGATGCCCAATGGAAGCCCTTATTAATATATTTTTATGTCAAATTCTTTGAATCTGGATGATAAACCCTTATATAACGCCCCTCTCTTGGAACCCCCCTGACCTCACTGAGCCAAGAAGTAGGTTTGTTTTGCAAATTAAAAGATTTATTTGAAGAATTAAACAATATATATATATATATATATCACACTTTTATGAATAAATTAATATTTGATAGCACACTTATGAATATAATAGTGGTCAACAATTGGAAATATTACAATAGCACAATTCTTTAATCACTTAGGAGTTGGTATAGAAAGAATAAGGTAGCAGAGAATACTTTGTATGGTTTCAATGAAATGCAAGATGGGAAAGAATGCAATACAGAAATAAACTTGATATGAATTCAATCAGAAGATAATATAATCACTTTTTCCCCTGTGACTCCTTGCTACTCCCTATGCAATATGGAGAGATGCAAAGGAGGGCACACTGGTTTCCAGAATAAATCAAATGCAGTTCAGTCCCAGTTCCCCCCAGCAAGCTTAGAGAAAACCAGTATGAAAACCAGTATGATTTTAAACAGGCAAAAATACTTTTAAATGTGATTGCAATGAAGTGAAAAATATGCTAAAAATGATTTTAATTCGCTAAAGGAGATTCAGGATAAGTGATGACTACTTTGGATTGGTTCAGGTCAACACTAGCAATGATTCATGAATGATTATCAGATTGAAAACGAAATTCAGCAGTTGCAAGCAAAAGACATTTTTGTCAGGTGGTGAAATGGAGCTAATTTTTCAATTCGCTGCACTTTTTCCGTGTGCGTATATCACGATTACGGAAAAAATATAAGGACGTGCGGTTCAAAAGACATTTTTGTGGAGGTAGATTTTCAGAATGACAGATGGCGCTTTTACAGATTTGAAATCATAGAATGGACACACGATTTCTATGCAGTTCTGGTCAGGTTGAAATGGTTTAAATAAGATTATTTTAAACTAAGAGATTGGTTCTGTACAGTTCTAGGCTGGATACTCACTCCTAGTTTTGGACTGGAAGGGAAATGGGCCTTGTCACTGATCTGGTCAGGTTTGGACTTCACTCGCCACTGGACGGTCTCAGGCCCTCTAGGTTCTGCTCACAGCACGCTCTCGGCTTGCTATCAGCACTGCACAGCGGTCTGGTCTGGGTCTGACGGGGTCTGGATACAGCTCTGCTTTCTGGGTCTGAATCTGGTTCTGGCACAGGGTTCAAGCCAGAAGCAAAACAGCTCGCCCGGCTGTTGAATAGTTTAGTTAGGTTGCTGGATTCTGAGGCCTGCTGAGAAGAGTTCAGCTTTTGGGTTAGGCCCCTGCTTCTCCAAGGTTCTAGAATTTGGGTTCTAGAGTTTTGGTTCTGGAGTCCGTCTGGAATCTGGAGCCTCAGGAGTCTGGAGTCTTTGTCTGGATATGGTCGGGCAGCGTGCTGCGCAGGAATCGATGAGTAGTGGAAAAATGAGTGTGCCTATCTGGGTCTCAGTGGTTCTTTTTATGTGTTTCCAAAGGGGGTGTGGAGGCTGACTTTCTATGCCAACCCTCTGTGGATCCTGATAGGTTAAAGGATTTACTGTCCTCTGACTGGAGAAAGGAGTAGTAGTCAGAATGAGTGAGAGTGATGGTATGTTTATGGCTTGGCTGAAGTCCCTCCCCTTTGCATTTACTTAGAAAAATAATTTTTCATAATCAAACATGTTTCCAAGGTACACAAGTTGTTGAGAATACATGTACATATCACATATTAATTAAGAAAGGTCTATGTTCAACCCTGCTCTTTCAAAGAGCTTGGGTTTTGAAATGACAACTTATTCGCGATTTTAGTGGGTTTCACCATATTGGTTTTGCACCAAATCTTACACTGAGGTACACACCCTCTCTGCGCATATTACTGTAGGTTTTTAGGTTTCTAGCATAAACACTGCATCCACAATATTAATAAATACGGGACTTGGCCTCAGAACATCCCACGGCGTCCAACTTAGTCTTGAACTGTGAGTGAAGGTGTAATTTTAAGAATCTCAAAATTGTAAATTTTTGTCAGCTGGTTACAATTAGTTATCAGTATTCTTATAAAACATATATTTGCCTTCAATTCAGTAAGACCCATTGGTTTGTCTCCGCCCCCAGAATCTGGCTTGACTCAGAGGTCACATGTCTTGTTTTTCCCAGAGCAGTGTTGACAGTTACACCCAAATTCAGCATATTCTATTCAATTGAAAAAGTCTATTGTCTTGTTTTTCCTGTCAGCAAAGCATCAGTCCAGGGTGCCACTCTCCATCTGATTAACAGGACCATGCAATTTCCTGCCTTCTGGTGTAGATGCCTGAGAAGAGTAGGTGTGAAGAGTTCTCATAGAAAAGCAAGCCTTTGAAGACTTAGCTAAATCAGATTGCCTTCTAGTCAATTTCACCAGAGTTTCTTGTAAAAAAAATATAACATTATAAACTGAAAATAAGCAACATATCTTTAATCAAGTCTTTTTCCACATTAAATCAATATGTGGCACTCTATATGGCATTTTGATAGACTTCTCTGCTTTGGCTTATTTAGCTTCTGCAAAACAGCTCTCCTGTCAGGATTAGGAATCGCCAACACCTGTCAGTGGCAAGCACCGGTATTGCACCCATTTTAGACAGCTGTCTTTACATCAAATGTCTTTAACATGGGATTTTGTCCTAATAACATATGATTCTTGCTGACATTGTACTGATGTGGATTCTTGCAGTAGAGTAATGTAGAACACCCAACAAGAAGTTGTATCCTTTTGGTGGTTTTGTGAGCCATGATTTTAGCAATTTTGACAATCAAGAAAATGAAATCCCAAGCAGCTCTGGGTTGCTTTTGCCAATCAGTATTGCTATTTCCAAGTGGTTTCAGGCTACTGTGTGGGTAACCCAATGGTGGTTTTAGGCAGTGATCTCCTGTGCTTACTAACATGGCAAAAGTGGGTGGCAGCCTATTTTTCAGATATTTTTCTGCGCATTTTTGGATGGTTTTGAGCGAGCAGCATGCTTTCCAATTGCCATTCTGATGTTTTCAATGCACAGTACTGTTGCAGGGCTTGGATGAGTGGGTTAAAACATCCCACAAGCCCCCCTCTTGCGATGGCTATTCTGTACTTTCATCGATGGAACTTCGCAAGACTGGGATGTCCGCATCATCTTTCCGGATTCCATAGATGGCAAGTTCAGCATCTTTTCCTTCATCAGGGGTGGATCGATCGGTTCTCCTCGCCAGTCCTGATGGCAGTATTGAGCGATACCCCAGGCCCCTCCTCGTCAGTCTCCATGGTTTATCTCTCCTAGGATGACAAAGCAAAGCGAGAGAAACATTCTTAGACATTTCCCCACCACCATTAAGGTAGTGGGGTGAACATATACATTTTATAAATCAGGAGACATTTGCATTCTTATCATAATATTTTATGGACTATGTGTGGGATGTTTTAGGGTTGGAATTTTTATTGTTCTGGAGCGGCCCCCTCTGGGGTTCCAGAGGACTGCTCCAGTTGCTGCAGAGTGTGCCTGGGATGGCAACACTTTGGCTGATTAATATGGACCCACTTGTCTTCCCCTTCCGCCAAACTGCCTTTGGGGATGCGGATCTTGTAGGCCCCTGGTGAGATCTTGTCTACAATTTCAAAAGGTCCCTTCCAGGTAGGCAGAAACTTCTGCTGTTTGGCCTGGTTCCTTTGAAAATTGTACAGATAAACCCGGTCTCCTACATTGTATTCTTTCCTGGTGGTCTTCAGGTCATAGTGGGTCTTCATGCTATCGGCTGATCTTACTAGATTTCGCTGAGCATAGGCAAAAGCATGTTGAAGGTGTTTTCTTAAATTTTCAACATACTCATGAGTTGTGGAGGCATTGATCAATGTCTGCTCTTGGGTCCTGTAGAGCAGATGCTGGGGAAGCACCATCCTGCATCCAGTCATCAGCTCAAACAGTGACATTTTAGTTGCAGATGAAGGGGTAAATCTGATGGCCATTAGGACGAGAGGTAATCGAATATCCCAACTTGGCCCAGAATCTGCCACAAACTTTTTTAAGATGCTCACAATGGTTTTGTTGTAACGTTCTATTGTACCAGAAGA
The DNA here is from genome assembly GCF_040938575.1 of Ambystoma mexicanum. Taxonomy (NCBI): domain Eukaryota; kingdom Metazoa; phylum Chordata; class Amphibia; order Caudata; family Ambystomatidae; genus Ambystoma; species Ambystoma mexicanum. The sequence goes on from NC_090929.1 coordinate 326,525,954, forward strand.
GGCTGGCCGGTGAGCAATGTGTAGCTTCCTTTTAACCCCAAGTATCTCCCACATCTTTGTCATGACTTCGCTGGTGAAATGGCTACCTCTGTCTGACTCAATCCTTTGGGGTAGTCCAAAACGTGAAAACATGTGGTTGATCATCAGGGCAGCTGCTGTTTCTGCCTTGCAGTTTGGGGCCGGAAGACATTCCACCCATTTAATAAATAAGCATGCCACAATCAACATGTACTTATTCCCCCTAGAGGAGCGAATCACAGGCCCTATGAAGTCGACTTGCAAATCTGACCATGGCAGTGTCATCCCCCTCTTTTGGAGAGGCGCACGGTGTGTGAGGGATGTTGGCTGAAATTGTGCACACACAAGACACCCCTTCAAGTATTGGTTGAGGTCCTGCCCCATGTGTGGCCAGTATGCAACCTCTCTTAAGATTTCAAGTGTTGTCTGAAACCCCCTATGACCGGCTGTGGCCGCATCATGGGCGTGACTTAACATCAGGCTTCGGAATGAGGTAGGAACCACCCACTGATCATGACCAGCCTGGGATTTCCTTACCAACAAACCGTCTTGGATTCGGAACATTTTTGGACATTTCATCAACACTCTGAGGTCCTCTTTCCCTATGTAATCGGTATCTGCCAGGGGAAGGTTCTCAGGGTCCTCAATGTGTTGGTAAAACTTACCAATTATTGGATCCCCCTTATGAGCCGTAATCAAATCAGCATCTGGGGTCTCCTTACTCCATTGTGCAGTTGAAAGATCATTGTGAGCATTTGTCTGGGACCTAGTTATAGCAGTGACCTGGATTTCCCCCAACAGGGACTCAATTTCTATTAGATCCCCTTAGATGGCCCCGGTTTTGGCCAGCTGATCAACTAAGTCATTTCCAGTTTTGTCTGGTCCCTCTACTTTGGAATGACCCTTGATCTTTTTCCAGTAGATGGTCATCCCATTCGAGGTGACCAGATCATCAATATTTTGGATTAACTTCCCATGTTTCAAGGGTTTGTTATTAGAACATAGCATGCCTCTGGTTTTCCAATTAACCAGGTGCTCCACGAACTCGTTCCGTACATAATCCGAATCTGTGATTATGACAAGTTCGTTGAGTTGATGTTGGACAGCAGTGAGGATGACTTGATGCACAGCCATCAACTCTGCCACCTGACTACTTCGGGGACCAATCCTGTACCCAGCGGAGGGTTCTGGGGACTCACTCACCCATGCATTCCCTACGCCGGCCACAAGTTCTTTCTCCCCGTTGTTGTCAACATGGTAAGAGCATCCATCCACATAGACAGTGGGCATTCCCTCACACTTGTATTCTTCAAAGACTTTATGTGGGGAATTAAGGTATGCCTCCATGTTGTCCTTGATTTTTAGACTTTCGTCCTCGAGACAGTTTTCTCTGGCACAATCATGCAAGTCAGCCAGACCTTGCGCGAGGGGATTCTTCTTGTTTTGGCCATATCTGACCTCCACAGGAAAGACTTGCATTGACAGGATCCAGGAAGTAATTTTGGAATTACTCACATTTCCGGCCCGGATTCTGTCACTTTGGAGATATTGCAGAGGCTGTTGCGGAGTCTCCACTATGATGTGTTCCCCCTGGATAAACGGGTGGTAGTTCTTCAATGCCCACACCGTTGCCAGGAGTGCCTTCACACAATCGTTGAATTTTTCCTCCACAGAGGATAAAGTTTTGCTCGCATAGGAGATTACTTTATTAACCATGTCATGCTTTTGATATAATACTGCAGTCAAGCATGTATTAGAGAACCCTGTCTCCAAGAAAAACTCCTTGTTTCTGACAGGGTAAGCTAGGCAAGGCGCTTGTGAGAGGCTTCTTTTGAGTTGTCTTACTGCCTCTGCTTGTACTGGACCTCATTCCCACTTGACCCCCCCTTCAAAAGATGAATGAGGGGTCTAGTGATCTCTGCGTCGCCCTCAATGAACATTCTGCTGTAATTAGTCAGTCCAAGGAGGCACCTTAGTTCCCGCAGAGTTGTGGGGTCTTTCAGTTTCTGAAGCGCTTCCACTTTCTTTTCCTGGGGACAGAGACCCTGAGGAGTAATCTCACGCCCCAAAAAATTAACACGGGTTCTACACCACTGTGCTTTCTGAAAGGAAAGTTTTGCTCCGGCGGCCCTCAACTGTGTCAGAACATAACGGATCTCCGCTATGTGTTCCTCCACAGTTGAACTTTTGATGAGAACATCATCTACATAAGCCAGGTTACCCCTTGCACCCAGGTCGGGCATGGCCTTGTGTAGGAAAATGTTGAATTAATTGCCGGAGTTGAGGTATGCGAAGGGAGTCCGGGTCCATGTGTACTGCTGGCTCCCAAAGGTAACAGCCAGCTTGTATTGGTCCTCTCTACTGACAGGCACAGTCCAGTATCCATTGGTCAGGTCTATTGCAGTGAATACCTGTCACCCCTGGATCTGGGCCAGCCCTTGGTCAATGTAGGGAAGAATTCCATCGGGAAGTATGGACCCGTTTGTTGAGCTCCCAAAGTTGGCGCAGAGTCTCCAATGGCCGTTTGGCTTCAATATTCCCAGCACCGGATTATTGAAGGTGCTGTGTACTGGACGGATTATCCCCCAGGACTCAAGGTTCTTCATTATTTCAGTAAGGGACTCCATTGATGCGAGAGGCAAGCAATATTGCTTCACAAACACTGGAGTCATGCCAGGGTCCGTGGGAATTGTTGTTGTGTGGATGTCGGTGCGACCACAGTCATATGAGTCCACCGCAAAGAGATCTTGAAAATCCAAGAAAACTTGTTTCAACTTTTGCTTCTGCTCCAGAGTCACACAGGCATCAGCTAGGTTGACTCTCTCTTCAAACATCTGCCTGAAGCCTGGAAAGACTTCTGGTTTCTCCATCTCAGCGGCCTCCTCCAGCTGGGTGGAGAAGTCCCTGGTCAGAGTGCTGATTTGGACTGGTGGCCTCTGGTGGGAAAGGCAGCCCTCATGGACCTGGAAAATCACCTCATTCCTCCTGAAGTCACAAGTCACATCTTCCTTACCATAAGGGCAGGAAGTGTACACCAGGAAGTTCCCCCCATGCCGGGTAAAGATCCTGTCTGGTATTGTATGGTCATCACTGTCACTGTCAAAACAGTCCTTGGGGATTGGTCCTAACAGTTCATTTCCTAAATCAATGGAAAAATGTCGGTCATCAACCGCCATTCCAATAATGGTGCCTGCGGCTAGAGTGATACTCTTTAAATCGCTGTTATCCACCTCTATTGGAATGGTGTCATGTTCTATATTGACTAATGGTGTTGGGTTTACCCCCAACCCTTGCTGTTGGAGAGAAGCATTTAGATTAATATAAGCATCAGGTTTTTTCAATGTTGTCCTCTTTTAACTTTCACTTCCAGGGAGAATTGTCGGGTCCTTTCTGTGATGGTGACTTCCTCTCCAATCTGGATTTCAACTGCATAATGTAGCAATTGAGCTGACCTAAATGCTTTTTCTTGGTCATCAAAGCCCATGGGATTATCCGCTAATCGGGACCAAGATTTGAAGTTTATTAGGTCCAAACTAATGGCAAAGCGATTGAGAATGTCACTGCCTAAGTAAAAGGCGGCAGTGACGTCTCGCACAACCCAACAATTATGGACTATGCTCTTGTTGCCAATGGAGATTTTGAGCATACACCTGCTTGGCAAGAGATGTTTGGAATTGGGTGCTTCCAGGTCCATTTCCCATTTGTCTATCAGTTTGAATGTGTGAATGGCTGGATCTTTTGGGAGTTGGCGGAACATGGCTTTGGTGATGAAGCTCTTACCGTTGTTCACACACACTCGGGCAAGAACAGAGTCCTTCCCATCATTTAACTGAACAGGGATGAACAACTGCTCTCCAATTTGCTGAATATCAGCCAGGTTCTGAGCTGATTTCACCTCTTTCTGGACTACTGGAGTGGGAATGTCTGATTGTGGATTGGTATAGAATTTCAGAGTGTTTCCTTCCAGTGTGGAATACCACCTCAAACTGGAAGGAAGGTTGATTCTCAGAAATAGAGAGGACCCCCCATCACCAATCTGTTGTCCTACTGCTATTACTGTCACATCTGGAATTTGGAAGTGAAATTCTACTTGGTCGGATTTTTGCTCAACCATGTGGCATGTGCCGTTTAAACTAACATGGTTGACACTCTGTTTTAACTTTATTGGTCGGCTAGTCTGGGTCCAGAGGACCTTGTTTACGTAATCTATTAGGGGTGACAACCTTCTCAGGAGGTCATTCCCTAGTAAACAAGGGGTGCCCTCTGGAGTCATTACTATGACTGGGTGTTTCACCTTGTGTCGCCCAATTTGAATGTCCTAATCCGCAGTACCCTAAACAGGAATTACCCTCCCGTCAAAGTTCTGAAGTTGTCCAGGAAGAGAGTTTAGAGGAATTTGGTAATTCTCCCCCCTCCCTGAATTCAGTTTGTCAAAGGCCTTTTTGGACAGAAGGGTAGCTTGGGATCCAGTGTCCACCAGTGCCAAAATTGTACCCTGCCCATGTACTTGTACCGGGGCATAGTATCTTCCCTCCTTCTCCGCAAGGGGGCACAGATAATGCACATTTTTGGACAACTGGTGGGCTAATTTTCTGGTTTTGGACATTGAAAGAGAAGACATTTGGGCAGAATTCTGTGGAGAGTCTTGGGAATCTGAAAGAAAAAGTTGGCAACTAGAGATTTTGGGTTCCCCTGGTTCCGGTTCTGGGCCACCCCCCCTTTTTGGAGGCAGTCACCAGAATGGGTTTGAACCAGGGGATTTTGATGCTGTTGGTTCTGGGATGAGATGATGGGCAGCGCTAGCTCAGTCCCCACATCTACCCAGTCTGGATGTGAATCCCTTGGGACCCATTTTTCTTTGGGAGGAGTTCCCCATCGCTGAAGGGGAAGATCCTTTTCCCAGGATCCTCTGAGGATCCCTCTCCCTCAAATTAGAAGATCTGTACCTCCTCCTCAAAGTGGGTCTGTTTGGGTCATTTGCTTCTCCTACCTCCTCTCTGCTCCTTGGGTGGCAGACTTTCAAGGGTGGGAGATTTGGTTTCCGGTTCCTGGGTTTCCAGGGTCTGTTCACAAGTGGGGAAGAAGCTTCCTCCGAGGCTTTACACCCCCCTTCCCCTTGTGCCTCCTCCCTGGGAACCGGTGGGTTATCGGGGTGCTGCCCCTGTCATTGTTCTGGAGCACCAGGCCCAGAGTTTGGGGCATTCTGCGCCGGCATGCCCATCTGAGGGTTCTGCTGAGCCCTCAGCATGCGAACCAGCTCCTGTGCCATATTTTGGACCTGGCGCTCTAACTGTGAAAGCCGCTCAGGCTGATACGGGGTTCTGTTTTCTCCCCTGGGCTAATTCCAGGAAGGGTAGCTATCCCTTCTCTGGTAATACCCCGGGTTGGGAAGATTTGGGTACCCCTCCACCCTTGTCCTCCCCTGTCCCGGATTAGGTGGTCTGGGCTCAGGGAAGTGGGGAAAGACGGATGGATGGTTTTGGGGTTGGAAATTGGGTGGATACCTGGGGAAAAAGTTCTGCCCAGGGTTTGGAGAATTTCCGCCCTCCTGGGGGAAGTTAGGAGGTAAGTTCCCTGGGTTAGGTGCTTGGCTGGATCCCCCCCCCTTGGGCTGGAGGAGTCCACACATAACCCAGGATGGGTCGGTTTCCCTTGTAGCGGGGACCTACATAGTCAGGGTAGTGAGGGACCCCATTTGTGGGACTACCTCCTTGGCTCCCTGTCTGTGAGTGACTGGCCCGAGGGCCTTCTGGGCTTGGAATTATTCTGTGCAGGCAAGTTTGTAGGCCCCCCCATCTCCAAATCCAAAATGGGGGCAACCTTTACCTCTGCCACCTTAGCAGCAGCAGGGGTGCTGGTCGGTTTGGGGTTTTTCTGAGCATTACTTTTATTTTCTATGGCCTTCTGCACCTTATAGATTCGGGTGGCCTGTTCAATGACCCAGTCTAGTAACCTTTTCTCATGAAAATCTCTCACTAGCTGGGTCATGATGTATTTGGGCAAGGCATGGAAAAACATATTTACAAACTCTTTACTGTCTGTGCGCACCCTTTTGCTAGTCTGCGTAAAGGCACGCTTCAGCTCCTGCACAAATTCTTGTGGGCCTGATCCTCCCCACATTGCAAATTGTAGGCTGCCTTGCGAGCCTCTTGGGGATTTCAGTGAATAGAAAAGTTTTTCAAGATGGCCGCCCTATATGTGGACCATCTTGAATGGTTTTGGTCCTCCAGCCCCGCAAAGAAACTGGAGTATTCTGGGGAGGATGTCCATTTTACATACTGAATGCAGCTACTGCTGTCTTTCAAATGGAAAGTCTCCATCATTTGCTCAAAGAGCTCCAAGTGTTCCCAAACAGAATACTTGGAGTTCTTATGGTAAGGAGTGATGATGCTCCTTATTGCTGTAACGCTCACCTGGTTCCCACGGAGGCGCGGCGTCGAAGGCGCAGAACTCTGAAGATGGACAGGAAGGGCCCCTCTATTCTGGCTTCCCTGGCTCGTTGGATACCCTCCTGTGCGTGAAAAGGGAGTATTACCAACTGTGGAACAATGCTCAAGCCTCCCACTCCCTTCCAACCCTCCACGATACCTCCTCCACGATTCCCCGTGAAGCCTCACCTTAGGGTTTGGAAGGATGAGCTCTCCATCCTGATTCTGATGCAGGGGCGCGTTGAAACCCAGTTACTTCACTGGATTGAGGATTGATGGGAGTTCAGGTAAGCTTGACTGTTCAGGTAAGGCGCTGTAAAAGTTCTGTTCAAAAGTTCAAGCTTAATAATAATGTTCGTTGTCTAATTGCAGCAAGCGCTAATGCTTATGTCTTTTTCCCCTTAGGGGCCGGGGTTCGGAGTGCCGGAGATATGGCGCCGACCCGAAGTGAAACAGTTCTGGATGAGCGCTCAGGTAATGCCTTTGCATTCGCTCATTCAATGTCTTTGTCTTTTTTCCCCATAGGGGCCGGGGTCCGGAGATGCCAGGAAGCGGCAGGACCCGAAATGCAGTGGGAATAATCCAACAGGTAAGACTTAAAAGGAAACTGAGCTTTCCATATTCCTTTTCTCCCTCTCACCTTTGTTCTTGTCTTTTTTCCTCTAGGCGCCGGGGCGTAGCTGAATCCGGAAGATCGCTGCTGAAGATGGAAGCGCCTTGCAAAGGTGAGTAAAATGCAGCGCTGCAGCGATCGAAACGAAATGCCTTTAAAATGATGTCTTCCTTTTCAGGGCCGTTGGAGAAATGACTCCGGGATGCAGATTTAGCAGGTAAGGGCTTTTCTTCTCCTATTCTCTTCCTTTCTCCCCTTGCAGGTGTTCCAGGGTGCTGGCAGGCGTGGCTGAAGTCAGGATGCAGGAGCTGACACGGTGAGCGTCCAGCTGCTAGGTGTAGAAGAACGCGAAGCATGTGTGGCTGTTCGGGTGGGGTTTAAATAGCCTTGGAAGAAGTTCCTGGTATGTATCCTTCCACCAATCAGGTATGTATCCTTCCCCGACCACACCCGGGTGGTGAAGTAGTCCTACAGGTTAAGTAGTCCCATTCAGGCCTCAAGAGGGCCTGGATGAAGCAGCAAGGTCTGCATCAGGTAAGTGTGCACCCAAGCACTTAAACACATATCCTCTTCTATGAGCCTGCCGCCTAAAGCGCCAGGACTGGGGTCTGCTATGAGCCTGGCGCCTAAGGCGCCAGGACTGAGTCCAAAGGGCCCCGACTTGGGCCTACTGAGACTTCCCTGGGGAAAATGATGTCTGCCTCTGGGGTTGCTGGGCCCGGCCTGGCTCCTTAGAGGTAGGCATCATGACAATTGCTTTGATCTGTTTTAAGGGGTCCTTAAGAAAGGTCCTTTTTGCCTTATTGGCCTTCTTGGTTCAGGTAACCCTGGTCCATTCATCCTCTGACTCAGAAGCACTGCTCCCAGAGGTGCCCGTCTGATCCTCCAGGTTTTCCCGGACTCTGCGAGCCTGGGAATGGCTGGTGGAATGTGGGGACCTAGTCTCTTGTGTCCTGGGACGCTCAGAGGAGTCTTCAGATTCCTCCTTGCTGCCTGGATTTGATGGGTACCCCCCCACTGACCTAACTGGGCAGAGGTTTTCAGGATGCCCTTAGTGGGCCTACTCTCCCGGGGTTCCCCACTAAATTACGCTGTACTTGGGTGCCCATACCCGGATGCCCGCCCATCCATTCCTGGGGGGTACTGGCCTATGAGCCACATATTTCTGACTGGATAGTAATCTGCCATCCCTGTGGCCCTGGGCTCATGTGCGCCAGGGGACCTGGGGGTGGCAGAGTCCAGGGACTGGGAGAGATGGAGGCCTCTGGTACTAGGGCTTCTGAGGTTATGCTCAGGTGTTTCCCTTTCCCAGTGAACCTCATCTCTATCAGCCCCTGCTCCCTTTTGCCCTGCCAAAGCCTGTGCTTTCAGTTCCTCAATCAATGCTTACTAGACTCTATCAGTCTCTCCTGCATGGCTACCTGTTGCTGGAGCCTATCATTGTGCTGGCAGAGAGCTTCATTCTCTCTCTGTGCTTCCTAGTTAGTCTTGGAGTACTGGGCCAGTCTTTGCTGCAGGAGGGTTACCCCCTCGGTGCCATCCCTACTGGCCTGCTCCTTTCTTGCCAGAGCATCTTCCACCCTCCTGGTGTGCTCTAACAAGTTCTGATGCTGTTTTTGGAGGTCACCCAGTCCCTGGAGGGCCAGGTGATTTTCTTCCATTTTCTTTTTTAAGTGGCAGACTTCCTGGCCTAAGGTATCCTTTTCCTGAGTAAGAGCCTGCATCTGTGCCGCAAGGTCGTCCCTCTGCCTTTGAAGAGCACCAGCTTTCTGGCGCTCTTCATCAAACTCTGCCTGGGTATCCAGGTCTTTCAAAATCAATTTATTGCTCTCTGCCCTCTCCCTATCTAGGTGACTTTGCAGGGTGACTACCTGCTCTGCGCATGCCCTGTTGAAGTCCAGTTGCTGCTCCAGCTTTTTCTGGCTCTGCAGTAGGGAGTCCAAACCTTTTTGGTACTCCTTCTGCAAGGCCAGAAATCTGGTATCCTGGTCTGCCTTTTCCTGTTGCAGGATATCCATATCCTCTTTTATTTTAATGATATACTGTCTACTATCATTTTCTGACTCCTGGCTCCTGTGTAGCCTCTTTTCAGAAGAGTCCAGGTCAGATTGGGCCTTCTCTAATGCCATCAATTGCCTATTTGCCAGATCTGGGCCTTCAGCACATTTGTCCTGTATGGCTCCCATATATAAATATAAATATGCCGCTATCCTGACAATCTTTTCGTGCTCATCTTTAGCCTTAGGGGCCATGTATAGTTCACTCAGGGCCATGTGTAAGGGGCCCTGATCTCTCCAGTTATCTAACCCAGTTGCCGTGACCTGTTGTGTGATTGCCTGCAACCAGACATTCTGGTCGTGTTCAGCCCACTCACCTTTCACAAATAGCTTATGTAAGAGGTGCTCTCTCGCTATCTTCATGTCTACCAGTGTCGTCATTCTGGAAATCGAGTTCCTTCCTGACTTACAGAATTTTGTTTTTTATTTTGCAAAACAGACCGTTTCCTGAGAGTGTTCCCTTTTGAGGGGTGCTTTTACAGCGTAACACAGCATGGTGATCCAACAGGATTTACGTATCCTATCAGTTAGCACACTGTATTAAGATGCACAAGTGATAGATCTAATCCCGAATCCCCGGCTACAAGACACCACTCAGTAAGTGACTTCAATCCAGCAATCCAACTAAGTCAATGCCTAGTCTGGGATGCCCAATGGAAGCCCTTATTAATATATTTTTATGTCAAATTCTTTGAATCCGGATGATAAACCCTTATATAACGCCCCTCTCTTGGAATCCCCCTGATCTCACTTAGCCAAGAAGTAGGTTTGTTTTGCAAATTAAAAGGTTTATTTGAAGAATTAAACAATATATATATATCACACTTTTATGAATAAGTTAATATTTGATAGCACACTTATGAATATAATAGTGGTCAACAATGGGTAATATTACAATAGCACAATTCTTTAATCACTTAGGAGTTGGTATAGAAAGAATAAGGCAGCAGAGAATACTTTGTATGGTTTCAAGGAAATGCAAGATGGGAAAGAATGCAACACAGAAATAAACTTGATATGAATTCAATCAGAAGATAATATAATCACTTTTTCCACTGTGACTATTCGCTCCCTCCCTATGCAATATGGAGAGATGGAAAGGAGGGCACGCAGGTTTCCAGAATACAATCAAATGCAGTTCAGTTCCAGTTCCCCCCAGCAAGCTTAGAGAAAACCGGTATGATTTTAAACAGGCAAAAATACTTTTAAATGTGATTGCAATGAAGTGAAAAATATGCTAAAAATGATTTTAATTCACTAAAGGAGATTCAGGATAAGTGATAACTACTTTGGATTGGTTCAGGTCAACACTAGCAATGATTCATGAATGATTATCAAATTAAAAACGAAATTCAGCAGTTGCAAGCAAAAGACAGCAATTTTGACAGGTGGTGAAATGGAGCGAATTTTTCAATTCGCTGTACTTTTTCCGTGTGCGTATATCACGATTACGGAAAAACTATAAGGACGTGCGGTTCAAAAGATACAGACATTTTTGTGGAGGTAGATTTTCAGAATGACAGATGGCGCTTTTACAGATTTGAAATCATAGAATGGACACACGATTTCTATGCAGTTCTGGTCAGGTTGAAATGGTTTAAAAAAGATTATTTTAAACTAAGAGATTGGTTCTGTACAGTTCTAGGCTGGATATTCACTTCTAGTTTTGGACTGGAAGGGAAATGGGCCTCGTCACCGATCTGGTCAGGTTTGGACTTCACTCCCCACTGGACGGTCTCAGGCCCTCTAGGTTCTGCTCACAGCACGCTCTCTGGCTTGCTATCGTCACTGCACAGCGGTCTGGTCTGGGTCTGATGGGTTCTGGATACAGCTCTGCTTTCTGGGTCTGGATCTGGTTCTGGCACAGGGTTCAAGCCAGAAGCAAAACAGCTTGCCCAGCTGTTGAATAGTTTAGTTAGGTTGCTGGATTCTGAGGCCTGCTGAGAAGAGTTCAGCTTTTGGGTTAGGCCCCTGCTTCTCCAAGGTTCTAGAATTTGGGTTCTAGAGTTTTGGTTCTGGAGTCCATCTGGAATCTGGAGCCTCAGGAGTCTGGAGTCTTTGTCTGGATATGGCCGGGCAGCGTGCTGCGCAGGAATCGATGAGTAGTGGAAAAATGAGTGTGCCTATCTGGGTCTCAGTGGTTCTTTTTATGTGTTTCCAAAGGGGGTGTGGAGGCTGACTTTCTATGCCCAACCCTCTGAGGATCCTGATAGGTTAAAGGATTTACTATCCTCTGACTGGAGAAAGGAGTAGTGAGTCAGAATGAGTCAGAGTGATGCTATGTTTATGGCTTGGCTGAAGTCCCTCCCCCTTGCATTTACTTAGAAAAACAATTTTTCATAATCAAACATGTTTCCAAGGTACACAAGTTATTGAGAATACATTTACATGTCACATATTAATTAAGACATGTCTCTGTTCAACCCTGCTTTTTTTAAGAGCTTGGCTTCAGAAATTACAACTTATTCGCAATTTTACTGGGTTTCGCAATATTTGTTTTGCACCAAATCTTACACGGAGGTACACACCCTCTCTGCGCATATTACTGTAAGTTTTTAGGTTTCTAGCATAAACACTGCATCCACAATATTAATAAATACAAGGCTTGGCCTCAGAACATCTCACGGCGTCCAACTTAGTCTTGAACTGTGAGTGAAGGTGTCATTTTAAGAATCTCAAAATTGTACATTTCTGTCAGCTGGTTACAATTAGTTATCAGTATTCTTATAAAACATATATTTGCCTTCAATTCAGTAAGACCCACTGGTTTGTCTCCGCCACCAAAATCTGGCTTGACTCATAGGTCACATGTCTTGTTTTTCCCAGAGCAGTGTTGACAGTTACACCCAAAATCAGCATATTCTATTCAATTGAAAAAGTCTATTGTCTTGTTTTTCCTGCCGGCAGAGCATCAGTCCAGGGTGCCACTCTCCATCTGATTAACAGGACCATGTGATGTCCTGCCTTCCGGTGTAGAGGCCTGAGAAGAGTAGGTGTGAAGAGTTCTCATAGAAAAGCAAGCCTTTTGAAGTCTTAGCTAAATCAGATTGCCTTCTAGTCAATTTCACCAGAGTTCCTTGTAAAAAAAATATAACATTATAAACTGAAAATAAGCAACATATCTTTAATCAAGTCTTTTTCCACATTAAATCAATGTGTGGCACTCTATATGGCATTTTGATAGACTTCTCTGCTTTGGCTTATTTAGCTTCTGCAAGACAGCACTCCTGTCAGGATTAGGAATCGCCAGCACCTGTCAGTGGCAAGCACCAGTATTGCACCCATTTTTGACAGCTGTCTTTAAATCAAATGTCTTTAACATGGGATTTTGTCCTAATAACATATGATTCTTGCTGACATTGTACTGATGTGGATTCTTGCAGTAGAGTAATGTAGAACACCCAACAAGAAGTTGTATCCTTTTGGTGGTTTTGTGAGCCATGATTTTAGCAATTTTGACGATCAAGAAAATGAATTCCCAAACAGCTCTGGGTTGCTTTTGCTAATCAGTATTGCTAGTTCCAAGTGGTTTCAGGCTACTGTGTAGGTATCCCAATGGTGGTTTTAGGCAGTGATCTCCTGTGCTCACTGACATGGCAAAAGTGGGTGTCAGCCTATTTTTCTGATATTTTTCTGCGCATGTTTGGATGGTTTTGAGCGAGCAGCATGCTTTCCAATGGCCATTCTGATGTTTCCAATGCACAGTACTGTTGCAGGGCTTGGATGAGTGGGTTAAAACATCCCACATTCATATAAGTATTAATGTCTTGTCACATGATTTAACAGACCTTGCAGGATTTTGCGGCATGAAATGGCTAATTTTGCAGCATGAAATGGCAAACTTTGCGGCACAAACCTGTATTTATTGCAACATTTTTGTGGGACATTTTGTATTATCTGGATGGTGTAAGATTGCCACATTGTAGGAAAGAGGCAGAATGCAAGGCTAAAAAAGAGTCAGGGTGTAATTATCATGTATCTTTTGTACTAATTTAATAGGAAGAATCCCGGATGTCTCTGGCAGTTTTTTTGTTTTGGCTACATTTCTGTTTTAATGTGCATGCCTATTTAATAGTATTAACTAAATTGACCATTATCAGTTGTAATGCTGAAACTTTTCCCCTTTCATGTTCTCCAATCCCCTAAACACCCACACACCTCTCTCACTAACACACATCACGCAGCTCACCAACTCCCCATTACAACTTGCATTCCTGAACCTCTCACTCTGTCATACAAATACTAACATGCTATGTCACACTGTCAAGTCACAATTTGCACTTCCCCGCCCATTCCAAACTCCAAATCATACTCCCAACTCGCACCTTACACGCTACAATTCCTCCCACAATATAGTCCTTAATTCTTTTGTGCTGCTTCTGCATCTTGCATCCTTTCTCCTAATTCTATCGCACTCTTCACTCATCTTTTTTCCCAAGCTACAGCTCACTGCCTCTTTCCGGCCAACCGCTCCTCTCTGGTTTCTGGCTCACTGCTCCCCCTGAACACACGCTCCATCTACTTTCTGTACCTCCGCTCGCTCTCAGATTTCTGGCCCACCGCATCACTACTTCCTCTGCTCTCTTGTGCACTGCTTCCTCCTCTAATCCACTGCTCTCCCTCTGCTTTCTTGCCTACCACGTCACATCTCACCCATCACTCTTCCTCTGTCTCCCTTCCCTTTCATAGTGTAACCTTTTTTTTTTAAATGTAGCTTTTGACCATGATCCTCAAAAAGTGGGACATTTAAACCGAGGATATGCTATTTTTAGATAACCCATTTTTGGAAATTAGCAGATCACCTTATTCTCAAAGGCGACCTTCGCATTTCCACGAGGATGAGCTGTAGTGCAAATTGTGTGCTGGACAGCTGCATTGAATAGGGTTCTGGGTTGTTTGACAGAAGTGTAATTATTTGCAGCGGAATTTACCATAGCCAATTTTGCCACTAATAGATTTGCACTTCAGCCAAACAACCCAAAATGTACCTTTGGCCACCAACCCACCCCTCCCCTAGTTAACTGCTTGGTCGCTGCCGCTTCCCCTCCAACCCTGCGGTGTCAGATCAGTCCCTCTAACGCAGGACGGATCTGACACCGCAGTGTCCCTTTTTCGTTTTTTTTTCTTGTTTTCAGACCCCCACCTCCAATTTTGAGAAAGCGGGGGACACCCCTGCAACCCCCAAGGCCAAAATACTGAACATAAGGAGTGGGTCACACCCCCGCAACCCCCACAGGTTCGGTATTTATAAAAAATCGATCAAATGGTACTGGCGAAATAGGTCAAATTGTACCATTCCATCGATTTTTTTGGCAGTCAAAATGGGTAGTACCTTGAATAGAAGCGCTCTCCCGACAGTGTTCTGCAAGCTCCCAGCGCCTCCACTGTAAAACGCGACCCAAAAAATGCATTTCTATCCTGTTTGAGGAACAGAAATGCAAGCGACATAGCAGCGGTTCATACCTTAAAAAATGCACGACCGGGTCAAGAAAGACCCTGGGGGTCATTATGAGGTTGCCGGTCCAGAAACAACGGTACTGGTAAACTTGCCGCTACCCTTGCTTCTGGACCGGCAAACTACGAGTTCTGCGAGCAGGTGCCTTTCAGCCCGCCAGGTCTGACCTGGCGGGTGGAGCAGCACCCGCTCGCAGACCTTGACAGATGCGCTGGCACTGTTGCACACATCTGTGCATCCGTCCTCCCCATTCCCATTGAGTCCAATGGGACCTGATGGGAATGGGGATTTTCTTTTTTCCTGTGCCTGGCCGGAGGGACCTCCAGAAAAAAAATTACTCTAGTGCCAGCCGTGCCGGTAAGACTTGTAATGAGGCCCCCTGTTATGGAGTGGCAGCCCCAGCGCTTGCACGTAGGGTTGCCTACAATTTCTGCAACATTTAAAAGTGCATCTTGCGTGGAAATTTAGGATGTGCTTTTAAATTGGCAGAAACGTCCCTGATTTACTCAGAGGTGAAAAAGGCCATCTGAGTGGCCGTGCATATAAAATCCACAAGGGACACCTGAATGGGCACATTTTTAAAAAATGTGCCCATTCAGGTGTCCCTTGTCATTTCTTGCATTGATAAGTTTGAGAATCTGGGACCCTGAGGAAATGTTTTTTTTATTGTAATTTTTTCAGGGTTTTTTTGCAAAAACTAACGTTTTTGCGCAAAACAGCCGTTTTCGTGGCATTTTGCGCAAAACGGCCGTTTTCGCGCCATTTTGCGGGATCGCAAAATCGCTATAAGCTGGAGGGTCTGATTTAAGTTTTTACTCTTAATAATGTCTCTAATTAATCAGGAAGACCATCTTACCTGATTCCAGCTACTCCATCGCTGAAGGCGCCTCTTACCTGAATCCAGCTACTCCATCGCTGAAGGCGCTCCTTATCTGATTCCAGCCGCTCCATCGCTGGGTGAGCATCTTACCTACATCCCATCGCCATCGAAGTTGGAGCCTTTCCTCACCTGATACCGGAATCCAGCAACGTGGAGCTCTACTTCCTTTCTTCATCTTCGTGGTTCCTTCATCCTGCAGCCGCGGTGCTGCTTCCAAGCCTCCAAACTCCGCTCTACGCTGCCAGTCTTCTCCTGCAAGGGAAAAAGTACACAACAGGTTCGAAACCATATAAATAACGAACGCTTGGCCGCGCCGTACCTGAGTCTAGAGTTCCATTATAAAGGCCAATTTACCAGCTAATTCGGGAGCTCCATCATCCTCAAGGGAATCCCCGGACTCGCTCCAGGACTCCGATTGGCCATCTTCACACCTACTGGGAAAGAGATAAGACATTGCAAGAATTACTATTAATAATCAAGGCAAAAGACATTATAAGAAAACAAACATTAATCATAACCAAAAGACTTACTTTCTAAGCGGATTGGTCGCAGCCGGTCTGGATCACCACTTCCACAGACTAGTGAAGCAACTAGGTCCACTCTATGCGCCCCTGGTACAAGAAGCAGGACGGAAAGCTCAGCGTTACAAAACCACAGGGGCAATACCAGCGTCCACAACAGCAGGCTCAGCAGCAGCTGGGGGAGAGAGTCTATCCAAGGGAGCCAAGTTGAGGGAGGGCTCCAACCGTGCCCCAATGTCCCTGCAGAGACCAGGTGAGCGTAACATATAGTCATTCATTGCAGGATCGGCCTGAGTGATTAAAGGAGTTGCCCAGGCCAGGGCGTTCCCGACCAGGTTAGACACCAAGAACACAACCTTAGACCTATTCAGTTGTAGGCCTTAGATCGGAAGGTGAAATACACCTAGGAACTCTTTAAGGTGTCTTGGGTTACCATCATATTTCCAAAAATATTTCCAGAGGTGGAAGATCGCCTCTGCTGTCCTCTCGTGCAGCTACTTGTTGACAAAGGGTGACATTCTCTGCACATAGGTTCTGGACCTCTACTTGGAGCCCTTGCTAAGCGTTCACAAGTTCCTGGTACTGCTCCAAGGAAGCCATGTCGGTTTGGTGGCGTTGCAAGCTGTCACACTCTGAAAGTTCTCCCCCCTGGCTCCCTCACCTGGGTCCTCCGTGCAACTGTCTGGAGTCTCTGTCTTCTTACTTCTTCTTTCCCTCTTGGTCTTTACTCCTTCTTCCTCCTTCTTCTTGGTTTTCTATTATTTCTTTCTCTCGTGTAGGTAGGGCCGAGCTCCACCAGAGGCCACCTTGACCATGATAGGAACAGCGGTCGAGAGGGACCCAGAGGAGGCGGCCCCCAAAAACAGGGAAAAAATCCCAATTGGTGGGAAAAAAACTGCATTGATTGAGGTGGTGATTGTTCCACACAGCTGGTTTGGAGTGTTCGTTCACAGCCTTGCGATTCCCTGAGTGGAGTGACGAGGTACTGGAGAAATCACTATGACAGCTATTGCATGTGGAAGTCTTGAACAGAGAAAATAGAGGAGAAAGATCAAGCTCCAAGAGAGCACGCTGGATAAAAAGATATGCGGAGGCCACAGTGGAGAGAAGCAAGAACCGTCTGCCTAAGAAGGACTGTAGCAGTAGAGATCAGGTAAGAGGAGGATAGGAAACGCTCTATATGGGTAGAGCGGCAATGCACCAACTCCTTG
Organism: Ambystoma mexicanum; assembly: GCF_040938575.1. Taxonomy (NCBI): domain Eukaryota; kingdom Metazoa; phylum Chordata; class Amphibia; order Caudata; family Ambystomatidae; genus Ambystoma; species Ambystoma mexicanum. The sequence continues at coordinate 326,543,137 of NC_090929.1, forward strand.
TGTCAGAAGAGAACCGGGAGACTACGTTCTGGTACAAAAGAAACCCAGAAAGACGGTGGTGAAGGGAGATAGAGAGAGAGAGAGAGAGAGGACGCGGGCTCCGCGAACAATGAAGGAAGAAGGCACGGAAGCCATTATAGAGAGAGAGAGAGACTGAGAGAGAGGATGCCGGCTCCGCGAACAATGAAGGAGGAAGGAGCGGAAGCCGGTGTAATGGGTTGAGAGTAACCCTAAGAAGGAAAGACAGGCACGGCCGTGGCAGCTCTGTATACACAGAACCAAGGGAAGCGGGAGTCGGCCCGTCGGCCACAGTGAAAGCAAGAAAGAAAAGGGGCGAGAACAGAGCTAGCACTGCCCAAGAGGGGCAAAGAAGACTGGAGAGCGGGGACAGTGTACAGGGTACGTGTCCCAGATGGAAATCAAGAGATTTAGGCAACAAAGTAGCGAGTCAGTGGACTGGCGGTAGCGGCTTGTAATGCTACTAGTAGGGGGCGTGGGCTTCTTCTATGGAGCTGTTTGCAGGGAAGACAAGACCGCCACGAGCAGAAGTGAGTGGCCATCACTGGAGTCTTAATCTTTCCCACAACTTCCAGCATGACAGGGGGTCCTCTCTAACCCCCTCATGCACATGGAGGGTGAGGAGTATTACACACATTCCGGACACACTAAATTTATGGAGCATCTAACATTTCTCTGAAGGTCAGTTCCCTCAACTAACTTCACCAATCCTCTTCCTTCACACCTGGGACTGTCCCACCTCTCACCCCATCTCATATGGACTCCCATTAATGTATCTATGTCCATTTACTGCATGTGTTTCACCTTGTCCTGGCAAAAATCTAATTTAGCTGTGCGCAGTTGCTGCATGTGGTTCGCCTTCTCCTGCCAAAAATCGCATTTGCTGTGCCCAGTTGCTGCATGTGTGTTTACCTTGTCCTGCCAAAAATCGAATTTAGCTGTGCCCAGTTGCTGCATTTGTTTTCACCTTGTCCTGCCAAAAATCGAATTTAGCTGTGCCCAGTTGCTGGATTTGTTTTCACCTTGTCCTGCTAAATATCGAATTTGGCTGTTCCCAGTTGCTGCATGTGTTTCGCCTTGCTCTGCCAAAAATCGAATTTAGCTGTGCCCAGTTGCTGCATGTGTTTCACTATGTCCTGCTAAAAAGCTAATTTAGCTGTGCCCAGCTGCATTTGTTTTCACCTTGTACTGCCAAAATCGAATTTAGCTGTGCCCAGTTGCTGCATTTGTTTTCACCTTGTCCTGCCAAAAAAATAATTTAGCTGTGCCCAGTTGCTGAATGTGTTTCACCTTGTCCTGCCAAAAATCAAGTTTAGCTATGTCCAGTTGCTGAATATGTTTTCACCTTGTCCTGCTAAAAATCGAATTTAGCTGTACCCATTTACTGCATGTGTTTCACCTTGTCCTACCAAAAAGCTAATTTAGCTGTGCCCAGTTGCTGCATCTGTTTTCACCTTGCCCTGTCAAAAATAGAATTTATCTGTGCCCAGTTGCTGCATGTGTTTTGCCTTGTCCTGCCCAAAATCGAATTCAGCTGTGCCCAGTTGCGGCATGTGTTTCACCTTGTCCTGCTAAATATCGAATTTAGCTGTGCCCAGTTGCTGCATGTGTTTCGCCTTGTCCTGGCAAAAATCAAATTTAGCTGTGCCCATTTGCTGCATGTGTTTCCCCATGTCCTACTAAAAAGCTAATTTAGCTGTGCCCAGTTGCTGCATTTGTTTTCACCTTGTACTGCCAAAAATCGAATTTAGCTGTGCCAGTTGCTGCATATGTTTTCACCTTCTCCTGCCAAAAATTTAATTTAGTTGTGCCCAGTTGCTAGTTGTGCCCAGTTGCTGAATGTGTTTCACCTTGTCCTGCCAAAAATCAAGTTTAGCTGTGTCCAGTTGCTGAATATGTTTTCACCTCGTCCTGCTAAAAATCGAATTTAGCTGTGCCCATTTACTGCATGTGTTTCACCTTGTCCTGCCAAAAAATTAATTTAGCTGTGCCCAGTTGCTGAATGTGTTTCACCTTGTCCTGCCAAAAATCAAGTTTAGCTGTGTCCAGTTGCTGAATATGTTTTCACCTTGTCCTGCTAAAAATCGAATTTAGCTGTGCCCATTTACTGCATGTGTTTCACCTTGTCCTACCAAAAAGCTAATTTAGCTGTGCCCAGTTGCTGCATCTGTTTTCACCTTGCCCTGTCAAAAATAGAATTTAGCTGTGCCCAGTTGCTGCATGTGTTTTGCCTTGTCCTGCCAAAAATCGAATTCAGCTGTGCCCAGTTGCGGCATGTGTTTCACCTTGTCCTGCTAAATATCGAATTTGGCTGTGCCCAGTTGCTGCATGTGTTTCGCCTTGTCCTGCCAAAAATCAAATTTAGCTGTGCCCAGTTGCTGCATGTGTTTCACCATGTCCTACTAAAAAGCTAATTTAGCTGTGCCCAGTTGCTGCATTTTTTTCACCTTGTACTGCCAAAAATCGAATTTAGCTGTGCCAGTTGCTGCATTTGTTTTCACCTTCTCCTGCCAAAAATTTAATTTAGTTGTGCCCAGTTGCTAGTTGTGCCCGGTTGCTGAATGTGTTTCACCTTGTCCTGCCAAAAATCAAGTTTAGCTGTGTCCAGTTGCTGAATATGTTTTCACCTCGTCCTGCTAAAAATTGAATTTAGCTGTGCCCATTTACTGCATGTGTTTCACCTTGCCCTGCCAAAAAGCTAATTTAGCTGTGCCCAGTTGCTGCATCTGTTTTCACTTTGCCCTGTCAAAAATCAAATTTAGCTGTGCCCAGTTGCTGCATGTGTTTCACCTTCTACTGCCAAAAATCGAATTTAGCTGTGCCCTGTTGCTGCATTTGTTTTCACCTTGTCCTGCCAAAAATTGAATTTAGTTGTGCCCAGTTGCTGAATGTGTTTCGCCTTGTCCTGCCAAAAATCGAGTTTAGCTGTGTCCAGTTGCTGCATATATCGAGTTTAGCTGTGTCCAGTTGCTGCATATGTTTTCACCTTGTCCTGCTAAAAATCGAATTTAGCTGTGCCCATTTGCTGCATGTGTTTCACCTTGTCCTGCCAAAAAACGAATTTAGCTGTGCCAAGTTGTTGCATGTTTTTCACCTTGTCCTGCCAAAAAGCTAATTTAGCTGTGCCCAGTTGCTGCATTTGTTTTCACCTTGTACTGCCAAACGTTGAATTTAGCTTTCCCCAGTTGCTGCACGTGTTTCACCTAGTCCTGCCAAAAATCGAATTTAGCTGTGCCCAGTTGCTGCATTTGTTTTCACCTTGTCATGCCAAAAATCGAGTTTAGCTGTGCCCAGTTGCTGCATGTGCTTCGCCTTGTCCTGCCAAAAATTGAATTTAGCTGTGCCCAGTTGCTGCATGTGTTTCACCTTGTCCTGCCAAAAATCGAATTTAGCTGTGCCCAGTTGCTGCATGTGTTTCATCTTGTCCTGCCAAAAAGCTAATTTAGTTGTGCACAGTTGCTGCATTTGTTTTCACCTTGTCCTGCCAAAAATCGAATTTAGCTGTGCCCAGTTGCTGCTGTATGTTTCACCTTGTCCTGCCAAAAATCGAATTTAGCTGTGTCCAGTTGCTGAATATTTCACCTTGTCCTTCCAAAAATCGAATTCAGCTGTGCCCATTTGCTGCATGTGTTTCACCTTGTCCTGCCAAAAAGCTAATTAAGCTGTGCCCAGTTGCTGCATTTGTTTTCACCTTGTCCTGCTAAAAATCGAATTTAGCTATGCCGAGTTGGTGCTGTGTGTTTCACCTTGTCCTGCCAAAAATCGAATTTAGCTGTGCCAGTTGCTGCATTTGTTTTCACCTTGTCCTGCCAAAAATTTAATTTAGCTGTGCCCAGTTGCTGAATGTGTTTCACCTTGTCCTGCCAAAAATCAAAATTAGCTGTGTCCAGTTGCTGAATATGTTTTTCACCTTGTCCTGCTAAAAATCGAATTTAGCTGTGCCCATTTACTGCATGTGTTTCACCTTGTCCTGCCAAAAGCTAATTTAGCTGTGCCCAGTTGCTGCATCTGTTTTCAACTTGTCCTGTCAAAAATCGAATTTAGCTGTGCCCAGTTGCTGCATGTGTTTTGCCTTGTCCTGCCAAAAATCGAATTCAGCTGTGCCCAGTTGCTGCATTTGTTTTCACCTTGTCCCGCCAAAAATTGAATTTAGCTGTGCCCAGTTGCTGCATGTGTTTCGCCTTGTCCTGCCAAAAATCAAATTTAGCTGTGTCCAGTTGCTGCATATGTTTTCACCTTGTCCTGCTAAAAATCGAATTTAGCTGTGCCCATTTCCTGCATGTGTTTTCTCTTGGCCTGCCAAAAATCGAACTTAGCTGTGCCCAGTTGCTGCATGTGTTTTACCTTGTCCTGCCAAAAATCGAATTTAGCTGTGCCCAGTTGCTGCATGTGTTACACCTTGTCCTGCCAAAAAGCTAATTTAGTTGTGCCCAGTTGCTGCATTTGTTTTCACCTTGTCCTGCCAAAAATCGAATTTAGCTGTGCCCAGTTGCTGCTGTATGTTTCACCTTGTCCTGCCAAAAATCGAATTTAGCTGTGCCCAGTTGCTGCATGTGTTTCACCTTGTCCTGCCAAAAAGCTAATTTAGCTGTGCCCAGTTGCTGCATTTGTTTTCAACTTGTCCTGCCAAAGATTTTATTTAGCTGTGCCCAGTTGCTGCATGTGTTTTGCCTTGTCGTGCCAAAAATAGAATTTAGCTGTGTCCAGTTGCTGCATATGTTTTTCACCTTGTCCTGCTAAAAATCGAATTTAGCTCTACCCATTTGCTGCGTGTATTTCACTGTGTCCTGCCAAAAATCGAATTGAGCTGTGCCCAGTTGATCCAAGTGTTTCACCTTGTTCTGCCAAAAATCGACAAATTTAGATGTGCCCATTTACTGCATGTGTTTCACCTTGTCCTACCAAAAAGCTAATTTAGCTGTGCCCAGTTGCTGCATCTGTTTTCACCTTGCCCTGTCAAAAATAGAATTTAGCTGTGCCCAGTTGCTGCATGTGTTTTGCCTTGTCCTGCCAAAAATCGAATTCAGCTGTGCCCAGTTGCGGCATGTGTTTCACCTTGTCCTGCTAAATATCGAACTTGGCTGTGCCCAGTTGCTGCATGTGTTTCGCCTTGTCCTGCCAAAAATCAAATTTAGCTGTGCCCAGTTGCTGCATGTGTTTCACCATGTCCTACTAAAAAGCTAATTTAGCTGTGCCCAGTTGCTGCATTTGTTTTCACCTTGTACTGCCAAAAATCGAATTTAGCTGTGCCAGTTGCTGCATTTGTTTTCACCTTGTACTGCCTAAAATCGAATTTAGCTGTGCCAGTTGCTGCATTTGTTTTCACCTTCTCCTGCCAAAAATTTAATTTAGTTGTGCCCAGGTGCTAGTTGTGCCCGGTTGCTGAATGTGTTTCACCTTGTCCTGCCAAAAATCAAGTTTAGCTGTGTCCAGTTGCTGAATATGTTTTCACCTCGTCCTGCTAAAAATTGAATTTAGCTGTGCCCATTTACTGCATGTGTTTCACCTTGTCCTGCCAAAAAGCTAATTTAGCTGTGCCCAGTTGCTGCATCTGTTTTCACCTTGCCCTGTCAAAAATCAAATTTAGCTGTGCCCAGTTGCTGCATGTGTTTTGCCTTGTCCTGCCAAAAATCGAATTCAGCTGTGCCCAGTTGCTGCATGTGTTTCACCTTGTACTGCCAAAAATCGAATTTTGCTGTGCCCTGTTGCTGCATTTGTTTTCACCTTGTCCTGCCAAAAATTGAATTTAGTTGTGCCCAGTTGCTGAATGTGTTTCGCCTTGTCCTGCCAAAAATCGAGTTTAGCTGTGTCCAGTTGCTGCATATATCGAGTTTAGCTGTGTCCAGTTGCTGCATATGTGTTCACCTTGTCCTGCTAAAAATTGAATTTAGCTGTGCCCATTTGCTGCATGTGTTTCACCTTGTCCTGCCAAAAACCGAATTTAGCTGTGCCAAGTTGTTGCATGTGTTTCACCTTGTCCTGCCAAAAAGCTAATTTAGCTGTGCCCAGTTGCTGCATTTGTTTTCACCTTGTACTGCCAAACGTTGAATTTAGCTTTCCCCAGTTGCTGCATGTGTTTCACCTAGTCCTGCCAAAAATCGAATTTAGCTGTGCCCAGTTGCTGCATTTGTTTTCACCTTGTCATGCCAAAAATCGAATTTAGCTGTGCCCAGTTGCTGCATGTGCTTCGCCTTGTCCTGCCAAAAATTGAATTTAGCTGTGCCCAGTTGCTGCATGTGTTTCACCTTGTCCTGCCAAAAATCGAATTTAGCTGTGCCCAGTTGCTGCTGTATGTTTCACCTGTCCTGCCAAAAAGCTAATTAAGCTGTGCCCAGTTGCTGCATTTGTTTTCACCTTGTCCTGCTAAAAATCGAATTTAGCTGTGCCGAGTTGGTGCTGTGTGTTTCACCTTGTCCTGCCAAAAATCGAATTTAGCTGTGCCAGTTGCTGCATTTGTTTTCACCTTGTCCTGCCAAAAATTTAATTTAGCTGTGCCCAGTTGCTGAATGTGTTTCACCTTGTCCTGCCAAAAATCAAAATTAGCTGTGTCCAGTTGCTGAATATGTTTTTCACCTTGTCCTGCTAAAAATCGAATTTAGCTGTGCCCATTTACTGCATGTGTTTCACCTTGTCCTGCCAAAAGCTAATTTAGCTGTGCCCAGTTGCTGCATCTGTTTTCAACTTGTCCTGTCAAAAATCGAATTTAGCTGTGCCCAGTTGCTGCATGTGTTTTGCCTTGTCCTGCCAAAAATTGAATTCAGCTGTGCCCAGTTGCTGCATTTGTTTTCACCTTGTCCCGCCAAAAATTTAATTTAGCTGTGCCCAGTTGCTGCATGTGTTTCGCCTTGTCCTGCCAAAAATCAAATTTAGCTGTGTCCAGTTGCTGCATATGTTTTCACCTTGTCCTGCTAAAAATCGAATTTAGCTGTGCCCATTTGCTGCATGTGTTTTCTCTTGGCCTGCCAAAAATCGAACTTAGCTGTGCCCAGTTGCTGCATGTGTTTTACCTTGTCCTGCCAAAAATCGAATTTAGCTGTGCCCAGTTGCTGCATGTGTTACACCTTGTCCTGCCAAAAAGCTAATTTAGTTGTGCCCAGTTGCTGCATTTGTTTTCACCTTGTCCTGCCAAAAATCGAATTTAGCTGTGCCCAGTTGCTGCTGTATGTTTCACCTTGTCCTGCCAAAAATCGAATTTAGCTGTGCCCAGTTGCTGCATGTTTCACCTTGTCCTTCCAAAAATCGAATTTAGCTGTGCCCAGTTGCTGCATGTGTTTCACCTTGTCCTGCCAAAAAGCTAATTTAGCTGTGCCCAGTTGCTGCATTTGTTTTCAACTTGTCCTGCCAAAGATTTTATTTAGCTGTGCCCAGTTGCTGCATGTGATTTGCCTTGTCGTGCCAAAAATAGAATTTAGCTGTGTCCAGTTGCTGCATATGTTTTTCACCTTGTCCTGCTAAAAATCGAATTTAGCTCTACCCATTTGCTGCGTGTATTTCACTGTGTCCTGCCAAAAATCGAATTGAGCTGTGCCCAGTTGCTCCATGTGTTTCACCTTGTCCTGCCAAAAATCGACAAATTTAGATGTGCCCATTTACTGCATGTGTTTCACCTTGTCCTACCAAAAAGCTAATTTAGCTGTGCCCAGTTGCTGCATCTGTTTTCACCTTGCCCTGTCAAAAATAGAATTTAGCTGTGCCCAGTTGCTGCATGTGTTTTGCCTTGTCCTGCCAAAAATCGAATTCAGCTGTGCCCAGTTGCGGCATGTGTTTCGCCTTGTCCTGCCAAAAATCAAATTTAGCTGTGCCCAGTTGCTGCATGTGTTTCACCATGTCCTACTAAAAAGCTAATTTAGCTGTGCCCAGTTGCGGCATTTGTTTTCACCTTGTACTGCCAAAAATCGAATTTAGCTGTGCCAGTTGCTGCATTTGTTTTCACCTTGTACTGCCAAAAATCGAATTTAGCTGTGCCAGTTGCTGCATTTGTTTTCACCTTCTCCTGCCAAAAATTTAATTTAGTTGTGCCCAGTTGCTAGTTGTGCCCGGTTGCTGAATGTGTTTCACCTTGTCCTGCCAAAAATCAAGTTTAGCTGTGTCCAGTTGCTGAATATGTTTTCACCTCGTCCTGCTAAAAATTGAATTTAGCTGTGCCCATTTACTGCATGTGTTGTTTCACCTTGTCAAGCCAAAAAGCTAATTTAGCTGTGCCCAGTTGCTACATCTGTTTTCACCTTGCCCTGTCAAAAATCAAATTTAGCTGTGCCCAGTTGCTGCATGTGTTTTGCCTTGTCCTGCCAAAAATCGAATTCAGCTGTGCCCAGTTGCTGCATGTGTTTCACCTTGTCCTGCCAAAAATTGAATTTAGCTGTGCCCAGTTGCTGCATGTGTTTCACCTTGTCCTGCCAAAAATCGAATTTAGCTGTGCCCAGTTGCTGCATGTGTTTCACCTTGTCCTGCCAAAAAGCTAATTAAGCTGTGCCCAGTTGCTGCATTTGTTTTCACCTTGTCCTGCTAAAAATCGAATTTAGCTGTGCCGAGTTGGTGCTGTGTGTTTCACCTTGTCCTGCCGAAAATCGAATTTAGCTGTGCCAGTTGCTGCATTTGTTTTCACCTTGTCCTGCCAAAAATTTAATTTAGCTGTGCCCAGTTGCTGAATGTGTTTCACCTTGTCCTGCCAAAAATCAAAATTAGCTGTGTCCAGTTGCTGAATATGTTTTTCACCTTGTCCTGCTAAAAATCGAATTTAGCTGTGCCCATTTACTGCATGTGTTTCACCTTGTCCTGCCAAAAGCTAATTTAGCTGTGCCCAGTTGCTGCATCTGTTTTCAACTTGTCCTGTCAAAAATCGAATTTAGCTGTGCCCAGTTGCTGCATGTGTTTTGCCTTGTCCTGCCAAAAATTGAATTCAGCTGTGCCCAGTTGCTGCATTTGTTTTCACCTTGTCCCGCCAAAAATTGAATTTAGCTGTGCCCAGTTGCTGCATGTGTTTCGCCTTGTCCTGCCAAAAATCAAATTTAGCTGTGTCCAGTTGCTGCATATGTTTTCACCTTGTCCTGCTAAAAATCGAATTTAGCTGTGCCCATTTGCTGCATGTGTTTTCTCTTGGCCTGCCAAAAATCGAACTTAGCTGTGCCCAGTTGCTGCATGTGTTTTACCTTGTCCTGCCAAAAATCGAATTTAGCTGTGCCCAGTTGCTGCATGTGTTACACCTTGTCCTGCCAAAAAGCTAATTTAGTTGTGCCCAGTTGCTGCATTTGTTTTCACCTTGTCCTGCCAAAAATCGAATTTAGCTGTGCCCAGTTGCTGCTGTATGTTTCACCTTGTCCTGCCAAAAATCGAATTTAGCTGTGCCCAGTTGCTGCATGTTTCACCTTGTCCTTCCAAAAATCGAATTTAGCTGTGCCCAGTTGCTGCATGTGTTTCACCTTGTCCTGCCAAAAAGCTAATTTAGCTGTGCCCAGTTGCTGCATTTGTTTTCAACTTGTCCTGCCAAAGATTTTATTTAGCTGTGCCCAGTTGCTGCATGTGTTTTGCCTTGTCGTGCCAAAAATAGAATTTAGCTGTGTCCAGTTGCTGCATATGTTTTTCACCTTGTCCTGCTAAAAATCGAATTTAGCTCTACCCATTTGCTGCGTGTATTTCACTGTGTCCTGCCAAAAATCGAATTGAGCTGTGCCCAGTTGCTCCATGTGTTTCACCTTGTCCTGCCAAAAATCGACAAATTTAGATGTGCCCATTTACTGCATGTGTTTCACCTTGTCCTACCAAAAAGCTAATTTAGCTGTGCCCAGTTGCTGCATCTGTTTTCACCTTGCCCTGTCAAAAATAGAATTTAGCTGTGCCCAGTTGCTGCATGTGTTTTGCCTTGTCCTGCCAAAAATCGAATTCAGCTGTGCCCAGTTGCGGCATGTGTTTCGCCTTGTCCTGCCAAAAATCAAATTTTGCTGTGCCCAGTTGCTGCATGTGTTTCACCATGTCCTACTAAAAAGCTAATTTAGCTGTGCCCAGTTGCTGCATCTGTTTTCACCTTGCCCTGTCAAAAATCAAATTTAGCTGTGCCCAGTTGCTGCATTTGTTTTCACCTTGTCCCGCCAAAAATTGAATTTAGCTGTGCCCAGTTGCTGCATGTGTTTCGCCTTGTCCTGCCAAAAATCAAATTTAGCTGTGTCCAGTTGCTGCATATGTTTTCACCTTGTCCTGCTAAAAATCGAATTTAGCTGTGCCCATTTGCTGCATGTGTTTTCTCTTGGCCTGCCAAAAATCGAACTTAGCTGTGCCCAGTTGCTGCATGTGTTTTACCTTGTCCTGCCAAAAATCGAATTTAGCTGTGCCCAGTTGCTGCATGTGTTACACCTTGTCCTGCCAAAAAGCTAATTTAGTTGTGCCCAGTTGCTGCATTTGTTTTCACCTTGTCCTGCCAAAAATCGAATTTAGCTGTGCCCAGTTGCTGTTGTATGTTTCACCTTGTCCTGCCAAAAATCGAATTTAGCTGTGCCCAGTTGCTGCATGTTTCACCTTGTCCTTCCAAAAATCGAATTTAGCTGTGCCCAGTTGCTGCATGTGTTTCACCTTGTCCTGCCAAAAAGCTAATTTAGCTGTGCCCAGTTGCTGCATTTGTTTTCAACTTGTCCTGCCAAAGATTTTATTTAGCTGTGCCCAGTTGCTGCATGTGTTTTGCCTTGTCGTGCCAAAAATAGAATTTAGCTGTGTCCAGTTGCTGCATGTGTTTTTCACCTTGTCCTGCTAAAAATCGAATTTAGCTCTACCCATTTGCTGCGTGTATTTCACTGTGTCCTGCCAAAAATCGAATTGAGCTGCGCCCAGTTGCTCCATGTGTTTCACCTTGTCCTGCCAAAAATCGACAAATTTAGATGTGCCCATTTACTGCATGTGTTTCACCTTGTCCTACCAAAAAGCTAATTTAGCTGTGCCCAGTTGCTGCATCTGTTTTCACCTTGCCCTGTCAAAAATAGAATTTAGCTGTGCCCAGTTGCTGCATGTGTTTTGCCTTGTCCTGCCAAAAATCGAATTCAGCTGTGCCCAGTTGCGGCATGTGTTTCGCCTTGTCCTGCCAAAAATCAAATTTAGCTGTGCCCAGTTGCTGCATGTGTTTCACCATGTCCTACTAAAAAGCTAATTTAGCTGTGCCCAGTTGCTGCATTTGTTTTCACCTTGTACTGCCAAAAATCGAATTTAGCTGTGCCAGTTGCTGCATTTGTTTTCACCTTGTACTGCCAAAAATCGAATTTAGCTGTGCCCAGTTGCTAGTTGTGCCCGGTTGCTGAATGTGTTTCACCTTGTCCTGCCAAAAATCAAGTTTAGCTGTGTCCAGTTGCTGAATATGTTTTCACCTCGTCCTGCTAAAAATTGAATTTAGCTGTGCCCATTTACTGCATGTGTTTCACCTTGTCCTGCCAAAAAGCTAATTTAGCTGTGCCCAGTTGCTGCATCTGTTTTCACCTTGCCCTGTCAAAAATCAAATTTAGCTGTGCCCAGTTGCTGCATGTGTTTTGCCTTGTCCTGCCAAAAATCGAATTCAGCTGTGCCCAGTTGCTGCATGTGTTTCACCTTGTACTGCCAAAAATCGAATTTAGCTGTGCCCTGTTGCTGCATTTGTTTTCACCTTGTCCTGCCAAAAATTGAATTTAGTTGTGCCCAGTTGCTGAATGTGTTTCGCCTTGTCCTGCCAAAAATCGAGTTTAGCTGTGTCCAGTTGCTGCATATATCGAGTTTAGCTGTGTCCAGTTGCTGCATATGTGTTCACCTTGTCCTGCTAAAAATCGAATTTAGCTGTGCCCATTTGCTGCATGTGTTTCACCTTGTCCTGCCAAAAACCGAATTTAGCTGTGCCAAGTTGTTGCATGTGTTTCACCTTGTCCTGCCAAAAAGCTAATTTAGCTGTGCCCAGTTGCTGCATTTGTTTTCACCTTGTACTGCCAAACGTTGAATTTAGCTTTCCCCAGTTGCTGCATGTGTTTCACCTAGTCCTGCCAAAAATCGAATTTAGCTGTGCCCAGTTGCTGCATTTGTTTTCACCTTGTCATGCCAAAAATCGAATTTAGCTGTGCCCAGTTGCTGCATGTGCTTCGCCTTGTCCTGCCAAAAATTGAATTTAGCTGTGCCCAGTTGCTGCATGTGTTTCACCTTGTCCTGCCAAAAATCGAATTTAGCTGTGCCCAGTTGCTGCATGTGTTTCACCTTGTCCTGCCAAAAAGCTAATTTAGTTGTGCCCAGTTGCTGCATTTGTTTTCACCTTGTCCTGCCAAAAATCGAATTTAGCTATGCCCAGTTGCTGCTGTATGTTTCACCCTGTCCTGCCAAAAATCGAAATTAGCTGTGTCCAGTTGCTGAATATTTCACCTTGTCCTTCCAAAAATCGAATTTAGCTGTGCCCAGTTGCTGCATGTGTTTCACCTTGTCCTGCCAAAAAGCTAATTAAGCTGTGCCCAGTTGCTGCATTTGTTTTCACCTTGTCCTGCTAAAAATCGAATTTAGCTGTGCCGAGTTGGTGCTGTGTGTTTCACCTTGTCCTGCCAAAAATCGAATTTAGCTGTGCCAGTTGCTGCATTTGTTTTCACCTTGTCCTGCCAAAAATTTAATTTAGCTGTGCCCAGTTGCTGAATGTGTTTCACCTTGTCCTGCCAAAAGCTAATTTAGCTGTGCCCAGTTGCTGCATCTGTTTTCAACTTGTCCTGTCAAAAATCGAATTTAGCTGTGCCCAGTTGCTGCATGTGTTTTGCCTTGTCCTGCCAAAAATCGAATTCAGCTGTGCCCAGTTGCTGCATTTGTTTTCACCTTGTCCCGCCAAAAATTGAATTTAGCTGTGCCCAGTTGCTGCATGTGTTTCGCCTTGTCCTGCCAAAAATCAAATTTAGCTGTGTCCAGTTGCTGCATATGTTTTCACCTTGTCCTGCTAAAAATCGAATTTAGCTGTGCCCATTTGCAGCATGTGTTTTCTCTTGGCCTGCCAAAAATCGAACTTAGCTGTACCCAGTTGCTGCATGTGTTTTACCTTGTCCTGCCAAAAAGCTAATTTAGTTGTGCCCAGTTGCTGCATTAGTTTTCACCTTGTCCTGCCAAAAATCGAATTTAGCTGTGCCCAGTTGCTGCTGTATGTTTCACCTTGTCCTGCCAAAAATCGAATTTAGCTGTGCCCAGTTGCTGCATGTTTCACCTTGTCCTTCCAAAAATCGAATTTAGCTGTGCCCAGTTGCTGCATGTGTTTCACCTTGTCCTGCCAAAAAGCTAATTTAGCTGTGCCCAGTTGCTGCATTTGTTTTCAACTTGTCCTGCCAAAGATTTTATTTAGCTGTGCCCAGTTGCTGCATGTGTTTTGCCTTGTCGTGCCAAAAATAGAATTTAGCTGTGTCCAGTTGCTGCATATGTTTTTCACCTTGTCCTGCTAAAAATCGAATTTAGCTCTACCCATTTGCTGCGTGTATTTCACTGTGTCCTGCCAAAAATCGAATTGAGCTGTGCCCAGTTGCTCCATGTGTTTCACCTTGTCCTGCAAAAATCGACAAATTTAGATGTGCACAGTTGCTGCAGTTGTTTCAACTTGTCCTGCTAAAAATCGAATTTAGCTGTGCCCAGTTGCTGCATGTTTTTGCCTTGTCCTGCCAAAAATTGAATTTAGCTGTGCCCAGTTGCTGCATATATTTTCACCATGTCCTGCCAAAAAGCTATTTAGCTGTGCCCAGTTGCTGCATTTGTTTTCACCTTGTACTGCCAAACGTTGAATTTAGCTGTGCCCAGTTGCTGCATGTGTTTCACCTAGTCCTACCAAAAATCGAATTTAGCTGTGCCCAGTTGCTGCATTTGTTTTCACCTTGTCCTGCCAAAAGCTAATTTAGCTGTGCCCAGTTGCTGCATTTGTTTTCACCTTGTACTGCCAAACGTTGAATTTAGCTGTGCCCAGTTGCTGCATGTGTTTCACCTAGTCCTGCCAAAAATCAAATTTAGCTGTGCCCAGTTGCTGCATTTGTTTTCACCTTGTACTGCCAAACGTTGAATTTAGCTTTCCCCAGTTGCTGCATGTGTTTCACCTAGTCCTGCCAAAAATCGAATTTAGCTGTGCCCAGTTGCTGCATTTGTTTTCACCTTGTCATGCCAAAAATCGAATTTAGCTGTGCCCAGTTGCTGCATGTGCTTCGCCTTGTCCTGCCAAAAATTGAATTTAGCTGTGCCCAGTTGCTGCATGTGTTTCACCTTGTCCTGCCAAAAATCGAATTTAGCTGTGCCCAGTTGCTGCATGTGTTTCATCTTGTCCTGCCAAAAAGCTAATTTAGTTGTGCCCAGTTGCTGCATTTGTTTTCACCTTGTCCTGCCAAAAATCGAATTTAGCTGTGCCCAGTTGCTGCTGTATGTTTCACCCTGTCCTGCCAAAAATCGAAATTAGCTGTGTCCAGTTGCTGAATATTTCACCTTGCCTTCCAAAAATCGAATTTAGCTGTGCCCAGTTGCTGCATGTGTTTCACCTTGTCCTGCCAAAAAGCTAATTAAGCTGTGCCCAGTTGCTGCATTTGTTTTCACCTTGTCCTGCTAAAAATCAAATTTAGCTGTGCCTAGTTGGTGCTGTGTGTTTCACCTTGTCCTGCCAAAAATCGAATTTAGCTGTGCCAGTTGCTGCATTTGTTTTCACCTTGTCCTGCCAAAAATTTAATTTAGCTGTGCCCAGTTGCTGAATGTGTTTCACCTTGTCCTGCCAAAAGCTAATTTAGCTGTGCCCAGTTGCTGCATCTGTTTTCAACTTGTCCTGTCAAAAATCGAATTTAGCTGTGCCCAGTTGCTGCATGTGTTTTGCCTTGTCCTGCCAAAAATCGAATTCAGCTGTGCCCAGTTGCTGCATTTGTTTTCACCTTGTCCCGCCAAAAATTGAATTTAGCTGTGCCCAGTTGCTGCATGTGTTTCGCCTTGTCCTGCCAAAAATCAAATTTAGCTGTGTCCAGTTGCTGCATATGTTTTCACCTTGTCCTGCTAAAAATCGAATTTAGCTGTGCCCATTTGCTGCATGTGTTTTCTCTTGGCCTGCCAAAAATCGAACTTAGCTGTGCCCAGTTGCTGCATGTGTTTTACCTTGTCCTGCCAAAAAGCTAATTTAGTTGTGCCCAGTTGCTGCATGTTTCACCTTGTCCTTCCAAAAATCGAATTTAGCTGTGCCCAGTTGCTGCATGTGTTTCACCTTGTCCTGCCAAAAAGCTAATTTAGCTGTGCCCAGTTGCTGCATTTGTTTTCAACTTGTCCTGCCAAAGATTTTATTTAGCTGTGCCCAGTTGCTGCATGTGTTTTGCCTTGTCGTGCCAAAAATAGAATTTAGCTGTGTCCAGTTGCTGCATATGTTTTTCACCTTGTCCTGCTAAAAATCGAATTTAGCTCTACCCATTTGCTGCGTGTATTTCACTGTGTCCTGCCAAAAATCGAATTGAGCTGTGCCCAGTTGCTCCATGTGTTTCACCTTGTCCTGCCAAAAATCGACAAATTTAGATGTGCACAGTTGCTGCAGCTGTTTCACCTTGTCCTGCTAAAAATCGAATTTAGCTGTGCCCAGTTGCTGCATGTTTTTGCCTTGTCCTGCCAAAAATTGAATTTAGCTGTGCCCAGTTGCTGCATATATTTTCACCATGTCCTGCCAAAAAGCTAATTTAGCTGTGCCCAGTTGCTGCATTTGTTTTCACCTTGTACTGCAAAACGTTGAATTTAGCTGTGCCCAGTTGCTGCATGTGTTTCACCTAGTCCTACCAAAAATCGAATTTAGCTGTGCCCAGTTGCTGCATTTGTTTTCACCTTGTCCTGCCAAAAGCTAAGTTAGCTGTGCCCAGTTGCTGCATTTGTTTTCACCTTGTACTGCCAAACGTTGAATTTAGCTGTGCCCAGTTGCTGCATGTGTTTCACCTAGTCCTGCCAAAAATCAAATTTAGCTGTGCCCAGTTGCTGCATTTGTTTTCACCTTGTCATGCCAAAAATCGAATTTAGCTGTTCCCAGTTGCTGTATTGTTTTCACCTTGTCCTGCTAAAAATCTAATTTAGCTGTGCCCATTTGCTGCATGTGTTTTCTCTTGGCCTGCCAAAAATCGAACTTAGCTGTGCCCAGTTGCTGCATGTGTTTCACCTTGTCCTGCCAAAAATCGAATTTAGCTGTGCCCAGTTGCTGCATGTGTTTCACCTTGTCCTGCCAAAAAGCTCATTTAGTTGTGCCCAGTTGCTGCATTTGTTTTCACCTTGTCCTGCCAAAAATCGAATTTAGCTGTGCCCAGTTGCTGCTGTACGTTTCACCTTGTCCTGCCAAAAATCGAATTTAGCTGTGCCCAGTTGCTGCATGTTTCACCTTGTCCTTCCAAAAATCGAATTTAGCTGTGCCCAGTTGCTGCATGTGTTTCACCTTGTCCTGCCAAAAAGCTAATTAAGCTGTGCCCAGTTGCTGCTTTTGTTTTCACCTTGTACTGCCAAAAATCGAATTTAGCTGTGCCCAGTTGCTGCATGTGTTTCACCTTGTCCTGCCAAAAAATGAATTTAGCTGTGTCCATTTGCTGCATGTGTTTCACCTTGTCCTGCCAAAAATCGAATTTAGCTGTGCCCTGTTGCTGCATGTATCACCTTGTCCTGCTAAATATCGAATTTAGCTGTGCCCAGTTGATGCATGTGTTTCGCCTTGTCCTGCCAAAAATCAAATTTAGCTGTGCCCAGTTGCTGCATTTGTTTTCAACTTGTCCTGCCAAAAATCAAGTTTAGCTGTGTCCAGTTGCTGAATATGTTTTCACCTTGTCCTGCTAAAAATCGAATTTAGCTGTGCCCATTTACTGCATGTGTTTCACCTTGTCCTACCAAAAAGCTAATTTAGCTGTGCCCAGTTGCTGCATCTGTTTTCACCTTGCCCTGTCAAAAATAGAATTTAGCTGTGCCCAGTTGCTGCATGTGTTTTGCCTTGTCCTGCCCAAAATCGAATTCAGCTGTGCCCAGTTGCGGCATGTGTTTCACCTTGTCCTGCTAAATATCGAATTTAGCTGTGCCCAGTTGATGCATGTGTTTCGCCTTGTCCTGCCAAAAATCAAATTTAGCTGTGCCCAGTTGCTGCATGTGTTTCACCATGTCCTACTAAAAAGCTAATTTAGCTGTGCCCAGTTGCTGCATTTGTTTTCACCTTGTACTGCCAAAAATCTAATTTAGCTGTGCCAGTTGCTGCATATGTTTTCACCTTCTCCTGCCAAAAATTTAATTTAGTTGTGCCTAGTTGCTAGTTGTGCCCAGTTGCTGAATGTGTTTCACCTTGTCCTGCCAAAAATCAAGTTTAGCTGTGTCCAGTTGCTGAATATGTTTTCACCTCGTCCTGCTAAAAATCGAATTTAGCTGTGCCCATGTACTGCATGTGTTTCACCTTGTCCTGCCAAAAAATTAATTTAGCTGTGCCCAGTTGCTGAATGTGTTTCACCTTGTCCTACCAAAAAGCTAATTTAGCTGTGCCCAGTTGCTGCATCTGTTTTCACCTTGCCCTGTCAAAAATAGAATTTAGCTGTGCCCAGTTGCTGCATGTGTTTTGCCTTGTCCTGCCAAAAATCGAATTCAGCTGTGCCCAGTTGCGGCATGTGTTTCACCTTGTCCTGCTAAATATCGAATTTAGCTGTGCCCAGTTGCTGCATGTGTTTCGCCTTGTCCTGCCAAAAATCAAATGTAGCTGTGCCCAGTTGCTGCATGTGTTTCACCATGTCCTACTAAAAAGCTAATTTAGCTGTGCCCAGTTGCTGCATTTGTTTTCACCTTGTACTGCCAAAAATCGAATTTAGCTGTGCCAGTTGCTGCATTTGTTTTCACCTTGTACTGCCAAAAATCGAATTTAGCTGTGCCCAGTTGCTAGTTGTGCCCGGTTGCTGAATGTGTTTCACCTTGTCCTGCCAAAAATCGAATTCAGCTGTGCCCAGTTGCTGCATGTGTTTCACCTTGTACTGCCAAAAATCGAATTTAGCTGTGCCCTGTTGCTGCATTTGTTTTCACCTTGTCCTGCCAAAAATTGAATTTAGTTGTGCCCAGTTGCTGAATGTGTTTCGCCTTGTCCTGCCAAAAATCGAGTTTAGCTGTGTCCAGTTGCTGCATATATCGAGTTTAGCTGTGTCCAGTTGCTGCATGTGTTCACCTTGTCCTGCTAAAAATCGAATTTAGCTGTGCCCATTTGCTGCATGTGTTTCACCTTGTCCTGCCAAAAACCGAATTTAGCTGTGCCAAGTTGTTGCATGTGTTTCACCTTGTCCTGCCAAAAAGCTAATTTAGCTGTGCCCAGTTGCTGCATTTGTTTTCACCTTGTACTGCCAAACGTTGAATTTAGCTTTCCCCAGTTGCTGCATGTGTTTCACCTAGTCCTGCCAAAAATCGAATTTAGCTGTGCCCAGTTGCTGCATTTGTTTTCACCTTGTCATGCCAAAAATCGAATTTAGCTGTGCCCAGTTGCTGCATGTGCTTCGCCTTGTCCTGCCAAAAATTGAATTTAGCTGTGCCCAGTTGCTGCATGTGTTTCACCTTGTCCTGCCAAAAATCGAATTTAGCTGTGCCCAGTTGCTGCATGTGTTTCACCTTGTCCTGCCAAAAAGCTAATTTAGTTGTGCCCAGTTGCTGCATTTGTTTTCACCTTGTCCTGCCAAAAATCGAATTTAGCTGTGCCCAGTTGCTGCTGTATGTTTCACCCTGTCCTGCCAAAAATCGAAATTAGCTGTGTCCAGTTGCTGAATATTTCACCTTGTCCTTCCAAAAATCGAATTTAGCTGTGCCCAGTTGCTGCATGTGTTTCACCTTGTCCTGCCAAAAAGCTAATTAAGCTGTGCCCAGTTGCTGCATTTGTTTTCACCTTGTCCTGCTAAAAATCGAATTTAGCTGTGCCGAGTTGGTGCTGTGTGTTTCACCTTGTCCTGCCAAAAATCGAATTTAGCTGTGCCAGTTGCTGCATTTGTTTTCACCTTGTCCTGCCAAAAATTTAATTTAGCTGTGCCCAGTTGCTGAATGTGTTTCACCTTGTCCTGCCAAAAGCTAATTTAGCTGTGCCCAGTTGCTGCATCTGTTTTCAACTTGTCCTGTCAAAAATCGAATTTAGCTGTGCCCAGTTGCTGCATGTGTTTTGCCTTGTCCTGCCAAAAATCGAATTCAGCTGTGCCCAGTTGCTGCATTTGTTTTCACCTTGTCCCGCCAAAAATTGAATTTAGCTGTGCCCAGTTGCTGCATGTGTTTCGCCTTGTCCTGCCAAAAATCAAATTTAGCTGTGTCCAGTTGCTGCATATGTTTTCACCTTGTCCTGCTAAAAATCGAATTTAGCTGTGCCCATTTGCTGCATGTGTTTTCTCTTGGCCTGCCAAAAATCGAACTTAGCTGTGCCCAGTTGCTGCATGTGTTTTACCTTGTCCTGCCAAAAAGCTAATTTAGTTGTGCCCAGTTGCTGCATTAGTTTTCACCTTGTCCTGCCAAAAATCGAGTTTAGCTGTGCCCAGTTGCTGCTGTATGTTTCACCTTGTCCTGCCAAAAATCGAATTTAGCTGTGCCCAGTTGCTGCATGTTTCACCTTGTCCTTCCAAAAATCGAATTTAGCTGTGCCCAGTTGCTGCATGTGTTTCACCTTGTCCTGCCAAAAAGCTAATTTAGCTGTTCCCAGTTGCTGCATTTGTTTTCAACTTGTCCTGCCAAAGATTTTATTTAGCTGTGCCCAGTTGCTGCATGTGTTTTGCCTTGTCGTGCCAAAAATAGAATTTAGCTGTGTCCAGTTGCTGCATATGTTTTTCACCTTGTCCTGCTAAAAATCGAATTTAGCTCTACCCATTTGCTGCGTGTATTTCACTGTGTCCTGCCAAAAATCGAATTGAGCTGTGCCCAGTTGCTCCATGTGTTTCACCTTGTCCTGCCAAAAATCGACAAATTTAGATGTGCACAGTTGCTGCAGTTGTTTCACCTTGTCCTGCTAAAAATCGAATTTAGCTGTGCCCAGTTGCTGCATGTTTTTGCCTTGTCCTGCCAAAAATTGAATTTAGCTGTGCCCAGTTGCTGCATATATTTTCACCATGTCCTGCCAAAAAGCTAATTTAGCTGTGCCCAGTTGCTGCATTTGTTTTCACCTTGTACTGCCAAACGTTGAATTTAGCTGTGCCCAGTTGCTGCATGTGTTTCACCTAGTCCTACCAAAAATCGAATTTAGCTGTGCCCAGTTGCTGCATTTGTTTTCACCTTGTCCTGCCAAAAGCTAATTTAGCTGTGCCCAGTTGCTGCATTTGTTTTCACCTTGTACTGCCAAACGTTGAATTTAGCTGTGCCCAGTTGCTGCATGTGTTTCACCTAGTCCTGCCAAAAATCAAATTTAGCTGTGCCGAGTTGCTGCATTTGTTTTCACCTTGTACTGCCAAACGTTGAATTTAGCTTTCCCCAGTTGCTGCATGTGTTTCACCTAGTCCTGCCAAAAATCGAATTTAGCTGTGCCCAGTTGCTGCATTTGTTTTCACCTTGTCATGCCAAAAATCGAATTTAGCTGTTCCCAGTTGCTGCATATGTTTTCACCTTGTCCTGCTAAAAATCGAACTTAGCTGTGCCCAGTTGCTGCATGTGTTTCACCTTGTCCTGCCAAAAATCGAATTTAGCTGTGCCCAGTTGCTGCATGTGTTTCACCTTGTCCTGCCAAAAAGCTAATTTAGTTGTGCCCAGTTGCTGCATTTGTTTTCACCTTGTCCTGCCAAAAATCGAATTTAGCTGTGCCCAGTTGCTGCTGTACGTTTCACCTTGTCCTGCCAAAAATCGAATTTAGCTGTGCCCAGTTGCTGCATGTTTCACCTTGTCCTTCCAAAAATCGAATTTAGCTGTGCCCAGTTGCTGCATGTGTTTCACCTTGTCCTGCCAAAAAGCTAATTAAGCTGTGCCCAGTTGCTGCTTTTGTTTTCACCTTGTACTGCCAAAAATCGAATTTAGCTGTGCCCAGTTGCTGCATGTGTTTCACCTTGTCCTGCCAAAAAATGAATTTAGCTGTGTCCATTTGCTGCATGTGTTTCACCTTGTCCTGCCAAAAATCGAATTTAGCTGTGCCCTGTTGCTGCATGTATCACCTTGTCCTGCCAAAAAGCTAATTTAGCTGTGCCCAGTTGCTGCATTTGTTTTCACCTTGTACTGCCAAAAATCGAATTTAGCTGTGCCCAGTTGCTGCATTTGTTTTCAACTTGTCCTGCCAAAAATCAAGTTTAGCTGTGTCCAGTTGCTGAATATGTTTTCACCTTGTCCTGCTAAAAATCGAATTTAGCTGTGCCCATTTACTGCATGTGTTTCACCTTGTCCTACCAAAAAGCTAATTTAGCTGTGCCCAGTTGCTGCATCTGTTTTCACCTTGCCCTGTCAAAAATAGAATTTAGCTGTGCCCAGTTGCTGCATGTGTTTTGCCTTGTCCTGCCAAAAATCGAATTCAGCTGTGCCCAGTTGCGGCATGTGTTTCACCTTGTCCTGCTAAATATCGAATTTAGCTGTGCCCAGTTGATGCATGTGTTTCGCCTTGTCCTGCCAAAAATCAAATTTAGCTGTGCCCAGTTGCTGCATGTGTTTCACCATGTCCTACTAAAAAGCTAATTTAGCTGTGCCCAGTTGCTGCATTTGTTTTCACCTTGTACTGCCAAAAATCTAATTTAGCTGTGCCAGTTGCTGCATATGTTTTCACCTTCTCCTGCCAAAAATTTAATTTAGTTCTGCCTAGTTGCTAGTTGTGCCCAGTTGCTGAATGTGTTTCACCTTGTCCTGCCAAAAATCAAGTTTAGCTGTGTCCAGTTGGTGAATATGTTTTCACCTCGTCCTGCTAAAAATCGAATTTAGCTGTGCCCATTTACTGCATGTGTTTCACCTTGTCCTGCCAAAAAACTAATTTAGCTGTGCCCAGTTGCTGAATGTGTTTCACCTTGTC
The DNA here is from genome assembly GCF_040938575.1 of Ambystoma mexicanum. Lineage (NCBI taxonomy): Eukaryota > Metazoa > Chordata > Amphibia > Caudata > Ambystomatidae > Ambystoma > Ambystoma mexicanum. Next base: position 326,565,044 of record NC_090929.1, read on the forward strand.
CTGCCAAAAATCAAGTTTAGCTGTGTCCAGTTGCTGAATATGTTTTCACCTTGTCCTGCTAAAAATCGAATTTAGCTGTGCCCATTTACTGCATGTGTTTCACGTTGTCCTACCAAAAAGCTAATTTAGCTGTGCCCAGTTGCTGCATCTGTTTTCACCTTGCCCTGTCAAAAATAGAATTTAGCTGTGCCCAGTTGCTGCATGTGTTTTGCCTTGTCCTGCCAAAAATCGAATTCAGCTGTGCCCAGTTGCGGCATGTGTTTCACCTTGTCCTGCTAAATATCGAATTTAGCTGTGCCCAGTTGATGCATGTGTTTCGCCTTGTCCTGCCAAAAATCAAATTTAGCTGTGCCCAGTTGCTGCATGTGTTTCACCATGTCCTACTAAAAAGCTAATTTAGCTGTGCCCAGTTGCTGCATTTGTTTTCACCTTGTACTGCCAAAAATCTAATTTAGCTGTGCCAGTTGCTGCATATGTTTTCACCTTCTCCTGCCAAAAATTTAATTTAGTTGTGCCTAGTTGCTAGTTGTGCCCAGTTGCTGAATGTGTTTCACCTTGTCCTGCCAAAAATCAAGTTTAGCTGTGTCCAGTTGCTGAATATGTTTTCACCTTGTCCTGCTAAAAATCAAATTTAGCTGTGCCCATTTACTGCATGTGTTTCACGTTGTCCTACCAAAAAGCTAATTTAGCTGTGCCCAGTTGCTGCATCTGTTTTCACCTTGCCCTGTCAAAAATAGAATTTAGCTGTGCCCAGTTGCTGCATGTGTTTTGCCTTGTCCTGCCAAAAATCGAATTCAGCTGTGCCCAGTTGCGGCATGTGTTTCACCTTGTCCTGCTAAATATCGAATTTAGCTGTGCCCAGTTGCTGCATGTGTTTCGCCTTGTCCTGCCAAAAATCAAATGTAGCTGTGCCCAGTTGCTGCATGTGTTTCACCATGTCCTACTAAAAAGCTAATTTAGCTGTGCCCAGTTGCTGCATTTGTTTTCACCTTGTACTGCCAAAAATCGAATTTAGCTGTGCCAGTTGCTGCATTTGTTTTCACCTTCTCCTGCCAAAAATTTAATTTAGTTGTGCCCAGTTGCTAGTTGTGCCCAGTTGCTGAATGTGTTTCACCTTGTCCTGCCAAAAATCAAGTTTAGCTGTGTCCAGTTGCTGAATATGTTTTCACCTTGTCCTGCTAAAAATCGAATTTAGCTGTGCCCATTTACTGCATGTGTTTCACCTTGTCCTGCCAAAAAGCTAATTTAGCTGTGCCCAGTTGCTGCATCTGTTTTCACCTTGCCCTGTCAAAAATCAAATTTAGCTGTGCCCAGTTGCTGCATGTGTTTTGCCTTGTCCTGCCAAAAATCGAATTCAACTGTGCCCTGTTGCTGCATTTGTTTTCACCTTGTCCTGCCAAAAATTGAATTAAGTTGTGCCCAGTTGCTGAATGTGTTTCGCCTTGTCCTGCCAAAAATCGAGTTTAGCTGTGTCCAGTTGCTGCATATATCGAGTTTAGCTGTGTCCAGTTGCTGCATATGTTTTCACCTTGTCCTGCTAAAAATCGAATTTAGCTGTGCCCATTTGCTGCATGTGTTTCACCTTGTCCTGCCAAAAACCGAATTTAGCTGTGCCAAGTTGTTGCATGTGTTTCACCTTGTCCTGCCAAAAAGCTAATTTAGCTATGCCCAGTTGCTGCATTTGTTTTCACCTTGTACTGCCAAACGTTGAATTTAGCTTTCCCCAGTTGCTGCATGTGTTTCACCTAGTCCTGCCAAAAATCGAATTTAGCTGTGCCCAGTTGCTGCATTTGTTTTCACCTTGTCATGCCAAAAATCGAATTTAGCTGTGCCCAGTTGCTGCATGTGCTTCGCCTTGTCCTGCCAAAAATTGAATTTAGCTGTGCCCAGTTGCTGCATGTGTTTCACCTTGTCCTGCCAAAAATCGAATTTAGCTGTGCCCAGTTGCTGCATGTGTTTCACCTTGTCCTGCCAAAAAGCTAATTTAGTTGTGCCCAGTTGCTGCATTTGTTTTCACCTTGTCCTGCTAAAAATCGAATTTAGCTGTGCCGAGTTGGTGCTGTGTGTTTCACCTTGTCCTGCCAAAAATCGACTTTAGCTGTGCCAGTTGCTGCATTTGTTTTCACCTTGTCCTGCCAAAAATTTAATTTAGCTGTGCCCAGTTGCTGAATGTGTTTCACCTTGTCCTGCCAAAAATCAAAATTAGCTGTGTCCAGTTGCTGAATATGTTTTTCACCTTGTCCTGCTAAAAATCGAATTTAGCTGTGCCCATTTACTGCATGTGTTTCACCTTGTCCTGCCAAAAGCTAATTTAGCTGTGCCCAGTTGCTGCATCTGTTTTCAACTTGTCCTGTCAAAAATCGAATTTAGCTGTGCCCAGTTGCTGCATGTGTTTTGCCTTGTCCTGCCAAAAATCGAATTCAGCTGTGCCCAGTTGCTGCATTTGTTTTCACCTTGTCCCGCCAAAAATTGAATTTAGCTGTGCCCAGTTGCTGCATGTGTTTCGCCTTGTCCTGCCAAAAATCAAATTTAGCTGTGTCCAGTTGCTGCATATGTTTTCACCTTGTCCTGCTAAAAATCGAATTTAGCTGTGCCCATTTGCTGCATGTGTTTTCTCTTGGCCTGCCAAAAATCGAACTTAGCTGTGCCCAGTTGCTGCATGTGTTTTACCTTGTCCTGCCAAAAATCGAATTTAGCTGTGCCCAGTTGCTGCATGTTTCACCTTGTCCTTCCAAAAATCGAATTTAGCTGTGCCCAGTTGCTGCATGTGTTTCACCTTGTCCTGCCAAAAAGCTAATTTAGCTGTGCCCAGTTGCTGCATTTGTTTTCAACTTGTCCTGCGAAAGATTTTATTTAGCTGTGCCCAGTTGCTGCATGTGTTTTGCCTTGTCGTGCCAAAAATAGAATTTAGCTGTGTCCAGTTGCTGCATATGTTTTTCACCTTGTCCTGCTAAAAATCGAATTTAGCTCTACCCATTTGCTGCGTGTATTTCACTGTGTCCTGCCAAAAATCGAATTGAGCTGTGCCCAGTTGCTCCATGTGTTTCACCTTGTCCTGCCAAAAATCGACAAATTTAGATGTGCACAGTTGCTGCAGTTGTTTCACCTTGTCCTGCTAAAAATCGAATTTAGCTGTGCCCAGTTGCTGCATGTTTTTGCCTTGTCCTGCCAAAAATTGAATTTAGCTGTGCCCAGTTGCTGCATATATTTTCACCATGTCCTGCCAAAAAGCTAATTTAGCTGTGCCCAGTTGCTGCATTTATTTTCACCTTTTACTGCCAAACGTTGAATTTAGCTGTGCCCAGTTGCTGCATGTGTTTCACCTAGTCCTACCAAAAATCGAATTTAGCTGTGCCCAGTTGCTGCATTTGTTTTCACCTTGTCATGCCAAAAATCGAATTTAGCTGTTCCCAGTTGCTGCATATGTTTTCACCTTGTCCTGCTAAAAATCGAATTTAGCTGTGCCCATTTGCTGCATGTGTTTTCTCTTGGCCTGCCAAAAATCGAACTTAGCTATGCCCAGTTGCTGCATGTGTTTCACCTTGTCCTGCCAAAAATCGAATTTAGCTGTGCCCAGTTGCTGCATGTGTTACACCTTGTCCTGCCAAAAAGCTAATTTAGTTGTGCCCAGTTGCTGCATTTGTTTTCACCTTGTCCTGCCAAAAATCGAATTTAGCTGTGCCCAGTTGCTGCTGTATGTTTCACCTTGTCCTGCCAAAAATCGAATTTAGCTGTGCCCAGTTGCTGCATGTTTCACCTTGTCCTTCCAAAAATCGAATTTAGCTGTGCCCAGTTGCTGCATGTGTTTCACCTTGTCCTGCCAAAAAGCTAATTAAGCTGTGCCCAGTTGCTGCTTTTGTTTTCACCTTGTAGTGCCAAAAATCAAATTTAGCTGTGCCCAGTTGCTGCATGTGTTTCACCTTGTCCTGCCAAAAAATGAATTTAGCTGTGTCCATTTGCTGCATGTGTTTCACCTTGTCCTGCAAAAAATCGAATTTAGCTGTGCCCAGTTGCTGCATGTATCACCTTGTCCTGCCAAAAAGCTAATTTAGCTGTGCCCAGTTGCTGCATTTGTTTTCACCTTGTACTGCCAAAAATCGAATTTAGCTGTGCCCAGTTGCTGCATTTGTTTTCAACTTGTCCTGCCAAAGATTTAATTTAGCTGTGCCCAGTTGCTGCTTGTGTTTTGCCTTGTCGTGCCAAAAATAGAATTTAGCTGTGTCCAGTTGCTGCATATGTTTTTCACCTTGTCCTGCTAAAAATCGAATTTAGCTCTGCCCATTTGCTGCGTGTATTTCACTGTGTCCTGCCAAAAATCGAATTGAGCTGTGCCCAGTTGCTCCATGTGTTTCACCTTGTCCTGCCAAAAATCGACAAATTTAGATGTGCACAGTTGCTGCAGTTGTTTCACCTTGTCCTGCTAAAAATCGAATTTAGCTGTGCCCAGTTGCTGCATGTTTTCGCCTTGTCCTGCCAAAAATTGAATTTAGCTGTGCCCAGTTGCTGCATATATTTTCACCATGTCCTGCCAAAAAGCTAATTTAGCTGTGCCCAGTTGCTGCATTTGTTTTCACCTTGTACTGCCAAACGTTGAATTTAGCTGTGCCCAGTTGCTGCATGTTTTTCACCTAGTCCTGCCAAAAATCAAATTTAGCTGTGCCCAGTTGCTGCATTTGTTTTCACCTTGTCATGCCAAAAATCGAATTTAGCTGTTCCCAGTTGCTGCATATGTTTTCACCTTGTCCTGCTAAAAATCGAATTTAGCTGTGCCCATTTGCTGCATGTGTTTTCTCTTGGCCTGCCAAAAATCGAACTTAGCTGTGCCCAGTTGCTGCATGTGTTTCACCTTGTCCTGCCAAAAATCGAATTTAGCTGTGCTCAGTTGCTGCATGTGTTACACCTTGTCCTGCCAAAAAGCTAATTTAGTTGTGCCCAGTTGCTGCATTTGTTTTCACCTTGTCCTGCCAAAAATCGAATTTAGCTGTGCCCAGTTGCTGCTGTATGTTTCACCTTGTCCTGCCAAAAATCGAATTTAGCTGTGCCCAGTTGCTGCATGTTTCACCTTGTCCTTCCAAAAATCTAATTTAGCTGTGCCCAGTTGCTGCATGTGTTTCACCTTGTCCTGCCAAAAAGCTAATTAAACTGTGCCCAGTTGCTGCTTTTGTTTTCACCTTGTAGTGCCAAAAATCGAATTTAGCTGTGTCCAGTTGCTGCATATGTTTTCACCTTGTCCTGCTAAAAATTGAATTTAGCTGTGCCCATTTGCTGCATGTGTTTTCTCTTGTCCTGCCAAAAATCAAACTTAGCTGTGCCCAGTTGCTGCATGTGTTTCACCTTGTCCTGCCAAAAATCGAATTAGCTGTGCCCAGTTGCTGCATGTATCACCTTGTCGTGCCAAAAAGCTAATTTAGCTGTGCCCAGTTGCTGCATTTGTGTTCACCTTGTACTGCCAAAAATCGAATTTAACTGTGCCCAGTTGCTGCATTTGTTTTCAACTTGTCCTGCCAAAGATTTTATTTAGCTGTGCCCAGTTGCTGCTTGTGTTTTGCCTTGTCGTGCCAAAAATAGAATTTAGCTGTGTCCAGTTGCTGCATATGTTTTTCACCTTGTCCTGCTAAAAATCAAATTTAGCTCTGCCCATTTGCTGCGTGTATTTCACTGTGTCCTGCCAAAAATCGAATTGAGCTGTGCCCAGTTGCTCCATGTGTTTCACCTTGTCCTGCCAAAAATCGACAAATTTAGATGTGCACAGTTGCTGCAGTTGTTTCACCTTGTCCTGCTAAAAATCGAATTTAGCTGTGCCCAGTTGCTGCATGTTTTCGCCTTGTCCTGCCAAAAATTGAATTTAGCTGTGCCCAGTTGCTGCATATATTTTCACCATGTCCTGCCAAAAAGGTAATTTAGCTGTGCCCAGTTGCTGCATTTGTTTTCACCTTGTACTGCCAAAAGTTGAATTTAGCTGTGCCCAGTTGCTGCATGTGTTTCACCTAGTCCTACCAAAAATCGAATTTAGCTGTGCCCAGTTGCTGCATTTGTTTTCACCTTGTCCTGCCAAAAGCTAATTTAGCTGTGCCCAGTTGCTGCATTTGTTTTCACCTTGTACTGCCAAACGTTGAATTTAGCTGTGCCCAGTTGCTGCATGTTTTTCACCTAGTCCTGCCAAAAATCAAATTTAGCTGTGCCCAGTTGCTGCATTTGTTTTCACCTTGTCATGCCAAAAATCGAATTTAGCTGTTCCCAGTTGCTGCATATGTTTTCACCTTGTCCTGCTAAAAATCGAATTTAGCTGTGCCCATTTGCTGCATGTGTTTTCTCTTGGCCTGCCAAAAATCGAACTTAGCTGTGCCCAGTTGCTGCATGTGTTTCACCTTGTCCTGCCAAAAATCGAATTTAGCTGTGCCCAGTTGCTGCATGTGTTACACCTTGTCCTGCCAAAAAGCTAATTTAGTTGTGCCCAGTTGCTGCATTTGTTTTCACCTTGTCCTGCCAAAAATCGAATTTAGCTGTGCCCAGTTGCTGCTGTATGTTTCACCTTGTCCTGCCAAAAATCGAATTTAGCTGTGCCCAGTTGCTGCATGTTTCACCTTGTCCTTCCAAAAATCGAATTTAGCTGTGCCCAGTTGCTGCATGTGTTTCACCTTGTCCTGCCAAAAAGCTAATTAAGCTGTGCCCAGTTGCTGCTTTTGTTTTCACCTTGTAGTGCCAAAAATCGAATTTAGCTGTGTCCAGTTGCTGCATATGTTTTCACCTTGTCCTGCTAAAAATTGAATTTAGCTGTGCCCATTTGCTGCATGTGTTTTCTCTTGTCCTGCCAAAAATCAAACTTAGCTGTGCCCAGTTGCTGCATGTGTTTCACCTTGTCCTGCCAAAAATCGAATTTAGCTGTGCCCAGTTGCTGCATGTGTTTCACCTTGTCCTGCCAAAAAGCTAATTTAGTTGTGCCCAGTTGCTGCATTTGTTTTCACCTTGCCCTGCCAAAAATCGAATTTAGCTGTGCCCAGTTGCTGCTGTATGTTTCACCCTGTCCTGCCAAAAATCGAATTTAGCTGTGTCCAGTTGCTGCATGTTTCACCTTGTCCTTCCAAAAATCGAATTTAGCTGTGCCTAGTTGCTGCATGTGTTTCACCTTGTCCTGCCAAAAAGCTAATTAAGCTGTGCCCAGTTGCTGCTTTTGTTTTCACCTTGTACTGCCAAACGTTGAATTTAGCTGTGCCCAGTTGCTGCATGTGTTTCACCTAGTCCTACCAAAAATCGAATTTAGCTGTGCCCAGTTGCTGCATTTGTTTTCATCTTGTCCTGCCAAAAGCTAATTTAGCTGTGCCCAGTTGCTGCATTTGTTTTCACCTTGTACTGCCAAACGTTGAATTTAGCTCTGCCCAGTTGCTGCATGTTTTTCACCTAGTCCTGCCAAAAATCAAATTTAGCTGTGCCCAGTTGCTGCATTTGTTTTCACCTTGTCATGCCAAAAATCGAATTTAGCTGTTCCCAGTTGCTGCATATGTTTTCACCTTGTCCTGCTAAAAATCGAATTTAGCTGTGCCCATTTGCTGCATGTGTTTTCTCTTGGCCTGCCAAAAATCGAACTTAGCTATGCCCAGTTGCTGCATGTGTTTCACCTTGTCCTGCCAAAAATCGAATTTAGCTGTGCCCAGTTGCTGCATGTGTTACACCTTGTCCTGCCAAAAAGCTAATTTAGTTGTGCCCAGTTGCTGCATTTGTTTTCACCTTGTCCTATCAAAAATCGAATTTAGCTGTGCCCAGTTGCTGCTGTATGTTTCACCTTGTCCTGCCAAAAATCGAATTTAGCTGTGCCCAGTTGCTGCATGTGTTTCACCTTGTCCTGCCAAAAAGCTAATTAAGCTGTGCCCAGTTGCTGCTTTTGTTTTCACCTTGTAGTGCCAAAAATCGAATTTAGCTGTGCCCAGTTGCTGCATGTGTTTCACCTTGTCCTGCCAAAAAATGAATTTAGCTGTGTCCATTTGCTGCATGTGTTTCACCTTGTCCTGCCAAAAATCGAATTTAGCTGTGCCCAGTTGCTGCATGTATCACCTTGTGCTGCCAAAAAGCTAATTTAGCTGTGCCCAGTTGCTGCATTTGTTTTCACCTTGTACTGCCAAAAATCTAATTTAGCTGTGCCAGTTGCTGCATATGTTTTCACCTTCTCCTGCCAAAAATTTAATTTAGTTGTGCCTAGTTGCTAGTTGTGCCCAGTTGCTGAATGTGTTTCACCTTGTCCTGCCAAAAATCAAGTTTAGCTGTGTCCAGTTGCTGAATATGTTTTCACCTTGTCCTGCTAAAAATCAAATTTAGCTGTGCCCATTTACTGCATGTGTTTCACGTTGTCCTACCAAAAAGCTAATTTAGCTGTGCCCAGTTGCTGCATCTGTTTTCACCTTGCCCTGTCAAAAATAGAATTTAGCTGTGCCCAGTTGCTGCATGTGTTTTGCCTTGTCCTGCCAAAAATCGAATTCAGCTGTGCCCAGTTGCGGCATGTGTTTCACCTTGTCCTGCTAAATATCGAATTTAGCTGTGCCCAGTTGCTGCATGTGTTTCGCCTTGTCCTGCCAAAAATCAAATGTAGCTGTGCCCAGTTGCTGCATGTGTTTCACCATGTCCTACTAAAAAGCTAATTTAGCTGTGCCCAGTTGCTGCATTTGTTTTCACCTTGTACTGCCAAAAATCGAATTTAGCTGTGCCAGTTGCTGCATTTGTTTTCACCTTCTCCTGCCAAAAATTTAATTTAGTTGTGCCCAGTTGCTAGTTGTGCCCAGTTGCTGAATGTGTTTCACCTTGTCCTGCCAAAAATCAAGTTTAGCTGTGTCCAGTTGCTGAATATGTTTTCACCTTGTCCTGCTAAAAATCGAATTTAGCTGTGCCCATTTACTGCATGTGTTTCACCTTGTCCTGCCAAAAAGCTAATTTAGCTGTGCCCAGTTGCTGCATCTGTTTTCACCTTGCCCTGTCAAAAATCAAATTTAGCTGTGCCCAGTTGCTGCATGTGTTTTGCCTTGTCCTGCCAAAAATCGAATTCAACTGTGCCCTGTTGCTGCATTTGTTTTCACCTTGTCCTGCCAAAAATTGAATTAAGTTGTGCCCAGTTGCTGAATGTGTTTCGCCTTGTCCTGCCAAAAATCGAGTTTAGCTGTGTCCAGTTGCTGCATATATCGAGTTTAGCTGTGTCCAGTTGCTGCATATGTTTTCACCTTGTCCTGCTAAAAATCGAATTTAGCTGTGCCCATTTGCTGCATGTGTTTCACCTTGTCCTGCCAAAAACCGAATTTAGCTGTGCCAAGTTGTTGCATGTGTTTCACCTTGTCCTGCCAAAAAGCTAATTTAGCTATGCCCAGTTGCTGCATTTGTTTTCACCTTGTACTGCCAAACGTTGAATTTAGCTTTCCCCAGTTGCTGCATGTGTTTCACCTAGTCCTGCCAAAAATCGAATTTAGCTGTGCCCAGTTGCTGCATTTGTTTTCACCTTGTCATGCCAAAAATCGAATTTAGCTGTGCCCAGTTGCTGCATGTGCTTCGCCTTGTCCTGCCAAAAATTGAATTTAGCTGTGCCCAGTTGCTGCATGTGTTTCACCTTGTCCTGCCAAAAATCGAATTTAGCTGTGCCCAGTTGCTGCATGTGTTTCACCTTGTCCTGCCAAAAAGCTAATTTAGTTGTGCCCAGTTGCTGCATTTGTTTTCACCTTGTCCTGCTAAAAATCGAATTTAGCTGTGCCGAGTTGGTGCTGTGTGTTTCACCTTGTCCTGCCAAAAATCGACTTTAGCTGTGCCAGTTGCTGCATTTGTTTTCACCTTGTCCTGCCAAAAATTTAATTTAGCTGTGCCCAGTTGCTGAATGTGTTTCACCTTGTCCTGCCAAAAATCAAAATTAGCTGTGTCCAGTTGCTGAATATGTTTTTCACCTTGTCCTGCTAAAAATCGAATTTAGCTGTGCCCATTTACTGCATGTGTTTCACCTTGTCCTGCCAAAAGCTAATTTAGCTGTGCCCAGTTGCTGCATCTGTTTTCAACTTGTCCTGTCAAAAATCGAATTTAGCTGTGCCCAGTTGCTGCATGTGTTTTGCCTTGTCCTGCCAAAAATCGAATTCAGCTGTGCCCAGTTGCTGCATTTGTTTTCACCTTGTCCCGCCAAAAATTGAATTTAGCTGTGCCCAGTTGCTGCATGTGTTTCGCCTTGTCCTGCCAAAAATCAAATTTAGCTGTGTCCAGTTGCTGCATATGTTTTCACCTTGTCCTGCTAAAAATCGAATTTAGCTGTGCCCATTTGCTGCATGTGTTTTCTCTTGGCCTGCCAAAAATCGAACTTAGCTGTGCCCAGTTGCTGCATGTGTTTTACCTTGTCCTGCCAAAAATCGAATTTAGCTGTGCCCAGTTGCTGCATGTTTCACCTTGTCCTTCCAAAAATCGAATTTAGCTGTGCCCAGTTGCTGCATGTGTTTCACCTTGTCCTGCCAAAAAGCTAATTTAGCTGTGCCCAGTTGCTGCATTTGTTTTCAACTTGTCCTGCGAAAGATTTTATTTAGCTGTGCCCAGTTGCTGCATGTGTTTTGCCTTGTCGTGCCAAAAATAGAATTTAGCTGTGTCCAGTTGCTGCATATGTTTTTCACCTTGTCCTGCTAAAAATCGAATTTAGCTCTACCCATTTGCTGCGTGTATTTCACTGTGTCCTGCCAAAAATCGAATTGAGCTGTGCCCAGTTGCTCCATGTGTTTCACCTTGTCCTGCCAAAAATCGACAAATTTAGATGTGCACAGTTGCTGCAGTTGTTTCACCTTGTCCTGCTAAAAATCGAATTTAGCTGTGCCCAGTTGCTGCATGTTTTTGCCTTGTCCTGCCAAAAATTGAATTTAGCTGTGCCCAGTTGCTGCATATATTTTCACCATGTCCTGCCAAAAAGCTAATTTAGCTGTGCCCAGTTGCTGCATTTATTTTCACCTTTTACTGCCAAACGTTGAATTTAGCTGTGCCCAGTTGCTGCATGTGTTTCACCTAGTCCTACCAAAAATCGAATTTAGCTGTGCCCAGTTGCTGCATTTGTTTTCACCTTGTCATGCCAAAAATCGAATTTAGCTGTTCCCAGTTGCTGCATATGTTTTCACCTTGTCCTGCTAAAAATCGAATTTAGCTGTGCCCATTTGCTGCATGTGTTTTCTCTTGGCCTGCCAAAAATCGAACTTAGCTATGCCCAGTTGCTGCATGTGTTTCACCTTGTCCTGCCAAAAATCGAATTTAGCTGTGCCCAGTTGCTGCATGTGTTACACCTTGTCCTGCCAAAAAGCTAATTTAGTTGTGCCCAGTTGCTGCATTTGTTTTCACCTTGTCCTGCCAAAAATCGAATTTAGCTGTGCCCAGTTGCTGCTGTATGTTTCACCTTGTCCTGCCAAAAATAGAATTTAGCTGTGCCCAGTTGCTGCATGTTTCACCTTGTCCTTCCAAAAATCGAATTTAGCTGTGCCCAGTTGCTGCATGTGTTTCACCTTGTCCTGCCAAAAAGCTAATTAAGCTGTGCCCAGTTGCTGCTTTTGTTTTCACCTTGTAGTGCCAAAAATCAAATTTAGCTGTGCCCAGTTGCTGCATGTGTTTCACCTTGTCCTGCCAAAAAATGAATTTAGCTGTGTCCATTTGCTGCATGTGTTTCACCTTGTCCTGCAAAAAATCGAATTTAGCTGTGCCCAGTTGCTGCATGTATCACCTTGTCCTGCCAAAAAGCTAATTTAGCTGTGCCCAGTTGCTGCATTTGTTTTCACCTTGTACTGCCAAAAATCGAATTTAGCTGTGCCCAGTTGCTGCATTTGTTTTCAACTTGTCCTGCCAAAGATTTAATTTAGCTGTGCCCAGTTGCTGCTTGTGTTTTGCCTTGTCGTGCCAAAAATAGAATTTAGCTGTGTCCAGTTGCTGCATATGTTTTTCACCTTGTCCTGCTAAAAATCGAATTTAGCTCTGCCCATTTGCTGCGTGTATTTCACTGTGTCCTGCCAAAAATCGAATTGAGCTGTGCCCAGTTGCTCCATGTGTTTCACCTTGTCCTGCCAAAAATCGACAAATTTAGATGTGCACAGTTGCTGCAGTTGTTTCACCTTGTCCTGCTAAAAATCGAATTTAGCTGTGCCCAGTTGCTGCATGTTTTCGCCTTGTCCTGCCAAAAATTGAATTTAGCTGTGCCCAGTTGCTGCATATATTTTCACCATGTCCTGCCAAAAAGCTAATTTAGCTGTGCCCAGTTGCTGCATTTGTTTTCACCTTGTACTGCCAAACGTTGAATTTAGCTGTGCCCAGTTGCTGCATGTTTTTCACCTAGTCCTGCCAAAAATCAAATTTAGCTGTGCCCAGTTGCTGCATTTGTTTTCACCTTGTCATGCCAAAAATCGAATTTAGCTGTTCCCAGTTGCTGCATATGTTTTCACCTTGTCCTGCTAAAAATCGAATTTAGCTGTGCCCATTTGCTGCATGTGTTTTCTCTTGGCCTGCCAAAAATCGAACTTAGCTGTGCCCAGTTGCTGCATGTGTTTCACCTTGTCCTGCCAAAAATCGAATTTAGCTGTGCTCAGTTGCTGCATGTGTTACACCTTGTCCTGCCAAAAAGCTAATTTAGTTGTGCCCAGTTGCTGCATTTGTTTTCACCTTGTCCTGCCAAAAATCGAATTTAGCTGTGCCCAGTTGCTGCTGTATGTTTCACCTTGTCCTGCCAAAAATCGAATTTAGCTGTGCCCAGTTGCTGCATGTTTCACCTTGTCCTTCCAAAAATCTAATTTAGCTGTGCCCAGTTGCTGCATGTGTTTCACCTTGTCCTGCCAAAAAGCTAATTAAACTGTGCCCAGTTGCTGCTTTTGTTTTCACCTTGTAGTGCCAAAAATCGAATTTAGCTGTGTCCAGTTGCTGCATATGTTTTCACCTTGTCCTGCTAAAAATTGAATTTAGCTGTGCCCATTTGCTGCATGTGTTTTCTCTTGTCCTGCCAAAAATCAAACTTAGCTGTGCCCAGTTGCTGCATGTGTTTCACCTTGTCCTGCCAAAAATCGAATTAGCTGTGCCCAGTTGCTGCATGTATCACCTTGTCGTGCCAAAAAGCTAATTTAGCTGTGCCCAGTTGCTGCATTTGTGTTCACCTTGTACTGCCAAAAATCGAATTTAACTGTGCCCAGTTGCTGCATTTGTTTTCAACTTGTCCTGCCAAAGATTTTATTTAGCTGTGCCCAGTTGCTGCTTGTGTTTTGCCTTGTCGTGCCAAAAATAGAATTTAGCTGTGTCCAGTTGCTGCATATGTTTTTCACCTTGTCCTGCTAAAAATCAAATTTAGCTCTGCCCATTTGCTGCGTGTATTTCACTGTGTCCTGCCAAAAATCGAATTGAGCTGTGCCCAGTTGCTCCATGTGTTTCACCTTGTCCTGCCAAAAATTGACAAATTTAGATGTGCACAGTTGCTGCAGTTGTTTCACCTTGTCCTGCTAAAAATCGAATTTAGCTGTGCCCAGTTGCTGCATGTTTTCGCCTTGTCCTGCCAAAAATTGAATTTAGCTGTGCCCAGTTGCTGCATATATTTTCACCATGTCCTGCCAAAAAGGTAATTTAGCTGTGCCCAGTTGCTGCATTTGTTTTCACCTTGTACTGCCAAAAGTTGAATTTAGCTGTGCCCAGTTGCTGCATGTGTTTCACCTAGTCCTACCAAAAATCGAATTTAGCTGTGCCCAGTTGCTGCATTTGTTTTCACCTTGTCCTGCCAAAAGCTAATTTAGCTGTGCCCAGTTGCTGCATTTGTTTTCACCTTGTACTGCCAAACGTTGAATTTAGCTGTGCCCAGTTGCTGCATGTTTTTCACCTAGTCCTGCCAAAAATCAAATTTAGCTGTGCCCAGTTGCTGCATTTGTTTTCACCTTGTCATGCCAAAAATCGAATTTAGCTGTTCCCAGTTGCTGCATATGTTTTCACCTTGTCCTGCTAAAAATCGAATTTAGCTGTGCCCATTTGCTGCATGTGTTTTCTCTTGGCCTGCCAAAAATCGAACTTAGCTGTGCCCAGTTGCTGCATGTGTTTCACCTTGTCCTGCCAAAAATCGAATTTAGCTGTGCCCAGTTGCTGCATGTGTTACACCTTGTCCTGCCAAAAAGCTAATTTAGTTGTGCCCAGTTGCTGCATTTGTTTTCACCTTGTCCTGCCAAAAATCGAATTTAGCTGTGCCCAGTTGCTGCTGTATGTTTCACCTTGTCCTGCCAAAAATCGAATTTAGCTGTGCCCAGTTGCTGCATGTTTCACCTTGTCCTTCCAAAAATCGAATTTAGCTGTGCCCAGTTGCTGCATGTGTTTCACCTTGTCCTGCCAAAAAGCTAATTAAGCTGTGCCCAGTTGCTGCTTTTGTTTTCACCTTGTAGTGCCAAAAATCGAATTTAGCTGTGTCCAGTTGCTGCATATGTTTTCACCTTGTCCTGCTAAAAGTTGAATTTAGCTGTGCCCATTTGCTGCATGTGTTTTCTCTTGTCCTGCCAAAAATCAAACTTAGCTGTGCCCAGTTGCTGCATGTGTTTCACCTTGTCCTGCCAAAAATCGAATTTAGCTGTGCCCAGTTGCTGCATGTGTTTCACCTTGTCCTGCCAAAAAGCTAATTTAGTTGTGCCCAGTTGCTGCATTTGTTTTCACCTTGCCCTGCCAAAAATCGAATTTAGCTGTGCCCAGTTGCTGCTGTATGTTTCACCCTGTCCTGCCAAAAATCGAATTTAGCTGTGTCCAGTTGCTGCATGTTTCACCTTGTCCTTCCAAAAATCGAATTTAGCTGTGCCTAGTTGCTGCATGTGTTTCACCTTGTCCTGCCAAAAAGCTAATTAAGCTGTGCCCAGTTGCTGCTTTTGTTTTCACCTTGTACTGCCAAACGTTGAATTTAGCTGTGCCCAGTTGCTGCATGTGTTTCACCTAGTCCTACCAAAAATCGAATTTAGCTGTGCCCAGTTGCTGCATTTGTTTTCATCTTGTCCTGCCAAAAGCTAATTTAGCTGTGCCCAGTTGCTGCATTTGTTTTCACCTTGTACTGCCAAACGTTGAATTTAGCTCTGCCCAGTTGCTGCATGTTTTTCACCTAGTCCTGCCAAAAATCAAATTTAGCTGTGCCCAGTTGCTGCATTTGTTTTCACCTTGTCATGCCAAAAATCGAATTTAGCTGTTCCCAGTTGCTGCATATGTTTTCACCTTGTCCTGCTAAAAATCGAATTTAGCTGTGCCCATTTGCTGCATGTGTTTTCTCTTGGCCTGCCAAAAATCGAACTTAGCTATGCCCAGTTGCTGCATGTGTTTCACCTTGTCCTGCCAAAAATCGAATTTAGCTGTGCCCAGTTGCTGCATGTGTTACACCTTGTCCTGCCAAAAAGCTAATTTAGTTGTGCCCAGTTGCTGCATTTGTTTTCACCTTGTCCTATCAAAAATCGAATTTAGCTGTGCCCAGTTGCTGCTGTATGTTTCACCTTGTCCTGCCAAAAATCGAATTTAGCTGTGCCCAGTTGCTGCATGTGTTTCACCTTGTCCTGCCAAAAAGCTAATTAAGCTGTGCCCAGTTGCTGCTTTTGTTTTCACCTTGTAGTGCCAAAAATCGAATTTAGCTGTGCCCAGTTGCTGCATGTGTTTCACCTTGTCCTGCCAAAAAATGAATTTAGCTGTGTCCATTTGCTGCATGTGTTTCACCTTGTCCTGCCAAAAATCGAATTTAGCTGTGCCCAGTTGCTGCATGTATCACCTTGTGCTGCCAAAAAGCTAATTTAGCTGTGCCCAGTTGCTGCATTTGTTTTCACCTTGTACTGCCAAAAATCGAATTTAGCTGTGCCCAGTTGCTGCATTTGTTTTCAACTTGTCCTGCCAAAGATTTTATTTAGCTGTGCCCAGTTGCTGCTTGTGTTTTGCCTTGTCGTGCCAAAAATAGAATTTAGCTGTGTCCAGTTGCTGCATATGTTTTTCACCTTGTCCTGCTAAAAATCGAATTTAGCTCTGCCCATTTGCTGCGTGTATTTCACTGTGTCCTGCCAAAAATCGAATTGAGCTGTGCCCAGTTGCTGCATTTGTTTTCACCTTGTCCTGCCAAAAGCTAATTTAGCTGTGCCCAGTTGCTGCATTTGTTTTCACCTTGTACTGCCAAACGTTGAATTTAGCTGTGCCCAGTTGCTGCATGTGTTTCACCTAGTCCTGCCAAAAATCAAATTTAGCTGTGCCGAGTTGCTGCATTTGTTTTCACCTTGTACTGCCAAACGTTGAATTTAGCTTTCCCCAGTTGCTGCATGTGTTTCACCTAGTCCTGCCAAAAATCGAATTTAGCTGTGCCCAGTTGCTGCATTTGTTTTCACCTTGTCATGCCAAAAATCGAATTTAGCTGTTCCCAGTTGCTGCATATGTTTTCACCTTGTCCTGCTAAAAATCAAATTTATCTGTGCCCATTTGCTGCATGTGTTTTCTCTTGGCCTGCCAAAAATCGAACTTAGCTGTGCCCAGTTGCTGCATGTGTTTCACCTTGTCCTGCCAAAAATCGAATTTAGCTGTGCCCAGTTGCTGCATTTGTTTTCACCTTGTACTGCCAAAAGTTGAATTTAGCTGTGCCCAGTTGCTGCATGTGTTTCACCTAGTCCTACCAAAAATCGAATTTAGCTGTGCCCAGTTGCTGCATTTGTTTTCACCTTGTCCTGCCAAAAGCTAATTTAGCTGTGCCCAGTTGCTGCATTTGTTTTCACCTTGTACTGCCAAACGTTGAATTTAGCTGTGCCCAGTTGCTGCATGTTTTTCACCTAGTCCTGCCAAAAATCAAATTTAGCTGTGCCCAGTTGCTGCATTTGTTTTCACCTTGTCATGCCAAAAATCGAATTTAGCTGTTCCCAGTTGCTGCATATGTTTTCACCTTGTCCTGCTAAAAATCGAATTTAGCTGTGCCCATTTGCTGCATGTGTTTTCTCTTGGCCTGCCAAAAATCGAACTTAGCTGTGCCCAGTTGCTGCATGTGTTTCACCTTGTCCTGCCAAAAATCGAATTTAGCTGTGCCCAGTTGCTGCATGTGTTACACCTTGTCCTGCCAAAAAGCTAATTTAGTTGTGCCCAGTTGCTGCATTTGTTTTCACCTTGTCCTGCCAAAAATCGAATTTAGCTGTGCCCAGTTGCTGCTGTATGTTTCACCTTGTCCTGCCAAAAATCGAATTTAGCTGTGCCCAGTTGCTGCATGTTTCACCTTGTCCTTCCAAAAATCGAATTTAGCTGTGCCCAGTTGCTGCATGTGTTTCACCTTGTCCTGCCAAAAAGCTAATTAAGCTGTGCCCAGTTGCTGCTTTTGTTTTCACCTTGTAGTGCCAAAAATCGAATTTAGCTGTGTCCAGTTGCTGCATATGTTTTCACCTTGTCCTGCTAAAAATTGAATTTAGCTGTGCCCATTTGCTGCATGTGTTTTCTCTTGTCCTGCCAAAAATCAAACTTAGCTGTGCCCAGTTGCTGCATGTGTTTCACCTTGTCCTGCCAAAAATCGAATTTAGCTGTGCCCAGTTGCTGCATGTGTTTCACCTTGTCCTGCCAAAAAGCTAATTTAGTTGTGCCCAGTTGCTGCATTTGTTTTCACCTTGCCCTGCCAAAAATCGAATTTAGCTGTGCCCAGTTGCTGCTGTATGTTTCACCCTGTCCTGCCAAAAATCGAATTTAGCTGTGTCCAGTTGCTGCATGTTTCACCTTGTCCTTCCAAAAATCGAATTTAGCTGTGCCTAGTTGCTGCATGTGTTTCACCTTGTCCTGCCAAAAAGCTAATTAAGCTGTGCCCAGTTGCTGCTTTTGTTTTCACCTTGTACTGCCAAACGTTGAATTTAGCTGTGCCCAGTTGCTGCATGTGTTTCACCTAGTCCTACCAAAAATCGAATTTAGCTGTGCCCAGTTGCTGCATTTGTTTTCATCTTGTCCTGCCAAAAGCTAATTTAGCTGTGCCCAGTTGCTGCATTTGTTTTCACCTTGTACTGCCAAACGTTGAATTTAGCTCTGCCCAGTTGCTGCATGTTTTTCACCTAGTCCTGCCAAAAATCAAATTTAGCTGTGCCCAGTTGCTGCATTTGTTTTCACCTTGTCATGCCAAAAATCGAATTTAGCTGTTCCCAGTTGCTGCATATGTTTTCACCTTGTCCTGCTAAAAATCGAATTTAGCTGTGCCCATTTGCTGCATGTGTTTTCTCTTGGCCTGCCAAAAATCGAACTTAGCTATGCCCAGTTGCTGCATGTGTTTCACCTTGTCCTGCCAAAAATCGAATTTAGCTGTGCCCAGTTGCTGCATGTGTTACACCTTGTCCTGCCAAAAAGCTAATTTAGTTGTGCCCAGTTGCTGCATTTGTTTTCACCTTGTCCTATCAAAAATCGAATTTAGCTGTGCCCAGTTGCTGCTGTATGTTTCACCTTGTCCTGCCAAAAATCGAATTTAGCTGTGCCCAGTTGCTGCATGTGTTTCACCTTGTCCTGCCAAAAAGCTAATTAAGCTGTGCCCAGTTGCTGCTTTTGTTTTCACCTTGTAGTGCCAAAAATCGAATTTAGCTGTGCCCAGTTGCTGCATGTGTTTCACCTTGTCCTGCCAAAAAATGAATTTAGCTGTGTCCATTTGCTGCATGTGTTTCACCTTGTCCTGCCAAAAATCGAATTTAGCTGTGCCCAGTTGCTGCATGTATCACCTTGTGCTGCCAAAAAGCTAATTTAGCTGTGCCCAGTTGCTGCATTTGTTTTCACCTTGTACTGCCAAAAATCTAATTTAGCTGTGCCAGTTGCTGCATATGTTTTCACCTTCTCCTGCCAAAAATTTAATTTAGTTGTGCCTAGTTGCTAGTTGTGCCCAGTTGCTGAATGTGTTTCACCTTGTCCTGCCAAAAATCAAGTTTAGCTGTGTCCAGTTGCTGAATATGTTTTCACCTTGTCCTGCTAAAAATCAAATTTAGCTGTGCCCATTTACTGCATGTGTTTCACGTTGTCCTACCAAAAAGCTAATTTAGCTGTGCCCAGTTGCTGCATCTGTTTTCACCTTGCCCTGTCAAAAATAGAATTTAGCTGTGCCCAGTTGCTGCATGTGTTTTGCCTTGTCCTGCCAAAAATCGAATTCAGCTGTGCCCAGTTGCGGCATGTGTTTCACCTTGTCCTGCTAAATATCGAATTTAGCTGTGCCCAGTTGCTGCATGTGTTTCGCCTTGTCCTGCCAAAAATCAAATGTAGCTGTGCCCAGTTGCTGCATGTGTTTCACCATGTCCTACTAAAAAGCTAATTTAGCTGTGCCCAGTTGCTGCATTTGTTTTCACCTTGTACTGCCAAAAATCGAATTTAGCTGTGCCAGTTGCTGCATTTGTTTTCACCTTCTCCTGCCAAAAATTTAATTTAGTTGTGCCCAGTTGCTAGTTGTGCCCAGTTGCTGAATGTGTTTCACCTTGTCCTGCCAAAAATCAAGTTTAGCTGTGTCCAGTTGCTGAATATGTTTTCACCTTGTCCTGCTAAAAATCGAATTTAGCTGTGCCCATTTACTGCATGTGTTTCACCTTGTCCTGCCAAAAAGCTAATTTAGCTGTGCCCAGTTGCTGCATCTGTTTTCACCTTGCCCTGTCAAAAATCAAATTTAGCTGTGCCCAGTTGCTGCATGTGTTTTGCCTTGTCCTGCCAAAAATCGAATTCAACTGTGCCCTGTTGCTGCATTTGTTTTCACCTTGTCCTGCCAAAAATTGAATTAAGTTGTGCCCAGTTGCTGAATGTGTTTCGCCTTGTCCTGCCAAAAATCGAGTTTAGCTGTGTCCAGTTGCTGCATATATCGAGTTTAGCTGTGTCCAGTTGCTGCATATGTTTTCACCTTGTCCTGCTAAAAATCGAATTTAGCTGTGCCCATTTGCTGCATGTGTTTCACCTTGTCCTGCCAAAAACCGAATTTAGCTGTGCCAAGTTGTTGCATGTGTTTCACCTTGTCCTGCCAAAAAGCTAATTTAGCTATGCCCAGTTGCTGCATTTGTTTTCACCTTGTACTGCCAAACGTTGAATTTAGCTTTCCCCAGTTGCTGCATGTGTTTCACCTAGTCCTGCCAAAAATCGAATTTAGCTGTGCCCAGTTGCTGCATTTGTTTTCACCTTGTCATGCCAAAAATCGAATTTAGCTGTGCCCAGTTGCTGCATGTGCTTCGCCTTGTCCTGCCAAAAATTGAATTTAGCTGTGCCCAGTTGCTGCATGTGTTTCACCTTGTCCTGCCAAAAATCGAATTTAGCTGTGCCCAGTTGCTGCATGTGTTTCACCTTGTCCTGCCAAAAAGCTAATTTAGTTGTGCCCAGTTGCTGCATTTGTTTTCACCTTGTCCTGCTAAAAATCGAATTTAGCTGTGCCGAGTTGGTGCTGTGTGTTTCACCTTGTCCTGCCAAAAATCGACTTTAGCTGTGCCAGTTGCTGCATTTGTTTTCACCTTGTCCTGCCAAAAATTTAATTTAGCTGTGCCCAGTTGCTGAATGTGTTTCACCTTGTCCTGCCAAAAATCAAAATTAGCTGTGTCCAGTTGCTGAATATGTTTTTCACCTTGTCCTGCTAAAAATCGAATTTAGCTGTGCCCATTTACTGCATGTGTTTCACCTTGTCCTGCCAAAAGCTAATTTAGCTGTGCCCAGTTGCTGCATCTGTTTTCAACTTGTCCTGTCAAAAATCGAATTTAGCTGTGCCCAGTTGCTGCATGTGTTTTGCCTTGTCCTGCCAAAAATCGAATTCAGCTGTGCCCAGTTGCTGCATTTGTTTTCACCTTGTCCCGCCAAAAATTGAATTTAGCTGTGCCCAGTTGCTGCATGTGTTTCGCCTTGTCCTGCCAAAAATCAAATTTAGCTGTGTCCAGTTGCTGCATATGTTTTCACCTTGTCCTGCTAAAAATCGAATTTAGCTGTGCCCATTTGCTGCATGTGTTTTCTCTTGGCCTGCCAAAAATCGAACTTAGCTGTGCCCAGTTGCTGCATGTGTTTTACCTTGTCCTGCCAAAAATCGAATTTAGCTGTGCCCAGTTGCTGCATGTTTCACCTTGTCCTTCCAAAAATCGAATTTAGCTGTGCCCAGTTGCTGCATGTGTTTCACCTTGTCCTGCCAAAAAGCTAATTTAGCTGTGCCCAGTTGCTGCATTTGTTTTCAACTTGTCCTGCGAAAGATTTTATTTAGCTGTGCCCAGTTGCTGCATGTGTTTTGCCTTGTCGTGCCAAAAATAGAATTTAGCTGTGTCCAGTTGCTGCATATGTTTTTCACCTTGTCCTGCTAAAAATCGAATTTAGCTCTACCCATTTGCTGCGTGTATTTCACTGTGTCCTGCCAAAAATCGAATTGAGCTGTGCCCAGTTGCTCCATGTGTTTCACCTTGTCCTGCCAAAAATCGACAAATTTAGATGTGCACAGTTGCTGCAGTTGTTTCACCTTGTCCTGCTAAAAATCGAATTTAGCTGTGCCCAGTTGCTGCATGTTTTTGCCTTGTCCTGCCAAAAATTGAATTTAGCTGTGCCCAGTTGCTGCATATATTTTCACCATGTCCTGCCAAAAAGCTAATTTAGCTGTGCCCAGTTGCTGCATTTATTTTCACCTTTTACTGCCAAACGTTGAATTTAGCTGTGCCCAGTTGCTGCATGTGTTTCACCTAGTCCTACCAAAAATCGAATTTAGCTGTGCCCAGTTGCTGCATTTGTTTTCACCTTGTCATGCCAAAAATCGAATTTAGCTGTTCCCAGTTGCTGCATATGTTTTCACCTTGTCCTGCTAAAAATCGAATTTAGCTGTGCCCATTTGCTGCATGTGTTTTCTCTTGGCCTGCCAAAAATCGAACTTAGCTATGCCCAGTTGCTGCATGTGTTTCACCTTGTCCTGCCAAAAATCGAATTTAGCTGTGCCCAGTTGCTGCATGTGTTACACCTTGTCCTGCCAAAAAGCTAATTTAGTTGTGCCCAGTTGCTGCATTTGTTTTCACCTTGTCCTGCCAAAAATCGAATTTAGCTGTGCCCAGTTGCTGCTGTATGTTTCACCTTGTCCTGCCAAAAATCGAATTTAGCTGTGCCCAGTTGCTGCATGTTTCACCTTGTCCTTCCAAAAATCGAATTTAGCTGTGCCCAGTTGCTGCATGTGTTTCACCTTGTCCTGCCAAAAAGCTAATTAAGCTGTGCCCAGTTGCTGCTTTTGTTTTCACCTTGTAGTGCCAAAAATCAAATTTAGCTGTGCCCAGTTGCTGCATGTGTTTCACCTTGTCCTGCCAAAAAATGAATTTAGCTGTGTCCATTTGCTGCATGTGTTTCACCTTGTCCTGCAAAAAATCGAATTTAGCTGTGCCCAGTTGCTGCATGTATCACCTTGTCCTGCCAAAAAGCTAATTTAGCTGTGCCCAGTTGCTGCATTTGTTTTCACCTTGTACTGCCAAAAATCGAATTTAGCTGTGCCCAGTTGCTGCATTTGTTTTCAACTTGTCCTGCCAAAGATTTAATTTAGCTGTGCCCAGTTGCTGCTTGTGTTTTGCCTTGTCGTGCCAAAAATAGAATTTAGCTGTGTCCAGTTGCTGCATATGTTTTTCACCTTGTCCTGCTAAAAATCGAATTTAGCTCTGCCCATTTGCTGCGTGTATTTCACTGTGTCCTGCCAAAAATCGAATTGAGCTGTGCCCAGTTGCTCCATGTGTTTCACCTTGTCCTGCCAAAAATCGACAAATTTAGATGTGCACAGTTGCTGCAGTTGTTTCACCTTGTCCTGCTAAAAATCGAATTTAGCTGTGCCCAGTTGCTGCATGTTTTCGCCTTGTCCTGCCAAAAATTGAATTTAGCTGTGCCCAGTTGCTGCATATATTTTCACCATGTCCTGCCAAAAAGCTAATTTAGCTGTGCCCAGTTGCTGCATTTGTTTTCACCTTGTACTGCCAAACGTTGAATTTAGCTGTGCCCAGTTGCTGCATGTTTTTCACCTAGTCCTGCCAAAAATCAAATTTAGCTGTGCCCAGTTGCTGCATTTGTTTTCACCTTGTCATGCCAAAAATCGAATTTAGCTGTTCCCAGTTGCTGCATATGTTTTCACCTTGTCCTGCTAAAAATCGAATTTAGCTGTGCCCATTTGCTGCATGTGTTTTCTCTTGGCCTGCCAAAAATCGAACTTAGCTGTGCCCAGTTGCTGCATGTGTTTCACCTTGTCCTGCCAAAAATCGAATTTAGCTGTGCTCAGTTGCTGCATGTGTTACACCTTGTCCTGCCAAAAAGCTAATTTAGTTGTGCCCAGTTGCTGCATTTGTTTTCACCTTGTCCTGCCAAAAATCGAATTTAGCTGTGCCCAGTTGCTGCTGTATGTTTCACCTTGTCCTGCCAAAAATCGAATTTAGCTGTGCCCAGTTGCTGCATGTTTCACCTTGTCCTTCCAAAAATCTAATTTAGCTGTGCCCAGTTGCTGCATGTGTTTCACCTTGTCCTGCCAAAAAGCTAATTAAACTGTGCCCAGTTGCTGCTTTTGTTTTCACCTTGTAGTGCCAAAAATCGAATTTAGCTGTGTCCAGTTGCTGCATATGTTTTCACCTTGTCCTGCTAAAAATTGAATTTAGCTGTGCCCATTTGCTGCATGTGTTTTCTCTTGTCCTGCCAAAAATCAAACTTAGCTGTGCCCAGTTGCTGCATGTGTTTCACCTTGTCCTGCCAAAAATCGAATTAGCTGTGCCCAGTTGCTGCATGTATCACCTTGTCGTGCCAAAAAGCTAATTTAGCTGTGCCCAGTTGCTGCATTTGTGTTCACCTTGTACTGCCAAAAATCGAATTTAACTGTGCCCAGTTGCTGCATTTGTTTTCAACTTGTCCTGCCAAAGATTTTATTTAGCTGTGCCCAGTTGCTGCTTGTGTTTTGCCTTGTCGTGCCAAAAATAGAATTTAGCTGTGTCCAGTTGCTGCATATGTTTTTCACCTTGTCCTGCTAAAAATCAAATTTAGCTCTGCCCATTTGCTGCGTGTATTTCACTGTGTCCTGCCAAAAATCGAATTGAGCTGTGCCCAGTTGCTCCATGTGTTTCACCTTGTCCTGCCAAAAATCGACAAATTTAGATGTGCACAGTTGCTGCAGTTGTTTCACCTTGTCCTGCTAAAAATCGAATTTAGCTGTGCCCAGTTGCTGCATGTTTTCGCCTTGTCCTGCCAAAAATTGAATTTAGCTGTGCCCAGTTGCTGCATATATTTTCACCATGTCCTGCCAAAAAGGTAATTTAGCTGTGCCCAGTTGCTGCATTTGTTTTCACCTTGTACTGCCAAAAGTTGAATTTAGCTGTGCCCAGTTGCTGCATGTGTTTCACCTAGTCCTACCAAAAATCGAATTTAGCTGTGCCCAGTTGCTGCATTTGTTTTCACCTTGTCCTGCCAAAAGCTAATTTAGCTGTGCCCAGTTGCTGCATTTGTTTTCACCTTGTACTGCCAAACGTTGAATTTAGCTGTGCCCAGTTGCTGCATGTTTTTCACCTAGTCCTGCCAAAAATCAAATTTAGCTGTGCCCAGTTGCTGCATTTGTTTTCACCTTGTCATGCCAAAAATCGAATTTAGCTGTTCCCAGTTGCTGCATATGTTTTCACCTTGTCCTGCTAAAAATCGAATTTAGCTGTGCCCATTTGCTGCATGTGTTTTCTCTTGGCCTGCCAAAAATCGAACTTAGCTGTGCCCAGTTGCTGCATGTGTTTCACCTTGTCCTGCCAAAAATCGAATTTAGCTGTGCCCAGTTGCTGCATGTGTTACACCTTGTCCTGCCAAAAAGCTAATTTAGTTGTGCCCAGTTGCTGCATTTGTTTTCACCTTGTCCTGCCAAAAATCGAATTTAGCTGTGCCCAGTTGCTGCTGTATGTTTCACCTTGTCCTGCCAAAAATCGAATTTAGCTGTGCCCAGTTGCTGCATGTTTCACCTTGTCCTTCCAAAAATCGAATTTAGCTGTGCCCAGTTGCTGCATGTGTTTCACCTTGTCCTGCCAAAAAGCTAATTAAGCTGTGCCCAGTTGCTGCTTTTGTTTTCACCTTGTAGTGCCAAAAATCGAATTTAGCTGTGTCCAGTTGCTGCATATGTTTTCACCTTGTCCTGCTAAAAATTGAATTTAGCTGTGCCCATTTGCTGCATGTGTTTTCTCTTGTCCTGCCAAAAATCAAACTTAGCTGTGCCCAGTTGCTGCATGTGTTTCACCTTGTCCTGCCAAAAATCGAATTTAGCTGTGCCCAGTTGCTGCATGTGTTTCACCTTGTCCTGCCAAAAAGCTAATTTAGTTGTGCCCAGTTGCTGCATTTGTTTTCACCTTGCCCTGCCAAAAATCGAATTTAGCTGTGCCCAGTTGCTGCTGTATGTTTCACCCTGTCCTGCCAAAAATCGAATTTAGCTGTGTCCAGTTGCTGCATGTTTCACCTTGTCCTTCCAAAAATCGAATTTAGCTGTGCCTAGTTGCTGCATGTGTTTCACCTTGTCCTGCCAAAAAGCTAATTAAGCTGTGCCCAGTTGCTGCTTTTGTTTTCACCTTGTACTGCCAAACGTTGAATTTAGCTGTGCCCAGTTGCTGCATGTGTTTCACCTAGTCCTACCAAAAATCGAATTTAGCTGTGCCCAGTTGCTGCATTTGTTTTCATCTTGTCCTGCCAAAAGCTAATTTAGCTGTGCCCAGTTGCTGCATTTGTTTTCACCTTGTACTGCCAAACGTTGAATTTAGCTCTGCCCAGTTGCTGCATGTTTTTCACCTAGTCCTGCCAAAAATCAAATTTAGCTGTGCCCAGTTGCTGCATTTGTTTTCACCTTGTCATGCCAAAAATCGAATTTAGCTGTTCCCAGTTGCTGCATATGTTTTCACCTTGTCCTGCTAAAAATCGAATTTAGCTGTGCCCATTTGCTGCATGTGTTTTCTCTTGGCCTGCCAAAAATCGAACTTAGCTATGCCCAGTTGCTGCATGTGTTTCACCTTGTCCTGCCAAAAATCGAATTTAGCTGTGCCCAGTTGCTGCATGTGTTACACCTTGTCCTGCCAAAAAGCTAATTTAGTTGTGCCCAGTTGCTGCATTTGTTTTCACCTTGTCCTATCAAAAATCGAATTTAGCTGTGCCCAGTTGCTGCTGTATGTTTCACCTTGTCCTGCCAAAAATCGAATTTAGCTGTGCCCAGTTGCTGCATGTGTTTCACCTTGTCCTGCCAAAAAGCTAATTAAGCTGTGCCCAGTTGCTGCTTTTGTTTTCACCTTGTAGTGCCAAAAATCGAATTTAGCTGTGCCCAGTTGCTGCATGTGTTTCACCTTGTCCTGCCAAAAAATGAATTTAGCTGTGTCCATTTGCTGCATGTGTTTCACCTTGTCCTGCCAAAAATCGAATTTAGCTGTGCCCAGTTGCTGCATGTATCACCTTGTGCTGCCAAAAAGCTAATTTAGCTGTGCCCAGTTGCTGCATTTGTTTTCACCTTGTACTGCCAAAAATCTAATTTAGCTGTGCCAGTTGCTGCATATGTTTTCACCTTCTCCTGCCAAAAATTTAATTTAGTTGTGCCTAGTTGCTAGTTGTGCCCAGTTGCTGAATGTGTTTCACCTTGTCCTGCCAAAAATCAAGTTTAGCTGTGTCCAGTTGCTGAATATGTTTTCACCTTGTCCTGCTAAAAATCAAATTTAGCTGTGCCCATTTACTGCATGTGTTTCACGTTGTCCTACCAAAAAGCTAATTTAGCTGTGCCCAGTTGCTGCATCTGTTTTCACCTTGCCCTGTCAAAAATAGAATTTAGCTGTGCCCAGTTGCTGCATGTGTTTTGCCTTGTCCTGCCAAAAATCGAATTCAGCTGTGCCCAGTTGCGGCATGTGTTTCACCTTGTCCTGCTAAATATCGAATTTAGCTGTGCCCAGTTGCTGCATGTGTTTCGCCTTGTCCTGCCAAAAATCAAATGTAGCTGTGCCCAGTTGCTGCATGTGTTTCACCATGTCCTACTAAAAAGCTAATTTAGCTGTGCCCAGTTGCTGCATTTGTTTTCACCTTGTACTGCCAAAAATCGAATTTAGCTGTGCCAGTTGCTGCATTTGTTTTCACCTTCTCCTGCCAAAAATTTAATTTAGTTGTGCCCAGTTGCTAGTTGTGCCCAGTTGCTGAATGTGTTTCACCTTGTCCTGCCAAAAATCAAGTTTAGCTGTGTCCAGTTGCTGAATATGTTTTCACCTTGTCCTGCTAAAAATCGAATTTAGCTGTGCCCATTTACTGCATGTGTTTCACCTTGTCCTGCCAAAAAGCTAATTTAGCTGTGCCCAGTTGCTGCATCTGTTTTCACCTTGCCCTGTCAAAAATCAAATTTAGCTGTGCCCAGTTGCTGCATGTGTTTTGCCTTGTCCTGCCAAAAATCGAATTCAACTGTGCCCTGTTGCTGCATTTGTTTTCACCTTGTCCTGCCAAAAATTGAATTAAGTTGTGCCCAGTTGCTGAATGTGTTTCGCCTTGTCCTGCCAAAAATCGAGTTTAGCTGTGTCCAGTTGCTGCATATATCGAGTTTAGCTGTGTCCAGTTGCTGCATATGTTTTCACCTTGTCCTGCTAAAAATCGAATTTAGCTGTGCCCATTTGCTGCATGTGTTTCACCTTGTCCTGCCAAAAACCGAATTTAGCTGTGCCAAGTTGTTGCATGTGTTTCACCTTGTCCTGCCAAAAAGCTAATTTAGCTATGCCCAGTTGCTGCATTTGTTTTCACCTTGTACTGCCAAACGTTGAATTTAGCTTTCCCCAGTTGCTGCATGTGTTTCACCTAGTCCTGCCAAAAATCGAATTTAGCTGTGCCCAGTTGCTGCATTTGTTTTCACCTTGTCATGCCAAAAATCGAATTTAGCTGTGCCCAGTTGCTGCATGTGCTTCGCCTTGTCCTGCCAAAAATTGAATTTAGCTGTGCCCAGTTGCTGCATGTGTTTCACCTTGTCCTGCCAAAAATCGAATTTAGCTGTGCCCAGTTGCTGCATGTGTTTCACCTTGTCCTGCCAAAAAGCTAATTTAGTTGTGCCCAGTTGCTGCATTTGTTTTCACCTTGTCCTGCTAAAAATCGAATTTAGCTGTGCCGAGTTGGTGCTGTGTGTTTCACCTTGTCCTGCCAAAAATCGACTTTAGCTGTGCCAGTTGCTGCATTTGTTTTCACCTTGTCCTGCCAAAAATTTAATTTAGCTGTGCCCAGTTGCTGAATGTGTTTCACCTTGTCCTGCCAAAAATCAAAATTAGCTGTGTCCAGTTGCTGAATATGTTTTTCACCTTGTCCTGCTAAAAATCGAATTTAGCTGTGCCCATTTACTGCATGTGTTTCACCTTGTCCTGCCAAAAGCTAATTTAGCTGTGCCCAGTTGCTGCATCTGTTTTCAACTTGTCCTGTCAAAAATCGAATTTAGCTGTGCCCAGTTGCTGCATGTGTTTTGCCTTGTCCTGCCAAAAATCGAATTCAGCTGTGCCCAGTTGCTGCATTTGTTTTCACCTTGTCCCGCCAAAAATTGAATTTAGCTGTGCCCAGTTGCTGCATGTGTTTCGCCTTGTCCTGCCAAAAATCAAATTTAGCTGTGTCCAGTTGCTGCATATGTTTTCACCTTGTCCTGCTAAAAATCGAATTTAGCTGTGCCCATTTGCTGCATGTGTTTTCTCTTGGCCTGCCAAAAATCGAACTTAGCTGTGCCCAGTTGCTGCATGTGTTTTACCTTGTCCTGCCAAAAATCGAATTTAGCTGTGCCCAGTTGCTGCATGTTTCACCTTGTCCTTCCAAAAATCGAATTTAGCTGTGCCCAGTTGCTGCATGTGTTTCACCTTGTCCTGTCAAAAAGCTAATTTAGCTGTGCCCAGTTGCTGCATTTGTTTTCAACTTGTCCTGCGAAAGATTTTATTTAGCTGTGCCCAGTTGCTGCATGTGTTTTGCCTTGTCGTGCCAAAAATAGAATTTAGCTGTGTCCAGTTGCTGCATATGTTTTTCACCTTGTCCTGCTAAAAATCGAATTTAGCTCTACCCATTTGCTGCGTGTATTTCACTGTGTCCTGCCAAAAATCGAATTGAGCTGTGCCCAGTTGCTCCATGTGTTTCACCTTGTCCTGCCAAAAATCGACAAATTTAGATGTGCACAGTTGCTGCAGTTGTTTCACCTTGTCCTGCTAAAAATCGAATTTAGCTGTGCCCAGTTGCTGCATGTTTTTGCCTTGTCCTGCCAAAAATTGAATTTAGCTGTGCCCAGTTGCTGCATATATTTTCACCATGTCCTGCCAAAAAGCTAATTTAGCTGTGCCCAGTTGCTGCATTTATTTTCACCTTTTACTGCCAAACGTTGAATTTAGCTGTGCCCAGTTGCTGCATGTGTTTCACCTAGTCCTACCAAAAATCGAATTTAGCTGTGCCCAGTTGCTGCATTTGTTTTCACCTTGTCATGCCAAAAATCGAATTTAGCTGTTCCCAGTTGCTGCATATGTTTTCACCTTGTCCTGCTAAAAATCGAATTTAGCTGTGCCCATTTGCTGCATGTGTTTTCTCTTGGCCTGCCAAAAATCGAACTTAGCTATGCCCAGTTGCTGCATGTGTTTCACCTTGTCCTGCCAAAAATCGAATTTAGCTGTGCCCAGTTGCTGCATGTGTTACACCTTGTCCTGCCAAAAAGCTAATTTAGTTGTGCCCAGTTGCTGCATTTGTTTTCACCTTGTCCTGCCAAAAATCGAATTTAGCTGTGCCCAGTTGCTGCTGTATGTTTCACCTTGTCCTGCCAAAAATCGAATTTAGCTGTGCCCAGTTGCTGCATGTTTCACCTTGTCCTTCCAAAAATCGAATTTAGCTGTGCCCAGTTGCTGCATGTGTTTCACCTTGTCCTGCCAAAAAGCTAATTAAGCTGTGCCCAGTTGCTGCTTTTGTTTTCACCTTGTAGTGCCAAAAATCAAATTTAGCTGTGCCCAGTTGCTGCATGTGTTTCACCTTGTCCTGCCAAAAAATGAATTTAGCTGTGTCCATTTGCTGCATGTGTTTCACCTTGTCCTGCAAAAAATCGAATTTAGCTGTGCCCAGTTGCTGCATGTATCACCTTGTCCTGCCAAAAAGCTAATTTAGCTGTGCCCAGTTGCTGCATTTGTTTTCACCTTGTACTGCCAAAAATCGAATTTAGCTGTGCCCAGTTGCTGCATTTGTTTTCAACTTGTCCTGCCAAAGATTTAATTTAGCTGTGCCCAGTTGCTGCTTGTGTTTTGCCTTGTCGTGCCAAAAATAGAATTTAGCTGTGTCCAGTTGCTGCATATGTTTTTCACCTTGTCCTGCTAAAAATCGAATTTAGCTCTGCCCATTTGCTGCGTGTATTTCACTGTGTCCTGCCAAAAATCGAATTGAGCTGTGCCCAGTTGCTCCATGTGTTTCACCTTGTCCTGCCAAAAATCGACAAATTTAGATGTGCACAGTTGCTGCAGTTGTTTCACCTTGTCCTGCTAAAAATCGAATTTAGCTGTGCCCAGTTGCTGCATGTTTTCGCCTTGTCCTGCCAAAAATTGAATTTAGCTGTGCCCAGTTGCTGCATATATTTTCACCATGTCCTGCCAAAAAGCTAATTTAGCTGTGCCCAGTTGCTGCATTTGTTTTCACCTTGTACTGCCAAACGTTGAATTTAGCTGTGCCCAGTTGCTGCATGTTTTTCACCTAGTCCTGCCAAAAATCAAATTTAGCTGTGCCCAGTTGCTGCATTTGTTTTCACCTTGTCATGCCAAAAATCGAATTTAGCTGTTCCCAGTTGCTGCATATGTTTTCACCTTGTCCTGCTAAAAATCGAATTTAGCTGTGCCCATTTGCTGCATGTGTTTTCTCTTGGCCTGCCAAAAATCGAACTTAGCTGTGCCCAGTTGCTGCATGTGTTTCACCTTGTCCTGCCAAAAATCGAATTTAGCTGTGCTCAGTTGCTGCATGTGTTACACCTTGTCCTGCCAAAAAGCTAATTTAGTTGTGCCCAGTTGCTGCATTTGTTTTCACCTTGTCCTGCCAAAAATTGAATTTAGCTGTGCCCAGTTGCTGCTGTATGTTTCACCTTGTCCTGCCAAAAATCGAATTTAGCTGTGCCCAGTTGCTGCATGTTTCACCTTGTCCTTCCAAAAATCTAATTTAGCTGTGCCCAGTTGCTGCATGTGTTTCACCTTGTCCTGCCAAAAAGCTAATTAAACTGTGCCCAGTTGCTGCTTTTGTTTTCACCTTGTAGTGCCAAAAATCGAATTTAGCTGTGTCCAGTTGCTGCATATGTTTTCACCTTGTCCTGCTAAAAATTGAATTTAGCTGTGCCCATTTGCTGCATGTGTTTTCTCTTGTCCTGCCAAAAATCAAACTTAGCTGTGCCCAGTTGCTGCATGTGTTTCACCTTGTCCTGCCAAAAATCGAATTAGCTGTGCCCAGTTGCTGCATGTATCACCTTGTCGTGCCAAAAAGCTAATTTAGCTGTGCCCAGTTGCTGCATTTGTGTTCACCTTGTACTGCCAAAAATCGAATTTAACTGTGCCCAGTTGCTGCATTTGTTTTCAACTTGTCCTGCCAAAGATTTTATTTAGCTGTGCCCAGTTGCTGCTTGTGTTTTGCCTTGTCGTGCCAAAAATAGAATTTAGCTGTGTCCAGTTGCTGCATATGTTTTTCACCTTGTCCTGCTAAAAATCAAATTTAGCTCTGCCCATTTGCTGCGTGTATTTCACTGTGTCCTGCCAAAAATCGAATTGAGCTGTGCCCAGTTGCTCCATGTGTTTCACCTTGTCCTGCCAAAAATTGACAAATTTAGATGTGCACAGTTGCTGCAGTTGTTTCACCTTGTCCTGCTAAAAATCGAATTTAGCTGTGCCCAGTTGCTGCATGTTTTCGCCTTGTCCTGCCAAAAATTGAATTTAGCTGTGCCCAGTTGCTGCATATATTTTCACCATGTCCTGCCAAAAAGGTAATTTAGCTGTGCCCAGTTGCTGCATTTGTTTTCACCTTGTACTGCCAAAAGTTGAATTTAGCTGTGCCCAGTTGCTGCATGTGTTTCACCTAGTCCTACCAAAAATCGAATTTAGCTGTGCCCAGTTGCTGCATTTGTTTTCACCTTGTCCTGCCAAAAGCTAATTTAGCTGTGCCCAGTTGCTGCATTTGTTTTCACCTTGTAC
This sequence comes from Ambystoma mexicanum, assembly GCF_040938575.1. Taxonomy (NCBI): domain Eukaryota; kingdom Metazoa; phylum Chordata; class Amphibia; order Caudata; family Ambystomatidae; genus Ambystoma; species Ambystoma mexicanum. The sequence goes on from NC_090929.1 coordinate 326,597,107, forward strand.
TGCCAAACGTTGAATTTAGCTGTGCCCAGTTGCTGCATGTTTTTCACCTAGTCCTGCCAAAAATCAAATTTAGCTGTGCCCAGTTGCTGCATTTGTTTTCACCTTGTCATGCCAAAAATCGAATTTAGCTGTTCCCAGTTGCTGCATATGTTTTCACCTTGTCCTGCTAAAAATCGAATTTAGCTGTGCCCATTTGCTGCATGTGTTTTCTCTTGGCCTGCCAAAAATCGAACTTAGCTGTGCCCAGTTGCTGCATGTGTTTCACCTTGTCCTGCCAAAAATCGAATTTAGCTGTGCCCAGTTGCTGCATGTGTTACACCTTGTCCTGCCAAAAAGCTAATTTAGTTGTGCCCAGTTGCTGCATTTGTTTTCACCTTGTCCTGCCAAAAATCGAATTTAGCTGTGCCCAGTTGCTGCTGTATGTTTCACCTTGTCCTGCCAAAAATCGAATTTAGCTGTGCCCAGTTGCTGCATGTTTCACCTTGTCCTTCCAAAAATCGAATTTAGCTGTGCCCAGTTGCTGCATGTGTTTCACCTTGTCCTGCCAAAAAGCTAATTAAGCTGTGCCCAGTTGCTGCTTTTGTTTTCACCTTGTAGTGCCAAAAATCGAATTTAGCTGTGTCCAGTTGCTGCATATGTTTTCACCTTGTCCTGCTAAAAGTTGAATTTAGCTGTGCCCATTTGCTGCATGTGTTTTCTCTTGTCCTGCCAAAAATCAAACTTAGCTGTGCCCAGTTGCTGCATGTGTTTCACCTTGTCCTGCCAAAAATCGAATTTAGCTGTGCCCAGTTGCTGCATGTGTTTCACCTTGTCCTGCCAAAAAGCTAATTTAGTTGTGCCCAGTTGCTGCATTTGTTTTCACCTTGCCCTGCCAAAAATCGAATTTAGCTGTGCCCAGTTGCTGCTGTATGTTTCACCCTGTCCTGCCAAAAATCGAATTTAGCTGTGTCCAGTTGCTGCATGTTTCACCTTGTCCTTCCAAAAATCGAATTTAGCTGTGCCTAGTTGCTGCATGTGTTTCACCTTGTCCTGCCAAAAAGCTAATTAAGCTGTGCCCAGTTGCTGCTTTTGTTTTCACCTTGTACTGCCAAACGTTGAATTTAGCTGTGCCCAGTTGCTGCATGTGTTTCACCTAGTCCTACCAAAAATCGAATTTAGCTGTGCCCAGTTGCTGCATTTGTTTTCATCTTGTCCTGCCAAAAGCTAATTTAGCTGTGCCCAGTTGCTGCATTTGTTTTCACCTTGTACTGCCAAACGTTGAATTTAGCTCTGCCCAGTTGCTGCATGTTTTTCACCTAGTCCTGCCAAAAATCAAATTTAGCTGTGCCCAGTTGCTGCATTTGTTTTCACCTTGTCATGCCAAAAATCGAATTTAGCTGTTCCCAGTTGCTGCATATGTTTTCACCTTGTCCTGCTAAAAATCGAATTTAGCTGTGCCCATTTGCTGCATGTGTTTTCTCTTGGCCTGCCAAAAATCGAACTTAGCTATGCCCAGTTGCTGCATGTGTTTCACCTTGTCCTGCCAAAAATCGAATTTAGCTGTGCCCAGTTGCTGCATGTGTTACACCTTGTCCTGCCAAAAAGCTAATTTAGTTGTGCCCAGTTGCTGCATTTGTTTTCACCTTGTCCTATCAAAAATCGAATTTAGCTGTGCCCAGTTGCTGCTGTATGTTTCACCTTGTCCTGCCAAAAATCGAATTTAGCTGTGCCCAGTTGCTGCATGTGTTTCACCTTGTCCTGCCAAAAAGCTAATTAAGCTGTGCCCAGTTGCTGCTTTTGTTTTCACCTTGTAGTGCCAAAAATCGAATTTAGCTGTGCCCAGTTGCTGCATGTGTTTCACCTTGTCCTGCCAAAAAATGAATTTAGCTGTGTCCATTTGCTGCATGTGTTTCACCTTGTCCTGCCAAAAATCGAATTTAGCTGTGCCCAGTTGCTGCATGTATCACCTTGTGCTGCCAAAAAGCTAATTTAGCTGTGCCCAGTTGCTGCATTTGTTTTCACCTTGTACTGCCAAAAATCGAATTTAGCTGTGCCCAGTTGCTGCATTTGTTTTCAACTTGTCCTGCCAAAGATTTTATTTAGCTGTGCCCAGTTGCTGCTTGTGTTTTGCCTTGTCGTGCCAAAAATAGAATTTAGCTGTGTCCAGTTGCTGCATATGTTTTTCACCTTGTCCTGCTAAAAATCGAATTTAGCTCTGCCCATTTGCTGCGTGTATTTCACTGTGTCCTGCCAAAAATCGAATTGAGCTGTGCCCAGTTGCTGCATTTGTTTTCACCTTGTCCTGCCAAAAGCTAATTTAGCTGTGCCCAGTTGCTGCATTTGTTTTCACCTTGTACTGCCAAACGTTGAATTTAGCTGTGCCCAGTTGCTGCATGTGTTTCACCTAGTCCTGCCAAAAATCAAATTTAGCTGTGCCGAGTTGCTGCATTTGTTTTCACCTTGTACTGCCAAACGTTGAATTTAGCTTTCCCCAGTTGCTGCATGTGTTTCACCTAGTCCTGCCAAAAATCGAATTTAGCTGTGCCCAGTTGCTGCATTTGTTTTCACCTTGTCATGCCAAAAATCGAATTTAGCTGTTCCCAGTTGCTGCATATGTTTTCACCTTGTCCTGCTAAAAATCAAATTTATCTGTGCCCATTTGCTGCATGTGTTTTCTCTTGGCCTGCCAAAAATCGAACTTAGCTGTGCCCAGTTGCTGCATGTGTTTCACCTTGTCCTGCCAAAAATCGAATTTAGCTGTGCCCAGTTGCTGCATGTGTTTCACCTTGTCCTGCCAAAAAGCTAATTTAGTTGTGCCCAGTTGCTGCATTTGTTTTCACCTTGTCCTGCCAAAAATCGAATTTAGCTGTGCCCAGTTGCTGCTGTACGTTTCACCTTGTCCTGCCAAAAATCGAATTTAGCTGTGCCCAGTTGCTGCATGTTTCACCTTGTCCTTCCAAAAATCGAATTTAGCTGTGCCCAGTTGCTGCATGTGTTTCACCTTGTCCTGCCAAAAAGCTAATTAAGCTGTGCCCAGTTGCTGCTTTTGTTTTCACCTTGTACTGCCAAAAATCGAATTTAGCTGTGCCCAGTTGCTGCATGTGTTTCACCTTGTCCTGCCAAAAAATGAATTTAGCTGTGTCCATTTGCTGCATGTGTTTCACCTTGTCCTGCCAAAAATCGAATTTAGCTGTGCCCTGTTGCTGCATGTATCACCTTGTCCTGCCAAAAAGCTAATTTAGCTGTGCCCAGTTGCTGCATTTGTTTTCACCTTGTACTGCCAAAAATCGAATTTAGCTGTGCCCAGTTGCTGCATTTGTTTTCAACTTGTCCTGCCAAAAATCAAGTTTAGCTGTGTCCAGTTGCTGAATATGTTTTCACCTTGTCCTGCTAAAAATCGAATTTAGCTGTGCCCATTTACTGCATGTGTTTCACCTTGTCCTACCAAAAAGCTAATTTAGCTGTGCCCAGTTGCTGCATTTGTTTTCACCTTGCCCTGTCAAAAATAGAATTTAGCTTTGCCCAGTTGCTGCATGTGTTTTGCCTTGTCCTGCCCAAAATCGAATTCAGCTGTGCCCAGTTGCGGCATGTGTTTCACCTTGTCCTGCTAAATATCGAATTTAGCTGTGCCCAGTTGATGCATGTGTTTCGCCTTGTCCTGCCAAAAATCAAATTTAGCTGTGCCCAGTTGCTGCATGTGTTTCACCATGTCCTACTAAAAAGCTAATTTAGCTGTGCCCGGTTGCTGCATTTGTTTTCACCTTGTACTGCCAAAAATCTAATTTAGCTGTGCCAGTTGCTGCATATGTTTTCACCATCTCCTGCCAAAAATTTAATTTAGTTCTGCCTAGTTGCTAGTTGTGCCCAGTTGCTGAATGTGTTTCACCTTGTCCTGCCAAAAATCAAGTTTAGCTGTGTCCAGTTGCTGAATATGTTTTCACCTCGTCCTGCTAAAAATCGAATTTAGCTGTGCCCATTTACTGCATGTGTTTCACCTTGTCCTGCCAAAAAATTAATTTAGCTGTGCCCAGTTGCTGAATGTGTTTCACCTTGTCCTGCCAAAAATCAAGTTTAGCTGTGTCCAGTTGCTGAATATGTTTTCACCTTGTCCTGCTAAAAATCGAATTTAGCTGTGCCCATTTACTGCATGTGTTTCACGTTGTCCTACCAAAAAGCTAATTTAGCTGTGCCCAGTTGCTGCATCTGTTTTCACCTTGCCCTGTCAAAAATAGAATTTAGCTGTGCCCAGTTGCTGCATGTGTTTTGCCTTGTCCTGCCAAAAATCGAATTCAGCTGTGCCCAGTTGCGGCATGTGTTTCACCTTGTCCTGCTAAATATCGAATTTAGCTGTGCCCAGTTGATGCATGTGTTTCGCCTTGTCCTGCCAAAAATCAAATTTAGCTGTGCCCAGTTGCTGCATGTGTTTCACCATGTCCTACTAAAAAGCTAATTTAGCTGTGCCCAGTTGCTGCATTTGTTTTCACCGTGTACTGCCAAAAATCTAATTTAGCTGTGCCAGTTGCTGCATATGTTTTCACCTTCTCCTGCCAAAAATTTAATTTAGTTGTGCCTAGTTGCTAGTTGTGCCCAGTTGCTGAATGTGTTTCACCTTGTCCTGCCAAAAATCAAGTTTAGCTGTGTCCAGTTGCTGAATATGTTTTCACCTCGTCCTGCTAAAAATCGAATTTAGCTGTGCCCATTTACTGCATGTGTTTCACCTTGTCCTGCCAAAAAATTAATTTAGCTGTGCCCAGTTGCTGAATGTGTTTCACCTTGTCCTGCCAAAAATCAAGTTTAGCTGTGTCCAGTTGCTGAATATGTTTTCACCTTGTCCTGCTAAAAATCGAATTTAGCTGTGCCCATTTACTGCATGTGTTTCACGTTGTCCTACCAAAAAGCTAATTTAGCTGTGCCCAGTTGCTGCATCTGTTTTCACCTTGCCCTGTCAAAAATAGAATTTAGCTGTGCCCAGTTGCTGCATGTGTTTTGCCTTGTCCTGCCAAAAATCGAATTCAGCTGTGCCCAGTTGCGGCATGTGTTTCACCTTGTCCTGCTAAATATCGAATTTAGCTGTGCCCAGTTGCTGCATGTGTTTCGCCTTGTCCTGCCAAAAATCAAATGTAGCTGTGCCGAGTTGCTGCATGTGTTTCACCATGTCCTACTAAAAAGCTAATTTAGCTGTGCCCAGTTGCTGCATTTGTTTTCACCTTGTACTGCCAAAAATCGAATTTAGCTGTGCCAGTTGCTGCATTTGTTTTCACCTTCTCCTGCCAAAAATTTAATTTAGTTGTGCCCAGTTGCTAGTTGTGCCCAATTGCTGAATGTGTTTCACCTTGTCCTGCCAAAAATCAAGTTTAGCTGTGTCCAGTTGCTGAATATGTTTTCACCTCGTCCTGCTAAAAATCGAATTTAGCTGTGCCCATTTACTGCATGTGTTTCACCTTGTCCTGCCAAAAAGCTAATTTAGCTGTGCCCAGTTGCTGCATCTGTTTTCACCTTGCCCTGTCAAAAATCAAATTTAGCTGTGCCCAGTTGCTGCATGTGTTTTGCCTTGTCCTGCCAAAAATCGAATTCAACTGTGCCCTGTTGCTGCATTTGTTTTCACCTTGTCCTGCCAAAAATTGAATTAAGTTGTGCCCAGTTGCTGAATGTGTTTCGCCTTGTCCTGCCAAAAATCGAGTTTAGCTGTGTCCAGTTGCTGCATATATCGAGTTTAGCTGTGTCCAGTTGCTGCATATGTTTTCACCTTGTCCTGCTAAAAATCGAATTTAGCTGTGCCCATTTGCTGCATGTGTTTCACCTTGTCCTGCCAAAAACCGAATTTAGCTGTGCCAAGTTGTTGCATGTGTTTCACCTTGTCCTGCCAAAAAGCTAATTTAGCTATGCCCAGTTGCTGCATTTGTTTTCACCTTGTACTACCAAACGTTGAATTTAGCTTTCCCCAGTTGCTGCATGTGTTTCACCTAGTCCTGCCAAAAATCAAATTTAGCTGTGCCCAGTTGCTGCATTTGTTTTCACCTTGTCATGCCAAAAATCGAATTTAGCTGTGCCCAGTTGCTGCATGTGCTTCGCCTTGTCCTGCCAAAAATTGAATTTAGCTGTGCCCAGTTGCTGCATGTGTTTCACCTTGTCCTGCCAAAAATCGAATTTAGCTGTGCCCAGTTGCTGCATGTGTTTCACCTTGTCCTGCCAAAAAGCTAATTTAGTTGTGCCCAGTTGCTGCATTTGTTTTCACCTTGTCCTGCTAAAAATCGAATTTAGCTGTGCCGAGTTGGTGCTGTGTGTTTCACCTTGTCCTGCCAAAAATCGACTTTAGCTGTGCCAGTTGCTGCATTTGTTTTCACCTTGTCCTGCCAAAAATTTAATTTAGCTGTGCCCAGTTGCTGAATGTGTTTCACCTTGTCCTGCCAAAAATCAAAATTAGCTGTGTCCAGTTGCTGAATATGTTTTTCTCCTTGTCCTGCTAAAAATCGAATTTAGCTGTGCCCATTTACTGCATGTGTTTCACCTTGTCCTGCCAAAAGCTAATTTAGCTGTGCCCAGTTGCTGCATCTGTTTTCAACTTGTCCTGTCAAAAATCGAATTTAGCTGTGCCCAGTTGCTGCATGTGTTTTGCCTTGTCCTGCCAAAAATCGAATTCAGCTGTGCCCAGTTGCTGCATTTGTTTTCACCTTGTCCTGCTAAAAATCGAATTTAGCTGTGCCCATTTACTGCATGTGTTTCACCTTGTCCTGCCAAAAAATTAATTTAGCTGTGCCCAGTTGCTGAATGTGTTTCACCTTGTCCTGCCAAAAATCAAGTTTAGCTGTGTCCAGTTGCTGAATATGTTTTCACCTTGTCCTGCTAAAAATCGAATTTAGCTGTGCCCATTTACTGCATGTGTTTCACGTTGTCCTACCAAAAAGCTAATTTAGCTGTGCCCAGTTGCTGCATCTGTTTTCACCTTGCCCTGTCAAAAATAGAATTTAGCTGTGCCCAGTTGCTGCATGTGTTTTGCCTTGTCCTGCCAAAAATCGAATTCAGCTGTGCCCAGTTGCGGCATGTGTTTCACCTTGTCCTGCTAAATATCGAATTTAGCTGTGCCCAGTTGATGCATGTGTTTCGCCTTGTCCTGCCAAAAATCAAATTTAGCTGTGCCCAGTTGCTGCATGTGTTTCACCATGTCCTACTAAAAAGCTAATTTAGCTGTGCCCAGTTGCTGCATTTGTTTTCACCGTGTACTGCCAAAAATCTAATTTAGCTGTGCCAGTTGCTGCATATGTTTTCACCTTCTCCTGCCAAAAATTTAATTTAGTTGTGCCTAGTTGCTAGTTGTGCCCAGTTGCTGAATGTGTTTCACCTTGTCCTGCCAAAAATCAAGTTTAGCTGTGTCCAGTTGCTGAATATGTTTTCACCTCGTCCTGCTAAAAATCGAATTTAGCTGTGCCCATTTACTGCATGTGTTTCACCTTGTCCTGCCAAAAAATTAATTTAGCTGTGCCCAGTTGCTGAATGTGTTTCACCTTGTCCTGCCAAAAATCAAGTTTAGCTGTGTCCAGTTGCTGAATATGTTTTCACCTTGTCCTGCTAAAAATCGAATTTAGCTGTGCCCATTTACTGCATGTGTTTCACGTTGTCCTACCAAAAAGCTAATTTAGCTGTGCCCAGTTGCTGCATCTGTTTTCACCTTGCCCTGTCAAAAATAGAATTTAGCTGTGCCCAGTTGCTGCATGTGTTTTGCCTTGTCCTGCCAAAAATCGAATTCAGCTGTGCCAAGTTGTTGCATGTGTTTCACCTTGTCCTGCCAAAAAGCTAATTTAGCTATGCCCAGTTGCTGCATTTGTTTTCACCTTGTACTACCAAACGTTGAATTTAGCTTTCCCCAGTTGCTGCATGTGTTTCACCTAGTCCTGCCAAAAATCAAATTTAGCTGTGCCCAGTTGCTGCATTTGTTTTCACCTTGTCATGCCAAAAATCGAATTTAGCTGTGCCCAGTTGCTGCATGTGCTTCGCCTTGTCCTGCCAAAAATTGAATTTAGCTGTGCCCAGTTGCTGCATGTGTTTCACCTTGTCCTGCCAAAAATCGAATTTAGCTGTGCCCAGTTGCTGCATGTGTTTCACCTTGTCCTGCCAAAAAGCTAATTTAGTTGTGCCCAGTTGCTGCATTTGTTTTCACCTTGTCCTGCTAAAAATCGAATTTAGCTGTGCCGAGTTGGTGCTGTGTGTTTCACCTTGTCCTGCCAAAAATCGACTTTAGCTGTGCCAGTTGCTGCATTTGTTTTCACCTTGTCCTGCCAAAAATTTAATTTAGCTGTGCCCAGTTGCTGAATGTGTTTCACCTTGTCCTGCCAAAAATCAAAATTAGCTGTGTCCAGTTGCTGAATATGTTTTTCTCCTTGTCCTGCTAAAAATCGAATTTAGCTGTGCCCATTTACTGCATGTGTTTCACCTTGTCCTGCCAAAAGCTAATTTAGCTGTGCCCAGTTGCTGCATCTGTTTTCAACTTGTCCTGTCAAAAATCGAATTTAGCTGTGCCCAGTTGCTGCATGTGTTTTGCCTTGTCCTGCCAAAAATCGAATTCAGCTGTGCCCAGTTGCTGCATTTGTTTTCACCTTGTCCTGCTAAAAATCGAATTTAGCTGTGCCCATTTACTGCATGTGTTTCACCTTGTCCTGCCAAAAAATTAATTTAGCTGTGCCCAGTTGCTGAATGTGTTTCACCTTGTCCTGCCAAAAATCAAGTTTAGCTGTGTCCAGTTGCTGAATATGTTTTCACCTTGTCCTGCTAAAAATCGAATTTAGCTGTGCCCATTTACTGCATGTGTTTCACGTTGTCCTACCAAAAAGCTAATTTAGCTGTGCCCAGTTGCTGCATCTGTTTTCACCTTGCCCTGTCAAAAATAGAATTTAGCTGTGCCCAGTTGCTGCATGTGTTTTGCCTTGTCCTGCCAAAAATCGAATTCAGCTGTGCCCAGTTGCGGCATGTGTTTCACCTTGTCCTGCTAAATATCGAATTTAGCTGTGCCCAGTTGATGCATGTGTTTCGCCTTGTCCTGCCAAAAATCAAATTTAGCTGTGCCCAGTTGCTGCATGTGTTTCACCATGTCCTACTAAAAAGCTAATTTAGCTGTGCCCAGTTGCTGCATTTGTTTTCACCGTGTACTGCCAAAAATCTAATTTAGCTGTGCCAGTTGCTGCATATGTTTTCACCTTCTCCTGCCAAAAATTTAATTTAGTTGTGCCTAGTTGCTAGTTGTGCCCAGTTGCTGAATGTGTTTCACCTTGTCCTGCCAAAAATCAAGTTTAGCTGTGTCCAGTTGCTGAATATGTTTTCACCTCGTCCTGCTAAAAATCGAATTTAGCTGTGCCCATTTACTGCATGTGTTTCACCTTGTCCTGCCAAAAAATTAATTTAGCTGTGCCCAGTTGCTGAATGTGTTTCACCTTGTCCTGCCAAAAATCAAGTTTAGCTGTGTCCAGTTGCTGAATATGTTTTCACCTTGTCCTGCTAAAAATCGAATTTAGCTGTGCCCATTTACTGCATGTGTTTCACGTTGTCCTACCAAAAAGCTAATTTAGCTGTGCCCAGTTGCTGCATCTGTTTTCACCTTGCCCTGTCAAAAATAGAATTTAGCTGTGCCCAGTTGCTGCATGTGTTTTGCCTTGTCCTGCCAAAAATCGAATTCAGCTGTGCCCAGTTGCGGCATGTGTTTCACCTTGTCCTGCTAAATATCGAATTTAGCTGTGCCCAGTTGCTGCATGTGTTTCGCCTTGTCCTGCCAAAAATCAAATGTAGCTGTGCCGAGTTGCTGCATGTGTTTCACCATGTCCTACTAAAAAGCTAATTTAGCTGTGCCCAGTTGCTGCATTTGTTTTCACCTTGTACTGCCAAAAATCGAATTTAGCTGTGCCAGTTGCTGCATTTGTTTTCACCTTCTCCTGCCAAAAATTTAATTTAGTTGTGCCCAGTTGCTAGTTGTGCCCAATTGCTGAATGTGTTTCACCTTGTCCTGCCAAAAATCAAGTTTAGCTGTGTCCAGTTGCTGAATATGTTTTCACCTCGTCCTGCTAAAAATCGAATTTAGCTGTGCCCATTTACTGCATGTGTTTCACCTTGTCCTGCCAAAAAGCTAATTTAGCTGTGCCCAGTTGCTGCATCTGTTTTCACCTTGCCCTGTCAAAAATCAAATTTAGCTGTGCCCAGTTGCTGCATGTGTTTTGCCTTGTCCTGCCAAAAATCGAATTCAACTGTGCCCTGTTGCTGCATTTGTTTTCACCTTGTCCTGCCAAAAATTGAATTAAGTTGTGCCCAGTTGCTGAATGTGTTTCGCCTTGTCCTGCCAAAAATCGAGTTTAGCTGTGTCCAGTTGCTGCATATATCGAGTTTAGCTGTGTCCAGTTGCTGCATATGTTTTCACCTTGTCCTGCTAAAAATCGAATTTAGCTGTGCCCATTTGCTGCATGTGTTTCACCTTGTCCTGCCAAAAACCGAATTTAGCTGTGCCAAGTTGTTGCATGTGTTTCACCTTGTCCTGCCAAAAAGCTAATTTAGCTATGCCCAGTTGCTGCATTTGTTTTCACCTTGTACTACCAAACGTTGAATTTAGCTTTCCCCAGTTGCTGCATGTGTTTCACCTAGTCCTGCCAAAAATCAAATTTAGCTGTGCCCAGTTGCTGCATTTGTTTTCACCTTGTCATGCCAAAAATCGAATTTAGCTGTGCCCAGTTGCTGCATGTGCTTCGCCTTGTCCTGCCAAAAATTGAATTTAGCTGTGCCCAGTTGCTGCATGTGTTTCACCTTGTCCTGCCAAAAATCGAATTTAGCTGTGCCCAGTTGCTGCATGTGTTTCACCTTGTCCTGCCAAAAAGCTAATTTAGTTGTGCCCAGTTGCTGCATTTGTTTTCACCTTGTCCTGCTAAAAATCGAATTTAGCTGTGCCGAGTTGGTGCTGTGTGTTTCACCTTGTCCTGCCAAAAATCGACTTTAGCTGTGCCAGTTGCTGCATTTGTTTTCACCTTGTCCTGCCAAAAATTTAATTTAGCTGTGCCCAGTTGCTGAATGTGTTTCACCTTGTCCTGCCAAAAATCAAAATTAGCTGTGTCCAGTTGCTGAATATGTTTTTCTCCTTGTCCTGCTAAAAATCGAATTTAGCTGTGCCCATTTACTGCATGTGTTTCACCTTGTCCTGCCAAAAGCTAATTTAGCTGTGCCCAGTTGCTGCATCTGTTTTCAACTTGTCCTGTCAAAAATCGAATTTAGCTGTGCCCAGTTGCTGCATGTGTTTTGCCTTGTCCTGCCAAAAATCGAATTCAGCTGTGCCCAGTTGCTGCATTTGTTTTCACCTTGTCCCGCCAAAAATTGAATTTAGCTGTGCCCAGTTGCTGCATGTGTTTCGCCTTGTCCTGCCAAAAATCAAATTTAGCTGTGTCCAGTTGCTGCATATGTTTTCACCTTGTCCTGCTAAAAATCGAATTTAGCTGTGCCCATTTGCTGCATGTGTTTTCTCTTGGCCTGCCAAAAATCGAACTTAGCTGTGCCCAGTTGCTGCATGTGTTTTACCTTGTCCTGCCAAAAATCGAATTTAGCTGTGCCCAGTTGCTGCTGTATGTTACACCTTGTCCTGCCAAAAAGCTAATTTAGCTGTGCCCAGTTGCTGCATTTGTTTTCAACTTGTCCTGCGAAAGATTTTATTTAGCTGTGCCCAGTTGCTGCATGTGTTTTGCCTTGTAGTGCCAAAAATAGAATTTAGCTGTGTCCAGTTGCTGCATATGTTTTTCACCTTGTCCTGCTAAAAATCGAATTTAGCTCTACCCATTTGCTGCGTGTATTTCACTGTGTCCTGCCAAAAATCGAATTGAGCTGTGCCCAGTTGCTCCATGTGTTTCACCTTGTCCTGCCAAAAATCGACAAATTTAGATGTGCACAGTTGCTGCAGTTGTTTCACCTTGTCCTGCTAAAAATCGAATTTAGCTGTGCCCAGTTGCTGCATGTTTTCGCCTTGTCCTGCCAAAAATTGAATTTAGCTGTGCCCAGTTGCTGCATATATTTTCACCATGTCCTGCCAAAAAGCTAATTTAGCTGTGCCCAGTTGCTGCATTTGTTTTCACCTTGTACTGCCAAACGTTGAATTTAGCTGTGCCCAGTTGCTGCATGTTTTTCACCTAGTCCTGCCAAAAATCAAATTTAGCTGTGCCCAGTTGCTGCATTTGTTTTCACCTTGTCATGCCAAAAATCGAATTTAGCTGTTCCCAGTTGCTGCATATGTTTTCACCTTGTCCTGCTAAAAATCGAATTTAGCTGTGCCCATTTGCTGCATGTGTTTTCTCTTGGCCTGCCAAAAATCGAACTTAGCTGTGCCCAGTTGCTGCATGTGTTTCACCTTGTCCTGCCAAAAATCGAATTTAGCTGTGCTCAGTTGCTGCATGTGTTACACCTTGTCCTGCCAAAAAGCTAATTTAGTTGTGCCCAGTTGCTGCATTTGTTTTCACCTTGTCCTGCCAAAAATCGAATTTAGCTGTGCCCAGTTGCTGCTGTATGTTTCACATTGTCCTGCCAAAAATCGAATTTAGCTGTGCCCAGTTGCTGCATGTTTCACCTTGTCCTTCCAAAAATCTAATTTAGCTGTGCCCAGTTGCTGCATGTGTTTCACCTTGTCCTGCCAAAAAGCTAATTAAACTGTGCCCAGTTGCTGCTTTTGTTTTCACCTTGTAGTGCCAAAAATCGAATTTAGCTGTGTCCAGTTGCTGCATATGTTTTCACCTTGTCCTGCTAAAAATTGAATTTAGCTGTGCCCATTTGCTGCATGTGTTTTCTCTTGTCCTGCCAAAAATCAAACTTAGCTGTGCCCAGTTGCTGCATGTGTTTCACCTTGTCCTGCCAAAAATCGAATTAGCTGTGCCCAGTTGCTGCATGTATCACCTTGTCGTGCCAAAAAGCTAATTTAGCTGTGCCCAGTTGCTGCATTTGTGTTCACCTTGTACTGCCAAAAATCGAATTTAACTGTGCCCAGTTGCTGCATTTGTTTTCAACTTGTCCTGCCAAAGATTTTATTTAGCTGTGCCCAGTTGCTGCTTGTGTTTTGCCTTGTCGTGCCAAAAATAGAATTTAGCTGTGTCCAGTTGCTGCATATGTTTTTCACCTTGTCCTGCTAAAAATCAAATTTAGCTCTGCCCATTTGCTGCGTGTATTTCACTGTGTCCTGCCAAAAATCGAATTGAGCTGTGCCCAGTTGCTCCATGTGTTTCACCTTGTCCTGCCAAAAATCGACAAATTTAGATGTGCACAGTTGCTGCAGTTGTTTCACCTTGTCCTGCTAAAAATCGAATTTAGCTGTGCCCAGTTGCTGCATGTTTTCGCCTTGTCCTGCCAAAAATTGAATTTAGCTGTGCCCAGTTGCTGCATATATTTTCACCATGTCCTGCCAAAAAGGTAATTTAGCTGTGCCCAGTTGCTGCATTTGTTTTCACCTTGTACTGCCAAAAGTTGAATTTAGCTGTGCCCAGTTGCTGCATGTGTTTCACCTAGTCCTACCAAAAATCGAATTTAGCTGTGCCCAGTTGCTGCATTTGTTTTCACCTTGTCCTGCCAAAAGCTAATTTAGCTGTGCCCAGTTGCTGCATTTGTTTTCACCTTGTACTGCCAAACGTTGAATTTAGCTGTGCCCAGTTGCTGCATGTTTTTCACCTAGTCCTGCCAAAAATCAAATTTAGCTGTGCCCAGTTGCTGCATTTGTTTTCACCTTGTCATGCCAAAAATCGAATTTAGCTGTTCCCAGTTGCTGCATATGTTTTCACCTTGTCCTGCTAAAAATCGAATTTAGCTGTGCCCATTTGCTGCATGTGTTTTCTCTTGGCCTGCCAAAAATCGAACTTAGCTGTGCCCAGTTGCTGCATGTGTTTCACCTTGTCCTGCCAAAAATCGAATTTAGCTGTGCCCAGTTGCTGCATGTGTTACACCTTGTCCTGCCAAAAAGCTAATTTAGTTGTGCCCAGTTGCTGCATTTGTTTTCACCTTGTCCTGCCAAAAATCGAATTTAGCTGTGCCCAGTTGCTGCTGTATGTTTCACCTTGTCCTGCCAAAAATCGAATTTAGCTGTGCCCAGTTGCTGCATGTTTCACCTTGTCCTTCCAAAAATCGAATTTAGCTGTGCCCAGTTGCTGCATGTGTTTCACCTTGTCCTGCCAAAAAGCTAATTAAGCTGTGCCCAGTTGCTGCTTTTGTTTTCACCTTGTAGTGCCAAAAATCGAATTTAGCTGTGTCCAGTTGCTGCATATGTTTTCACCTTGTCCTGCTAAAAATTGAATTTAGCTGTGCCCATTTGCTGCATGTGTTTTCTCTTGTCCTGCCAAAAATCAAACTTAGCTGTGCCCAGTTGCTGCATGTGTTTCACCTTGTCCTGCCAAAAATCGAATTTAGCTGTGCCCAGTTGCTGCATGTGTTTCACCTTGTCCTGCCAAAAAGCTAATTTAGTTGTGCCCAGTTGCTGCATTTGTTTTCACCTTGCCCTGCCAAAAATCGAATTTAGCTGTGCCCAGTTGCTGCTGTATGTTTCACCCTGTCCTGCCAAAAATCGAATTTAGCTGTGTCCAGTTGCTGCATGTTTCACCTTGTCCTTCCAAAAATCGAATTTAGCTGTGCCTAGTTGCTGCATGTGTTTCACCTTGTCCTGCCAAAAAGCTAATTAAGCTGTGCCCAGTTGCTGCTTTTGTTTTCACCTTGTACTGCCAAACGTTGAATTTAGCTGTGCCCAGTTGCTGCATGTGTTTCACCTAGTCCTACCAAAAATCGAATTTAGCTGTGCCCAGTTGCTGCATTTGTTTTCATCTTGTCCTGCCAAAAGCTAATTTAGCTGTGCCCAGTTGCTGCATTTGTTTTCACCTTGTACTGCCAAACGTTGAATTTAGCTCTGCCCAGTTGCTGCATGTTTTTCACCTAGTCCTGCCAAAAATCAAATTTAGCTGTGCCCAGTTGCTGCATTTGTTTTCACCTTGTCATGCCAAAAATCGAATTTAGCTGTTCCCAGTTGCTGCATATGTTTTCACCTTGTCCTGCTAAAAATCGAATTTAGCTGTGCCCATTTGCTGCATGTGTTTTCTCTTGGCCTGCCAAAAATCGAACTTAGCTATGCCCAGTTGCTGCATGTGTTTCACCTTGTCCTGCCAAAAATCGAATTTAGCTGTGCCCAGTTGCTGCATGTGTTACACCTTGTCCTGCCAAAAAGCTAATTTAGTTGTGCCCAGTTGCTGCATTTGTTTTCACCTTGTCCTATCAAAAATCGAATTTAGCTGTGCCCAGTTGCTGCTGTATGTTTCACCTTGTCCTGCCAAAAATCGAATTTAGCTGTGCCCAGTTGCTGCATGTGTTTCATCTTGTCCTGCCAAAAAGCTAATTAAGCTGTGCCCAGTTGCTGCTTTTGTTTTCACCTTGTAGTGCCAAAAATCGAATTTAGCTGTGCCCAGTTGCTGCATGTGTTTCACCTTGTCCTGCCAAAAAATGAATTTAGCTGTGTCCATTTGCTGCATGTGTTTCACCTTGTCCTGCCAAAAATCGAATTTAGCTGTGCCCAGTTGCTGCATGTATCACCTTGTGCTGCCAAAAAGCTAATTTAGCTGTGCCCAGTTGCTGCATTTGTTTTCACCTTGTACTGCCAAAAATCTAATTTAGCTGTGCCAGTTGCTGCATATGTTTTCACCTTCTCCTGCCAAAAATTTAATTTAGTTGTGCCTAGTTGCTAGTTGTGCCCAGTTGCTGAATGTGTTTCACCTTGTCCTGCCAAAAATCAAGTTTAGCTGTGTCCAGTTGCTGAATATGTTTTCACCTTGTCCTGCTAAAAATCAAATTTAGCTGTGCCCATTTACTGCATGTGTTTCACGTTGTCCTACCAAAAAGCTAATTTAGCTGTGCCCAGTTGCTGCATCTGTTTTCACCTTGCCCTGTCAAAAATAGAATTTAGCTGTGCCCAGTTGCTGCATGTGTTTTGCCTTGTCCTGCCAAAAATCGAATTCAGCTGTGCCCAGTTGCGGCATGTGTTTCACCTTGTCCTGCTAAATATCGAATTTAGCTGTGCCCAGTTGCTGCATGTGTTTCGCCTTGTCCTGCCAAAAATCAAATGTAGCTGTGCCCAGTTGCTGCATGTGTTTCACCATGTCCTACTAAAAAGCTAATTTAGCTGTGCCCAGTTGCTGCATTTGTTTTCACCTTGTACTGCCAAAAATCGAATTTAGCTGTGCCAGTTGCTGCATTTGTTTTCACCTTCTCCTGCCAAAAATTTAATTTAGTTGTGCCCAGTTGCTAGTTGTGCCCAGTTGCTGAATGTGTTTCACCTTGTCCTGCCAAAAATCAAGTTTAGCTGTGTCCAGTTGCTGAATATGTTTTCACCTTGTCCTGCTAAAAATCGAATTTAGCTGTGCCCATTTACTGCATGTGTTTCACCTTGTCCTGCCAAAAAGCTAATTTAGCTGTGCCCAGTTGCTGCATCTGTTTTCACCTTGCCCTGTCAAAAATCAAATTTAGCTGTGCCCAGTTGCTGCATGTGTTTTGCCTTGTCCTGCCAAAAATCGAATTCAACTGTGCCCTGTTGCTGCATTTGTTTTCACCTTGTCCTGCCAAAAATTGAATTAAGTTGTGCCCAGTTGCTGAATGTGTTTCGCCTTGTCCTGCCAAAAATCGAGTTTAGCTGTGTCCAGTTGCTGCATATATCGAGTTTAGCTGTGTCCAGTTGCTGCATATGTTTTCACCTTGTCCTGCTAAAAATCGAATTTAGCTGTGCCCATTTGCTGCATGTGTTTCACCTTGTCCTGCCAAAAACCGAATTTAGCTGTGCCAAGTTGTTGCATGTGTTTCACCTTGTCCTGCCAAAAAGCTAATTTAGCTATGCCCAGTTGCTGCATTTGTTTTCACCTTGTACTGCCAAACGTTGAATTTAGCTTTCCCCAGTTGCTGCATGTGTTTCACCTAGTCCTGCCAAAAATCGAATTTAGCTGTGCCCAGTTGCTGCATTTGTTTTCACCTTGTCATGCCAAAAATCGAATTTAGCTGTGCCCAGTTGCTGCATGTGCTTCGCCTTGTCCTGCCAAAAATTGAATTTAGCTGTGCCCAGTTGCTGCATGTGTTTCACCTTGTCCTGCCAAAAATCAAATTTAGCTGTGCCCAGTTGCTGCATGTGTTTCACCTTGTCCTGCCAAAAAGCTAATTTAGTTGTGCCCAGTTGCTGCATTTGTTTTCACCTTGTCCTGCTAAAAATCGAATTTAGCTGTGCCGAGTTGGTGCTGTGTGTTTCACCTTGTCCTGCCAAAAATCGACTTTAGCTGTGCCAGTTGCTGCATTTGTTTTCACCTTGTCCTGCCAAAAATTTAATTTAGCTGTGCCCAGTTGCTGAATGTGTTTCACCTTGTCCTGCCAAAAATCAAAATTAGCTGTGTCCAGTTGCTGAATATGTTTTTCACCTTGTCCTGCTAAAAATCGAATTTAGCTGTGCCCATTTACTGCATGTGTTTCACCTTGTCCTGCCAAAAGCTAATTTAGCTGTGCCCAGTTGCTGCATCTGTTTTCAACTTGTCCTGTCAAAAATCGAATTTAGCTGTGCCCAGTTGCTGCATGTGTTTTGCCTTGTCCTGCCAAAAATCGAATTCAGCTGTGCCCAGTTGCTGCATTTGTTTTCACCTTGTCCCGCCAAAAATTGAATTTAGCTGTGCCCAGTTGCTGCATGTGTTTCGCCTTGTCCTGCCAAAAATCAAATTTAGCTGTGTCCAGTTGCTGCATATGTTTTCACCTTGTCCTGCTAAAAATCGAATTTAGCTGTGCCCATTTGCTGCATGTGTTTTCTCTTGGCCTGCCAAAAATCGAACTTAGCTGTGCCCAGTTGCTGCATGTGTTTTACCTTGTCCTGCCAAAAATCGAATTTAGCTGTGCCCAGTTGCTGCATGTTTCACCTTGTCCTTCCAAAAATCGAATTTAGCTGTGCCCAGTTGCTGCATGTGTTTCACCTTGTCCTGCCAAAAAGCTAATTTAGCTGTGCCCAGTTGCTGCATTTGTTTTCAACTTGTCCTGCGAAAGATTTTATTTAGCTGTGCCCAGTTGCTGCATGTGTTTTGCCTTGTCGTGCCAAAAATAGAATTTAGCTGTGTCCAGTTGCTGCATATGTTTTTCACCTTGTCCTGCTAAAAATCGAATTTAGCTCTACCCATTTGCTGCGTGTATTTCACTGTGTCCTGCCAAAAATCGAATTGAGCTGTGCCCAGTTGCTCCATGTGTTTCACCTTGTCCTGCCAAAAATCGACAAATTTAGATGTGCACAGTTGCTGCAGTTGTTTCACCTTGTCCTGCTAAAAATCGAATTTAGCTGTGCCCAGTTGCTGCATGTTTTTGCCTTGTCCTGCCAAAAATTGAATTTAGCTGTGCCCAGTTGCTGCATATATTTTCACCATGTCCTGCCAAAAAGCTAATTTAGCTGTGCCCAGTTGCTGCATTTATTTTCACCTTTTACTGCCAAACGTTGAATTTAGCTGTGCCCAGTTGCTGCATGTGTTTCACCTAGTCCTACCAAAAATCGAATTTAGCTGTGCCCAGTTGCTGCATTTGTTTTCACCTTGTCATGCCAAAAATCGAATTTAGCTGTTCCCAGTTGCTGCATATGTTTTCACCTTGTCCTGCTAAAAATCGAATTTAGCTGTGCCCATTTGCTGCATGTGTTTTCTCTTGGCCTGCCAAAAATCGAACTTAGCTATGCCCAGTTGCTGCATGTGTTTCACCTTGTCCTGCCAAAAATCGAATTTAGCTGTGCCCAGTTGCTGCATGTGTTACACCTTGTCCTGCCAAAAAGCTAATTTAGTTGTGCCCAGTTGCTGCATTTGTTTTCACCTTGTCCTGCCAAAAATCGAATTTAGCTGTGCCCAGTTGCTGCTGTATGTTTCACCTTGTCCTGCCAAAAATCGAATTTAGCTGTGCCCAGTTGCTGCATGTTTCACCTTGTCCTTCCAAAAATCGAATTTAGCTGTGCCCAGTTGCTGCATGTGTTTCACCTTGTCCTGCCAAAAAGCTAATTAAGCTGTGCCCAGTTGCTGCTTTTGTTTTCACCTTGTAGTGCCAAAAATCAAATTTAGCTGTGCCCAGTTGCTGCATGTGTTTCACCTTGTCCTGCCAAAAAATGAATTTAGCTGTGTCCATTTGCTGCATGTGTTTCACCTTGTCCTGCAAAAAATCGAATTTAGCTGTGCCCAGTTGCTGCATGTATCACCTTGTCCTGCCAAAAAGCTAATTTAGCTGTGCCCAGTTGCTGCATTTGTTTTCACCTTGTACTGCCAAAAATCGAATTTAGCTGTGCCCAGTTGCTGCATTTGTTTTCAACTTGTCCTGCCAAAGATTTAATTTAGCTGTGCCCAGTTGCTGCTTGTGTTTTGCCTTGTCGTGCCAAAAATAGAATTTAGCTGTGTCCAGTTGCTGCATATGTTTTTCACCTTGTCCTGCTAAAAATCGAATTTAGCTCTGCCCATTTGCTGCGTGTATTTCACTGTGTCCTGCCAAAAATCGAATTGAGCTGTGCCCAGTTGCTCCATGTGTTTCACCTTGTCCTGCCAAAAATCGACAAATTTAGATGTGCACAGTTGCTGCAGTTGTTTCACCTTGTCCTGCTAAAAATCGAATTTAGCTGTGCCCAGTTGCTGCATGTTTTCGCCTTGTCCTGCCAAAAATTGAATTTAGCTGTGCCCAGTTGCTGCATATATTTTCACCATGTCCTGCCAAAAAGCTAATTTAGCTGTGCCCAGTTGCTGCATTTGTTTTCACCTTGT